>NW_004567131.1:3926656-3933597 GCF_000260355.1 Condylura cristata
GGCGGGCAGGGGGGCACTGGCGGCCTGGGAGTCAGCGGGGTGCCGGGCGGGGGCGCGGGCTCCCTCTACAGCGACGTCAGCACCGGCCTGACATGGCGGTCTGGTACGGCCAGCTCCGTGTCTTATCCTAAGCAGATGCCATTGTCCCAGGTTTGAGGGAGGGGAGCGAGCACCCGGAAGGAATGGGGAGGGGAGCGAGGGAACAAGTGCTGGGAAGGGACACTCGAGAGGCTGAGGTTCCCACCCCTTAACCGTGTTGATTGCTATTAGCATGATAATGAACTCTTAATGGTATCCATTAGCTGGGACTTAAATGACTCGCCTAGAACAAAGTACCTGGCATTGAAGGCTCCCAGACCCGGCCTCCTTTCCTCCATTGATAAGTGAGGCGCCCTTCCCACAAGGCGTTAATTTCTCTTGGCAGAAGAGGGTGGACTGTGCTGCCCGTCCAGGATCCCAGGTTTGGAGCCCTCACTGGTTGTCATTCGCTGAGCGTGAAGCCAGATCTACACATTTTTCTCCCTGACTCTCCTAGGTAAAACTTCAACTCCTACCATCTAGAGGAGCGATTACCGCCACGAAGGGATTGCACGGTTTGGGTATTCTTAATGACCAGGCAAATGCCTTAAATAAACAAACAGATGTCTTAATTATACACCCCTAGTAAATACGGGTTCCTTCCATTAGATGATGTATTTATATAATTATTGTTAAATTGTAAAAATGTGTAAAATATGTACATATTCAAAGATATACCGTCTGTACAATTTTGTAAAAAGTTTAGAGGCCACCCCTGTACAAACAAATTATAAGTAATCTATTTTGTCAATAAAATGACTTTTGATAAATGATTTAAACATTGCCCCCTCCCCTTGCCTCTTCCAAACTGTTACTTTAAAGTGCTTGGGAAAAAGGACATTTTTCTGGCTTCTCCACTGTACACCAACTTTAGGCATGGGGGAAAAAATACCTGTTGAATTATATTTCTTAAGTATTTCATTGTTGAACTGAAGTCAAAATCGAACATTTGCACCTACCCAAAAGGTGGTGTTTTTAATGGTAGCTCTTTTCTGATCCTGGGCTAGCACCTCTTCCCTCAGTGGCTGGTAATGGGATTTGCCAGGCAGTGATTCCACTCAGGCCTAATTATTTATGTTATATAATGTCACTAAAGACTTCAAACCCCTACATTCATTTCTCTTATTCGTATTTTTTAAAAACACCTATTTGACCACTGCTGAAGCGTAGGGACTAATATTTTATTCCACAGAGGACACAGTATAAGTCACTCAACAATCTGGTAGAGCTGGTGCTCTGTAATGGGTTAACATCTTAATAACCTTCCAGGCTTGTGTATATCAAATGTGCTGCTTTTCCTAGAGAAAAAGCTATTGTTCCTCTGTCAAGACTAAGCTAATTTATTTGAGCAGAAGGCTGTTGAATTAGCAGAAGAATGCTTTGGCAATTGTTGAACTTTTTACCTGTCTGCCTAGTGGCTCAGCACATCATTCCTTTAAGAGGAGCTAAATGAATAGGGTTAATCTGTAGGGAACTTGGTCTTTTGAGTTTGAAAAACTTTGATCTTTTCTCCTCTCCAAATGTGCTGTATAGTCTGAAGTTTCTTTCCCTGCTGCCCCGCTCCTCTTGGTGCAGACCAATTGGCCACCGCGGAGCCTTAAAGTTCTCCCATTAAAGGGATGTGGGACTTTTACTTTAAAAAAGAGAGCTAGTGAGGGAGAGGAAGACTTGTAACAGTTAGTGAAGACCAGAGGCCCAAGTGCACTCAGCCTTTTAAACAGCTTTTCCTGGCATTGTTAGCCAGCCTGCAGGCAGCTAGGCATGGGTTGAAGCATTATAGAAAAGGGCTCTGAATGCCCCACAGGTGGTCTGAGCACATAATCCCCCAATTTAAAGCGTTTTCCTTTGCTGGACAATTGCATTACAAAACTCCCTTCTTTTTCGCTCCTAATTGAACCAATGAACTATTATAAACTACAAGTTTTTCTTAAAAAAGAAAGAAAGAAAAAAAAACCCTCACTACCGAAATTCTATTGACCAAATTCTGGCAAATTTTCTGAACTAGATCTTTTAAAGCACCGGAAGTAAAAGCTTCAGCAGACATTTCTCTTTTTTCAGATATTTTTTTGCATGCTTGTTATCTTCTGACAGATTAGCAATAATTTAAAAGTAATTGGTAAGGTTGTGTATTCATACTGAAAAGATAGCCCCAGGTCCCTTATTAACCTGTCAATCAACATAAGAAATGGGCAACTACCCTGCTAATGATGGGGGCATAAAACATTGTAGGGTGGGAGGGGACCTGTTCTCTGCATCCTGCTAAAATGTTTGTTCTCTTTACTTTTCCTAATAGGAATATTTAGTGGCTAAAAAAAAAAAAATGAATGAATTGGATGGAAACTACTTCTTGACTGATCTTTCTCACGTAGAGGTTCTTAAGAAGAGTTTCTTGGTAGAAACATTTTGCAAATCCTTCCCAGAGTCATTCTTGGTGTTAATTGGATTTTTAAAGTTAGATGTTCAATAAGAACACCTACTTTAGATATCATGCTGATTTTATTTTTTTTAAGTCAGAGGCATTGTAAAATCGCTTAGCAGTTTGATTCACTTAAGAATTACTATTTTGTAACTTCAGTATCAGTAAGTGGCTACATCCAACCTATATAATGACTCATTTATTGTAATGTATGTAAGTCAGCCATAAACTTTACATTTTCAGTTATAAAGGAGAATTATAAGGACGGTTCCTGTGGGTCTTCCTCAGTATGTGATGGGAGAGAGCTCAAAATCACTAGCACTGTAACAGTCTTCTCATTAGTGACACATTTTCAGCTGTGTGACACAGTGGGAAATGGTCAATTGGCCCTGGTGGCCAATTGGTCTTTTTGAAGCCTTTTTCCTTAATAATTCAATATATCGTTGTAAAATACCATATTTGGTAACTAAGATGGCTATAAGTGTGCTTGACATTCAGAGGACTTGTAATTATTATCAACTAAAGACTGATTTTAGGGACTGATATTAAACACAAGTGCTGATTTTTTTAGTCTTTACAACTAAAACTTGAGTTACAAAGTTGTCAATATCTAAATGGGTCTACTAATGAAATAAAAACCCAAAATTGATTTTGGAGATAGAAAAGGGAGATGGAAAGTTTTCTATTTGGCCATTTGCATTAGATGAATGAATGGATCCCTTGCCAGAACACCCTTTTTGTACTATAGAGATGTGCCCTTAATTACTATCTGAAATGGGTGTTTTGAAAAATCTTGTCAGAAATGGGGTTATTGTGTGGCTAAAAGATCAATGTAAATAAAGTAATATGGTTAACACCATTAGTAAAACCAAAGCTCATTAAAATTACTTGTAGAAGATGTTATATGAAACACTTTCTCTTTGCTTTAAATAAGTGCAATTTGAAAGTAGAAAACAGAAGGGAAGAAGGTTTATAAGGAAATTAAAAGGTGACAAAGCAGTTTCTTAACCTGCATTGATAGCATTGCGCGTTCCTGTAATTCTTCACAGTTTGGGAGAAGGAAATCAACTCTTTCACTAACTTGTGTGAAAGTAAAATCACAGAGAGACTCAGCAAAGCACAGGATGCAATTTATAGGTGTAAACACTCCCTTAAGACTACAAACACATCTCATGCACATACAGAGCTTTCCACGTTCGGTGCTATACTGCCACCTTGCGGTACCATAAAGTTCCAGGGCCAGGAGGATGGCTAGATCCCTTCATCCAAAAATACAGAGCAAGGGAGGAGGAGATGCTGGTAGAAGGAAGGGGATAAAATAATTGCACTGGAGTTTTGATGGGAGGTAAATGAAGCACAAATTCATAAGAAGATATGAAGTTATATTTCCCAAATTATAAAGTTACGGAAATGACTAAAAGATTTTTTGTGTGTGTTTTATTTTTTAATTACAAGAAGAAAAATAAATACTGCACTCCCACACTGCTGGCCTTTATCCCCAGCACAGACTGATCCTGCGGTATTCAAGCACTTTGTGTTCATAATTTTGCTTTCTTTTAAGAACCCCAAAACCGCCATCAGTTTAAGGTCCCAATATAACAGTTCTTCAATATAACAAGTCTTCAATATAACAGTTATGATAAAAAGATAGTTCAACTATACTGAAGTCCACACTTCTATCTTCTTTAACTTTAGAGTTAATTTTCTTTGGAGAATGGACTACTTGCCAAAGAGTTCATCATTCCCAAACTTTTGATGGAAGAAAGAACCAGGAAGAATATTTTGAGGTGGCACGTAGTTGATTTACCATTTAAATGGGCTCCTTTACAATTTCCCAGAGGGAGCACATCCTCTCAGTTCAATAGATATGCTTCAAATGCTACACACCAGTGCTCCTGGGTTGGTTGGGAGGCAGGCATTTCCCGTCCCCCTCCCCTTGTCCAGCCAGGTATTTGTGGAAACACCAAAGAATAAAAACTGCACTGAGAAACAGGATTAGCCCAAGGGAAGAGAGCAGGGAACATTACTCTGAGAGATGATTTCCACAGCATGTGATGTGAAAAGAGGTCATCTAAAAAGCTCTCACCTGAACACTTGATTCTGAGGATCAAGAAGAATCAGAATGGCTAGTGGGGTGGAAAGCAAAGAGCAGGCACTGGCAGAGAGGATTTATCAAGAGATAGGCAGAGCATGGCCTAGAAGACACGATCTAGCTTGTCACTCCTCTTCCCCTAGGCCTTTGCTGGCTGCCTGTGGAAATCCCTGAGACCACCTCTAGGTATTCATACACGAACGTCAAAAGACCAGATCTGAGTTCCCTACTTACAGAATCCTACCAGAGCACAGGGTCGCCAGGGTTCTGTGCCAGCCTACACAGGAAGAAACACAGCCTGAGAGGCTGCCAGGTTAGCTTTGGGAAGGTTTTTACATTGGCACTCTGGTTGTCTTAGGCCAGATCCTCTGCTCTTTGCTGTCTGGTCTCCAGTAATACAACTAACAGTTAACACTTGTTAATACAGTTAACAAGTTCCTAGATGATACAAAATACCCAAGGACATGGAGTCTGCTAATTCGGTGAAGAAGAAGGTCTCCTGGAGGAAAGAGAGGAGTCCCTACTGGGGGAAGGGACCAGAGTGGAAACGACTCCTGGGTTCAGCAGAGTCTGGGAGCTCTTCATGGAAAGACTGACTAGCACCACTGAGAAAGGTGAATAGGGTCACTGGGAAAGACAGGGAGTCTGGGGTCCCAGAGGAACCTTGTAGAAATCTCTGGATTGGAAGAACAAACCAAAAAGATTAGTAAGCTGGTTTATATCCCAGACCCCTAAGAGGACCTCAGAGGATACTATACCCCCCAAAATGGGAAGAGTGAAAGAATGGAAGTAAAGGAGAATCAACAGGGTTAAGACCACAGGCAGCTTGAACTGAGTGACTCGAGTTTAATAGTTTTCCAGCCTTGAGAACCACTATTCACAAAGGACAAAGGTACCTATTTATACTGCCTATTTAACACTCTGGTGAATCATACGCTAATTTAAATTAGAAAAACAATTTTCAGTTGCTTATCCCTTAACCAACCTGTTTCTAATTAACTACACCTCAGTGGTAGTTCTCACCCAGCCTACACTTTAGAAGTGGTTGTTTCTTCTTATAATAGCAGCACGCTGGCAGCACCATGGACCAAATGAATCAGAATGCTTGGAGATGGATTCTGGGAATTCAGTTTTCTAAAACTACTCCAGCTAATTCTAACATGTAGCCATAGGTGAGAATCAGTGAAATATAATTAAAAGTAGTGTAATGATGTAAAATGATACAAATATACAAATACAAAAACTATTGTCATCCAACTTGACTAAGTGGAGATGGTTGTTTTTTTTTTTCCTTTTTGTCACTTTAAGTACATATTTGGAAGAGGATAGGAAGGCCGTCACCTGTTCCAAAGGGAGAATTTCACACTTTGTTGTTTTGATCTGAAGAGCTCAGTACACAGAGCAGTTTTAGATAACCCTGTTTTTCTTTCACTTGAAAGGAATAAGTAACTGTATATATACCAGGTATGATTCTATTAAGCTGAAAATCAAACCCAATCTGTGAACCTACATGTTGATGTAAAAAGTAGTAAAAATATTTACAATGTTCATTTTGTTCAGTAGACGCTTGTTGACTGAAATCATCTTAGCTAGAAATGAAGGTCCATCCTGTAGTGACCTACGACCAGCAGAACTTTCCGAGAGGTGATTTTTCATGTTGTAGTCCCAAAGGTAGGTACCTAACGGGACAGCTTGTTGACTGGGATCCTTGATGTGTCAACATGTATATCTTTTAAAGGAAACTGATAATATGTTAAGCTAGAGCTTTGCTTAAAGTTTAAAATTTGGGGGTGGAACATTTTTTCAGTTCAGAAATCTGCCCTTCTCTGGGTACCATGAGAGAAGTGTTAAGTCCTTACCCAAAAACCCAGAAAGTAGGATTCTTTTCCTCATGCAAACTCAGATTTCCTGACTCTACAAAAGAGGGTTTTAGATCTCAACTGTTACATCTCATATTAACTCTGTAAGGAAAAGTCTAAGCAAAGGGTTAAATGTCACCCATGACAGGGATACACACTTCTCATAATACCATCAAAGAGCATCTCTTCACTCTACTTAAGGACAACTAAAAAGAGACTATCATTTAATCATTCTGGAAATGTAATGAATGTTATTTTCACTTGATTAACTTAGAGAATTGCCAGTAAGTTGCAGAAAGCCAATAACATGGAGACGTTAAAAATATAGACTATGGAGACTTCCGGAAGATGGCGGCAAAGTAAAGACGCCGAGATCACCGCGTCCAAGCAGGCGTAGGAATTGAGGACCGAAAACGGACTATAGACTCACTTACTACAAGTTTTAACCCAAACGAAAACACCCTGGACTCACTAGAAGGTAGATAACTGCGAGGGA
>NW_004567131.1:3940347-4010862 GCF_000260355.1 Condylura cristata
AAAAAATGGGAATGAAGATAGTGTCTCCTTCATAGGAGATATATCACAGGCATTAGATTTAGAATTTAATTCTAATGCAGATCAATTTCCTTTAACAGTGTCCTCCCTGGAACAGTGAGTCAACTACCATCATTGAAGAGTCTGCCATACTGTCTTCTAGATCAGTAGTGCCATTTTGATATTTGTCATTTGCAGTTTCCTGGATTTGGGTGGTAGCCATCCTACTGGGTGTGAGGTGATAGCTCCTGGTTTTGAATTGCCTTTCTCTTATGATTAGTGATGTCAAGCACCTCTTCATATGATTTTCTTTTCCTTTAAAGATTTATTTATTTATGCATACAAAGATTGGGGTGCAGGCCAGTGTCGGAGGGGTGGGAGTAGAGGATTCACTAGACACAGACTAAGAAGCAGAACAGGCAGATCTACTGAAATACACTGCTGAGGGGAGCAGCAGGCAGGACAGGAGAGGTCTGCTGTGCCATGTGGGTCACCTCCCTGGCCAAAGATTAAACCCATGCCAACAGTGGCTGGCCATAGCTTGGTAGTACTAAGAATTTAACCCCTGCACCACCAGGGAGGCCCCACATCTCATCTTTAAAGAACTGTCTATTTAAGTAGTCTGCCTTTTAAAAATCAGATGGTTTGATTTGTTTTTGAGTTATGGAAGTTCTTCACATAAACTGATATTAACCTTTTATCAGATATGTTTACAGATATTTTCTCCCATACCATACATTGCTTTTTTACTCTGCTGATTATTTTTCTTGATAATACAAACATTTTTAATGTCAATGCAGTTCTATTTGTCTATATTTGCTTTCATTTCATGTGTTTTTGGTGTTAAATACAAGAAATCATTGCCAAATCATGTCATAATAACTTTCACCTGTATTTTCTTCTTTTTTTGCATTTTTAGCAAGAGTGGAAGGGCTGGAAGTGTTAATATATAAAACAAATAACATTCTTAAAAAGGTACATCATTTTAAAGAGCTTACATGCTGGCAAATTTGGGGTAAAGATATTAAAATGTTTGTTGTTGCTGTCTAATGCTATTTTTTATTTCATATGGGACTCTATAGGAAAAAGTTCAATACTGGTCCTGCCCAAGGTCCAAATAAAGTCTAACAGTTCAATTCTGAAATGGCTCTCTGTAGGAGAGTAAATCTCAGGGTCTGGTTGGAGTTTTCTCTTGGGAGCCACAAGTATTATCCTTAAATGTACCTGCTTTTAAGAAGCACAAAATATGTATTTCAACCTTACAGTTCATAGACCTTATTCAAATTAGGTTAATAAGTCTTCTAAGTATCTTATTTCTAAAATGGAAGTCAATTTGCAAAGAGGGTTGTTGGAACCAAAAAAATGAGTGGTACCATTTTATGGTATCGTGTCGTTTCTGGTCTAGATTTTGCGCCCATCTGGACCAATGTTTTTTGTCATGATGTAGAGTGGCATCTGTTTATAAAATGCAGACACCTGAACTACCCCCCCATCTGTGCTCAGTAGGGTTGAGAACAGCTTAGCTTCCCCTCCCCCCCCATACACACACAATCTGTACTTGGAAATAAAGGTATAAAGTAGGTGACTTGCACTTCCTTCCTGAGCACTTTCTATTCTGTCCTCATTCAACCACTTACTGTTTCATGTTCACCCACACAAAACCACCCATGCATTCTTTACTTACATGTGCTCCTCAATCTCTATATCAACCAAAATAAATTAAGTTTTGCTACAATAAAAACCAACTCCAAAATCTCATGACTTAACACAATAAATAAATGATTACCACTCCTCCATGTCCAGCGTGTGTCAGCGTGTGTCCATATACCTTCGGCATGTGGAGATGTAGGTAAGCAAAAGCTTGATCTTAGCATGTGATTCCAAGATCCCTACATAGGCTGGGAAGGGCTGTGTTAACTTTTTCTTCAACTTTCTGCCTGAAAGTGACATGTATTAGATTTACATGTGTCATGGGCCAGAGCAAGTCATATAACTATGTGGCAATCACAAAGGGAACATGAAAGTAATCTAAGTACCCAGAAGTAAAAAACAGGAAATATTTGCTGATTTGTTTTTAATGACTACTGTGGCTTGCACACTAATATGTTGATATCTCCCTCTACCACAATTAAGTATGTCTTACGGTGAAAGTAGTGAAGCAAAATACAAAAAGAATGAGATTAAGATTCTTTTTTTGCCCTACTTTTCATTAACCTGTAATCTCATTAACTCAATTTTTCATTAACCTGTAATCTCATTAACTCAATTTTTCTCACCCATGAAATGAAGATAATAATGATTTTCTGACTTTTTCACCATTCTACTAAGATACAGGTGGCATGATCAAGACAAAACTAGTGTATTTTAAGTCTCTATTTATAAAAATATAGAAGATTTGAGGTATTATGCTCTTCAGTGAGACCTTTGTGACTTCTAAAGCACTTACGGTTATGTATCAGTTTCTTAACCCACTTGGAAGAATTTCTGTAATTTTTAAAATTTATGCTATTCTGAATCTCCCTTCATTCACTACATAGTTATTGAGCAACTGTGTACAAAGAGCTGCAAGTTACACTCAGCGTCTGGTGATGATAGGGAAGGGGGTGGTAGCAAGTTTTCAGCTGTAGATCCTTTCTTTGTGTGAAACCAACCAGCTTGTAGAGAGAATAAACTTACAGTAAAACTAAATACTAAGAAGAATAGGAAATGTGGAAGAACAAAGAAAGTATATGAGAAGAAAAGTTCATGAAGCAAAAACAATTTAAAAGAGTTGCAACAAAATGCCACAATTATATCCTAACTCAGTTTCCATATTTTAGGCTTGTAACTCTATATACTGGAAAACTTTACACTTCATAATTTTTATGCTGGAAAGTTGGATTTCATATGAAGGAAATTATTAAGTCTGAATACTTCCTATTGAAAGTGACTCACATACTTTTTAAGATTAACAGAATCTAATTCTGAATTATGATTTGTATATTTACACTTGAAAATTCCCAAAGGATTTAGCAGTTGTGAATCCAAAGATTGGATTTTTCCAAACCACAAAGAAGTTTTTAAATCCAAGTCTTCTTTAACTAAAAGATGAATGTGGTGAATTCCATGACTTTCCAACACAATCATATTGTGTCAACTTGAAAAATATTAGTGTTAGACTAACACAGATGTTTCCAAATTCAATAAAGTAAGGGTGGTTCTAAAGTAAGTCAATAAATACCTTTTTTCTAGGTCCCTAAAGTTCTCAATTTAACTTTAAACTGTTCATTAATTTGAGAAGTGTTAAATTAACAACAAAAGGTGTTAATTCCACTTGGATTATCAGTGTTATTTCCCTAGCATAATCAAGACTTTACTGAACAATTTGGAAACCATTCTACCCCCAATTTTATGTGACTTTCCCAGATCATATTTTGCCACTAAATTTTGCCTACTGGATCTGAGGCACTCTACTGAGCTTGGGTGAAACCCAGTTAGAAAAGTAGGTGAAATGTATTTTGGGGGTAACTCCAGTCCTCTTTCTGAGTCCACTTTCTCTTGGATGGCATCCATTTCCTTCTCAGTTCCAAGTTCTATCTTGAATCTTTCAGCCTTTAACTCTAACTCTGTGCTTGCCTTGTAGGTAAGATGGATTTTGTTGTAAACAACAGGAACCTGGAATTTGTTCTGAAATCCTTTCAGGCAGTCTGTCTTTTGGCTGGTACAGTCATGGATTTAGAGTTAAAATGAGTGTTTACTGCCATTTTTGTTTGGGAGGGCTAACATGTCTTTTTTATTTAAGATCTTGTTACGTTGCACTTAAGTCCCATTTCGGTTGTCTAATATGTTACTTCCATTAATTTTTGTTTGCAATTTCTACTGAGGACTGGCTATGTGTGTAATCCATGCAACTGTCCAGTCTGATTCATTTGGGTGGGCCACACTTATTTGCATCCTCCCCTGCTAAATGGCAGATCTCTCTCTCTGTCTACTTGTTATTCCATTGCATTATAACAATCCCTTTAGTTTTTTTCATATGTGACTTGGTATTGGTAAGTTGTTTTAGTTTTTGCTTTTTAGTGAAGCTCTTTACTCTTCACTCTATCCTGAATGTTAACCTTGCTAGCTAAATACTCCTGGGATGGAAATCTGTGGGGGTTTTGTAGAAATTTTATATATCTACTTTTGTCTCTGTAATCTTTACTGAAAAGTCTGCTGATAGTCTGGTATTCCTTCATAGCTAAACTTTTTTCCTCCTGATGTTTTTCCTATTCTGTCATTGATGTTTGTGTAGAACAACTTCATCACTACAGTATATCTTGGTGTGTGTCTGTCTGGTATCATTTTGTTCAGAACTCTTTGAGGCTCTTGGATCACCTGAGATCACCTTGGGTCACCTGTCTGGTTTGTTTCCCAGACTGGGAAATTATTTACTTTATTCAAGTAAATTTATTCAAATTGTGATACCCTTCTCTCTTCTCCTTCACAGACCCCCATGATGTAGATGTTATATCTCTTTAAGTTACCCCAAGGTTCTTTTACATTATTTTTGTTTTTAATTCTTTTTCTCTACAATTTCCTATTTGTGTGTTCTCCAACATTGTGTTTTGAGTTTATTAATTCTGTCCAAAATTTCTGTTTGAAGCCCTCAATTGTATTTTTTAATTCAGTTCTAGTGTTCCCTAGCTTCCTTGTAAGTAAATGTAACTACCTCTTTTTTTCTTTATCGTTTTCTGTTGCTGTTTTATAGTCTCTCTCTCTTTTTTTTAATTTTAGTCTCACAAACATTGCTGTTACCTTGAATTCCAGTCATGTTCTGCCATTCTACTGGACTAAAACTCCTCCCAGGGCTTTTTTTTGCTCTAGCATTTGTGGTATGTTCTGCATCCTCATTTACAATTTTTTATGGATTGTCATAGGGTAGATTTTCAAGATGTTGTCTTTACACCTGTTGAAGTAATCAGAGAACTGGTTCTGGTGAGGGGTAGTAGGTATAAAAAAAGGAACAGGACAATATGGCACCAAAGGCTTACCCCTGGAAATCCAAGGAGTACAAGATATGTGTTATTATGGGTGCCTGAGCTATGTGCCTGTAGACCTGTTCTTCAGCCTTATAGAAGTTTATAGTTTCAAGCCTGTCTCCACTGTTGGTTATTTGAAGCACTACATGCAGCACTGAGCTTGGATAGTATTTGACAAGGGGTCGCAGGTCAGGAGATGTTCTCTTTTCTTTACAGCACAGAGACTTATCCTGGAGTGTTTGTTCCTGTTATTGACAGGTGCTTGAGCTCTGGCTGTCCAAATGTCTCTGTTGTTTTGATTTTAGACTTGGGGCGGTGGTAGCAGGTGTTGTGAATGCCCCTCTTCTCTGAGCAGTCGCAAACACTTCTATCTGTCTCTCCCACAGGATTCAGGCTCCAGCTACTCTCTATTGAGCTCCAGGGGACCAAGTGGCCCATCCCTTGATCCTGTGAATGACCAGGTCTCAGGAGTCCCTAGTGTTCACACATGTCTGAGATGATTCTTGTAGGGAGCACAGACACGTAGCCACTCAGTCATCACAAACCGTGCTGTCCTGCCACCACTCCAGACAAGCTCACTACCCCCTTCCACTGGACGATTGCTCCTATGTTTGCTGTGATGATCCATGTTCCCTGGGCAATTTTTTGGCTATTTTGCTGCCGTCTAGTTGTGAGTATGTGGAGAAATTGAGCCCAGCATGTCACTCTGCTGCCATCTTACAAACTCAGACTCAGTGATTTTAACCCCTTCCTCTTACCTTCCGGTCCTTAGGTTTGTCATTATCTCCTCAAGCACAAGGAGCTACCTGTTTCAGCGATGCAGTGCTGGGCTCCTTTCTCCATCCTTTGGGGTCCCTTACAAAGGTCTTCCTGACTCTAGTCTCTCCTTCTGCTTCCCTCTGTGGTGTCAACCACTTCTCCCTCCTATCCTCAAGAATTCTGGAACTTTCACTCACCTTAGCTTCCTCTGCTTCTTTCTATCACAACCATTTCTCTGCTCTGTTATGCTCAACAAGTATAATTAACTGAATCAGGGAGCAGTTCTTCCAAAGGCATTTAGATTTTAAAGGACTTCCAAGCTTGCAGTCTTAATTAAATATTTAACTTCTTAATGGGTAATTTCAATGATCAACCATAGTGGACCCCACCCAACTAAAAAAAAAATCCAAAAATTATGGAAGTATAATTTCACACCTCTGTTTAAAGACTTATTGGAATTAATTTGTAAATTGAATTTTTAATACTTTGTATCACTTTTGAAATCTAAGTTACATAAAAAGACATGCATGAATTTCTTAAACCCAGAGCAGTCTGATTCTGTGGAAGATGAGAATCTGATTTAAAAAAAAAAATCAAGTGCAAACAAACTTCTGCAAACCCAGTGGGGAAAGAAACACACAGAAGAAGTAAATAAAGTGAAATTCTCTCTTCTGATTAAAAATTGCTGCTGGCAAAGGTCGTGCTTCTACAATTAGAAGCATCTTCTTTCTGTTCCTGACCTAGGAGCAGAGAGATTAAGAAGCCTTGAGCTGGCCAAGAGCTGATGACATGGGAGGGTGTATTTTTCTCCATAGTAAGCCAGAAGCTCACTAGCGGCAGCACAATGTGAGGAGAGACACGGGCTTTTTTTCAAAGTGAGATCTAAATCCCTATCCTGATTTCCTCCACTGTGTGACCTGCAGAAAGTTACCAAGGAGCCTCAGTTTCCTCATCATTACAACCTGCTGGGAGGGAGAAAGCTTGGCCACTAACTGAGCAGATTACCTTAGATGAGATACCTCACCTTTTTGGACATTCCCGGACCTTCATTTCCCCAGGTGTAAGACAGGCTGGTGACATTTCATTACGATTGCTGTCAGGTGAAAATATTCCATAAAGCTGAGGTTGGTGCTAGGGGGATGTTCTCAGGAGGCCTCATGGGGAGAGGACTCGGGGTGCATGCCAGGTGTAGGCAGGGCAGCAAGGAGACAGGTGCCTGAGGGAGAGGCCCTCTGAGGGAGCTTCTGAGAAAGGGAGGGAGGTGACCTCATTCCTTCGCTTTAGGTAAATTTCACTGTTCTCCTCAGTGTTCGCTTACTTAAAAGAAAAGAAATTTCGAGGTGAAATAGTCAAGATAAAACAATGAAATTTATTGTTTGAGTATGTGCTGCCCTCACAGGTTCCCCAATCATGTCATCAAACGAACTACTCAACTGCAAAGGTGGCCTTTTTTAATCTTCTAACTTGTCCCCTTCCTCACAAGAGCACCATACGTGACAGGTGCTCAAAAAATATATAGACATAGGGCCTCCCTGGTGGTGCAGGGGTTAAAGTCTCAGTGCCATGAAGCTATCACTAGCCACTGTGACATGATAAGTTTGATCCCCAGTCAGGGAGCTGACCCACATAAGGTGCAGCAGACCTCTTCTGTCACGCCCTCAACAGTGTATGTCAGAAGATTCACCTGTTCTGTTCTCCACTCTGTCTCTGGTGAATCTTTTCACACACACCCCAACACCTGGCCTGTACCCCAGTTCTTGTATGTATAAATATATGAATCTTAAATATATATACAAACATAATGAGTCATCGTTAATATTTATAATCCTTACTTTCAAAAGGGTAAAACCCCCTTAACCAACACTGACAATAAATATACTTTTAGGTAGAAAAAGGGATGTTTTGTTTTTTGTATTGATAGATGAGAAATTTGATGTACATAGAAAAGCTTATGTCCTAAGATCTCTTCATTGGTGAGAGGGTGGAAATGCTCCCCTGTCCTTAGAAGACAAGTCTTCCCTATTCTCTTAACTTCTTCTAAAGAGCACTTTGGGCACATAACAAAATTTTTTTTAAGTTGCTTCAGCCCAAGACTTTATTTCCTTCTAATAGCCAACCCCACAAACCACTTCTGTGGAAGTACTCAGTTTTCATTTCTGAGGGAAATAGCACTATATACACTTAACCTTAAATAATCCCTGTGGCTTTTAAAAAATCAAATATCCCAATTTATAGACATTTAATAGACTCTCAATTACTGTTTTTGAGATCTGAAGCACTTTCACATCCTAATGCATGACAAAAGGAGAAAAATACTCTTAAACATAAAGTAGCACATCATGTCATAGACCAAGAGGGGAAGACTTCACATACATTTACAGACATCTTGTTTGATGAGTTATAGCCAAAAAGGAATTTTTGTAGCTATTTAGGAGACAGTAGAATGGAGGAATCTTAAATGAAGAAAAAGAGCTATTTACATTCTTTTGGCACAACCATGAGACAGTTTCCTGTGAGACTCTCCATGGGGTTTTCAATCTACCCAGTTCCAACACTGTCAGCTATCTTTTGTTACAAATTGGCATCTTAAGCCAAACCTTTGCACTATGCAGCCTGATCATGGGAAAAGTCAGGGAAAGAGTAATTAGATACTATGGATTAAAATAAAGAAAATAATTTCTAAAAAAATGTTGCATCTCAGCCCCAAGATGATAAATCATTGTCATGTTAAAGTATTCCCTTCTGGGCCTCGCTGGTGGTACAGGGGTTAAAGTCTCAGTGCTATCAAGCTATCTCCAGCCACTGAGGCCTGAGTTCATTCCCTGGCCAGCGAGCTGAACCACATGGCACAGCAGCCTCTCCTGCCTCGTCCTCTGCTCCCCTCAGCAGTGTATTTCAGTAGATCTACCTGTTATGCTCCCCACTCTGTCTCTGGTAAATCCTCTGACCCTGTCGCCTACACCTCTGTCCTACACCCCAGTTCTTGTATGCATAAAGTAAATAAAAGTAAATTTAAAAAAATAGCTCAGATTACCCACAGTGTATCCATTATCCCAGATATGTCACCTGTTGTTACCTAAAGTAACCTAATATGGTTCCTAGATCTCCTCCTGAGAGTTCTTAAATTCTGCTTTTTCTGGAAAAGATAATCAAGAAAAGAGAGTCAAAATTGTGAAGTGGTATCACCAGAAATTAATGAACATTTTGGTGCTTATATATACTTCATTCTAAATATGAATCAAGGGTGGTCTCTATTGGTAAAAAAGGACACAGGAAGAAGGTTGGGAGCAGATATCTTCCTCCTCATGCTTATTCCTGGAGAGCACAGTGTAGACTCATCTATTAAACATGGATGATTTCACAGGCCTGGAAACAATTCACTGTGACACACTCTCTGTCTCTCTCCGAGATGTCCATGTCTACTATGTCATCTGAACTTTCCAGGGGCCCGCAGAGTAAGATACTCTTTGTATATCCATCTTAGCATTGGGAAAATGAAAGCTCTCAGGAGTCAGGGGAACTATTTGAACAGTGGCACCTGAGCAATGATCTATTACTTGCAATCTTTCCACCGGCTTCTCATGTCAATAAATTGTTTTCTTAAGCCTCATAGAAAGAAACAGAAACAAGAGAGTAAATGTCAAATGCAGGGCCAATGGTTAATGAAGACTAATTTTCAACATTGCTCCACCGATTTCAACTCTTATTTGTCAACTTGCTGATAAAACACACATGGAAACACACAAGAAGGAAAAGGCGCTACTAGATGAGGGAGTGCACAGGGTTGGAGAGAGGAATCCCCGGTGGCATTTGGATGATAAACGGAGGACTCCTTAGACCAAGAAGCATGGCGCATCAGTGTCATGGCCATGGGACATTGAGTCTTTTAAATGCCCCATGCATGCCTCTGCTCCCACTGTCTTGGGAGTAGAAGGACAAGGGAGGAAACTCTTGTTACTACAACATAGCTTTGGATTTGACTTTTCATTTCTAAATTCTCCATGAAATTCATTTCACCCAAGTTCAGCTTATAAGAAATTAAGGGCCCTCCCTGGTGGCACAGAGGGTTAAAGCACAGCACTGAGATGCTAAAGCCACTTCAGCATGAGTTCGATCCCCACCCCAGAGGTGACCCGCATGGCGTGGCAGACCTCTCCTGACCCGGCTGCTTCATCAATCAACCTGTTCTACTCCCCACTGTGTCTCTGGTGAATCCTCTCACTGCCCCTACACTTCTGGCCTGTACTCCAGTTCTGTATGCACAAATAAATAAATCGTCAAAAGAAAATTGATCTTTCTGCACTAGTTTCACCATTCATATATTTTCTCAGGCCACAGCACAGAGCAGAAAGTTCCCCAAGGAAGAGATTTGCTCTGTGATTGACAGAGGAAGGGAACAGATACACACATAAATTTCAAATGGGGGTGGGGAAGAAGAGACATCTGTTTCGTTTCTATAAAGCATTTATCCCACAGCACAACCAAACTACAACTGGCAGGATTTACAGACTATGCAGCTGATCCAGACCCTGGAGCTGGAATGCTGAAGTTATGGGCAGGAGGGGTCCCTGGAGAGTGTGCCTGGGAAGCCCAGACGACTCCTCTCCTCATCTGTAAAGCACCACCCCTTCTCACTTCTGAAACCAAACTTACTCTCAGAAAATTCAAAATAGGTACTCAAGTTAGATTAAAAAATTCTACAAAGAGAGTCACATTTATTGATTCCATAAATAATACTTTCTTGACTACGTATAAGCAAATCTCACTGATCCGCATAATCTTTCTTTCATGTTTGTGTCAGTAGTCGGCCAGATGTACTGCAGACCTGCTCAGCATTTGGTTTCCACCAGTGGGTTTCTGTTACTGCAGGGTCACTGGAGAATCCACCTGGACACTAAGCTGGGAGGATTTCTGAATTGAAGTTCCTGCAAAGTTAGACTGGAGGATAACTAGTGAGCCTTTCATACTGTGCAAAGAATAAAGATTTAAATTAAAACACATGTGCACACATATACTTAAGATAAATTCTTATTTGACTGTTACTAAGCAGATAGTCCTGAAGTACAAGAAATTTAGTTCTTGGCCCAATTCAGTCTGTTGTCTTATTCCTTCCCGCTGCCTTTTTCACCTCTCCAGCCCCAGTACTTCCAGGGACTTAAGCTAATGTCTTTACTTAGCCTCCCCTCCTCTGAGACCAAACTGTTGGCCACGAGGACCTTGCAAATGCCTCTTTCTGGTACAGCCCCTAGAAAATTGTTGTTCTCTGAGGCAAACACTAGCTAGCTATTGACCCCAATTCTTCTCCTGGGAACATAACTAGAGCTCCTTTTACATTCTTTGGAGCAGTTCTAGCTGAGTCCTAGCCACAGAACACGGCCAGACACGCCGGCACCCTCTCCAGGCCCAGCCCATGGAAATTGCTCTGTCCCTGCCACAGCAAACTTGGCATCATGAGTGGAAGGTGATGGAGCCAGGGGATGGAAGGATTCCTGAGTCATCACCAGAAGAAGGCTGTACTTCTTGAAACGTCTTTGTAAGTGGTTCAGATTGGGGTTTACTGTTATGTCAGCTGCAATTACCTTCCTTACGTTGCTTCTGCCTTAGGCAGTTGGGGGACTGGGTAACTTTCTGGGCCCCCAGTGTGCAAAGACATGAAGCAGAGACATGAAGCAGATTGAAATTTTGAAAAGAGGATAATAGCCACGTGTTATTAGTAGATTAAAACTAGATATATGTTTTTTAACCATTTGGAGATAGTCTAAGTTTTTTTTCCCCCTTCCCTTAAATGGCTGGAAAATATCTGCAAAAACTTCAAAACCTAAGTTATAAAACCAGGGGAATTTGAGGTGTCATGTATGAAAGCAAAGAGGAAGATGGTTTCCATGTGCATTTTACCACAAAGGCTGTTATGATAACACAGCCAAGCAGTTGTGAACTCTCAAAGCCTCATCTGCAATTTTTGTTCCTCATAAGTTGGGTCATGTCATATGACCAAAAAGTCTGTCCAGTAAGCATCACCATCACTTAGTAGGGTCTGAAGTCAGAGAATTATCCTCAGAATTCCCTCTCACCTTCTGAGGTGTTCCCATCACTCTCTAATGGTAGCTTTCACCAGGATACACAGACCTCTCCCATTCTGACCATTTTCATAACATAAACGTGATTAGGTGGTTAGCAGAATGGAAGGGGCCCAATAAATTAACCCCTGTTCATGTTAAAGTGACTGACAACTGAAATCAAACTCATCATGAGGTAGCACCTCACATCTTAACAGGTAGGTGATGACTGTCATCAAAAAGACAAGAGACAGCAGACTCTGGCAAGGGCGTGATGAAAAGAGAACCCTTGTAAATTGTTGGTGGGATATAAATTAGTCAAACCACTCTGGCAAAAACATGGAGTGTCTTGAAAAACTTAAAAATAGATCAACTCTACAATCTCGCAATTCCAATTTTGGGAATATACCCAAAGGAAATAAGATGTTGACAAGAAATATGCACACCACTTATGGCAGGATTACAATAGCCGAGATATGGGAGCACTCTAGATGCCAATCAACAGATTAGGGAACAGCAAACTGACCGAGATGACAAAAGAAGTGCCTTGTTTCACTCCTGACATGATCACATAAAGTAACCATTCAGGCACTACACCCAGGGAAGCCATTACTTGGGGTGAAACTGGAATAACTCTTGGGGTATCAGAAAAAATACAGACCTCCTCACAGGATCAGAGAGGAGATTCACATTTCGTTGAATAAGAGGTGGGTGGCGGGAAGTGCCCACCCCCTTGGGCCTTGTGAAGTCAACTGACAACATGTAGACTGCAGTGTCTTGGATCTGGAACCTCAAAGTGAAGGAATATTAACAGTGCTACAAAAATGAGCCAGCCACCCCAATAATGTTAACAAAAATGGCTGTCCCCACTTGGTCTCTCCCTCACCCAGACTCAACATCTGCAAAAACAGGTCTCTGTCCCTATGGAAACTGGGAAGTTCAAATACCTGCCAATTGCTCTCTAAGTCTCCATTTTTCCACATTCCTTTCACTACCAAGATCTGGTGAGTTGATTTCCTTTCATTACTTAATATTTTCAAGGCTCATATTAGGGTGCTGTGATGCTTTTTTTTTTTTTTAAATAATAATGAAGTCCTAGAGAACCTTTATATCTCTAAGACTATGCCCAACCTGGAAAGTCCACAAGAATTCCATGGTGTAAGAGACAGGAATCAATACACAAATCACATTTATTGAGTACTTCTGTGCAGTGGACAGACAGGTAAACTTGAAGAAAGGGGACTTAGCCTTGACTCATAGTTCTCATTGTATTGAGACAGAAAGAGAGAGAGACAGAGGGAGGAAGGGAGGGAAGGAGAGATTTCTCTGTATGTTCAAAATAGACACACATTCATTCAAATAGTTTTTTACATTTAAACCAATTGCCTTGAGATCCTATACAAATAATAAGCAGGTGTTATTCTCCATTCTGGTATTTTTTTCATTGCCAAAGTGTTTTTAGAACAGCTGAACGTATTCATTTATTTCATGAGCACACTGGTTCACCACTGATTATTTGCCTGGGCAAAGGACAAGTCCTCTTCCTCAGCCACCTCATATTTGGAGACGGGAGAATATCATCAGTTCTGGTGTTATAGCCAGGCGACTCTTGCTCATCTCTGGATGAAAGTGAGCAGGCTTCACCAGCAGATCTTGGTACTAGGCTGTGTTGCCCAACTGTCATTTCAAGGCAGCATTATAATTCTAACTTGGGCAGCACTTGGCCTCAAACCATATGAATGCCAAGTGCACAGAGCATTAACGGAAGTTCACCTCAAGACCCAAGTTTAGTGTCTATTTCTAGCACATACACAAAATATGTGAACCCAGGCTGTTACAACTCTCATAGTGTTTTTCATCTGCTCACTGCAATATGGATACTCTCAAGAAAAGCTCAATTGTAAAACTCTCTAAAAACAGACAAACCTGGACTAGAAAACCTGTGACGACTCTGTAGCTACTCAGCCTCCTCTCAGAGGGAATCTGGACTCTGAGCCACTCAGGACAAAGAAGCAAGCCGAGGGTCCACCCCTCATACAGTACACTTACACGCAATAGCAACCTAAAATGAAGCCCCAGCCCCCAAAATTGTTTTTCCTGCATATTTTCTGCATCTGTCATTTGTCCTATGACACAAATGAAAAATGAAATGTATCACAATTCAGTCAGCATTCATTTTATTAAAGGTGTTTGGAGAAGCTGAACTGGTATCTCTGTCTTGAAAGCATGCATTTAACATATTTCTTTTATCTAAACAGAAACAAAAAACAAAAGTACATAATAATTCACATTAAAACAAATGAGACATCTATTAGTGTAAAAGAATAAGCTACATTAAGCACACATTGCTTCTTGGTTAAAAAAAGAAAATGAGGCAGAATCAGAGCCTGACATCCTGGTAATTTGATACTCTCCAGTGAATCATCTTAGCTTCCAGTCTGCATTTGAATGTCAAATATTTTGTTCAGCAGAAAGTGTGATCTAAATTAAATCTGTATTGCAAGTATATCAGTGTCCCCCACAACATCCATGTATCTTCAGACCGGCTCCCCTTTCTGCATGTTGCTGTTCTGGAACACAATGCACGGTAAGATTTTGCATGTGCCACAGTGAGCATGCATCTTGTGGCCAGGCATCTCCATCTGAACCAGGACAGCGGCGCCCCCAGGAGAGATCTGAACAGGACAGTGGCGCCCCCAGGGGAGAGCTGCGCTGCCCGGCATTCCTGCTCATACCCACTCAGACTTTCTGGTTCTCAGGTAGGCTGCACTCCCCGAGCTGGCCAGCCAGTCACAGGGCTGCAGGTGACTGGATCGAGAGAGCTGGGTCAGCTGACTCTGAGGCGCCGGAGGATGCTCTTGTGGCCTAGAAGAGCCCTCACTTCTTGGGCCATGGGTGGTCTCCCTCTGAGGCCTGTCCATCAGTTCTTTGCGAGTCACAGTCAGCTTGTTGCTAACTGAGGACATGACCTCACTGTCCTCCTCATCTGCAAGCTCCATTCGCCCTGACACAGCAGACTTACCACTGGGACTCTCGGGCTCCTCCCCTCCCATCCACAGCTCGGGGTGAGTGGGCACCTCCTCTGCTTCCCACTGGCCACGTGCCCCCATCTTCCTGCTGGGGACACTCTTGGGTACACACCTGGGGCCTGGCCTCCCGCTCATCTTCCTTTTCATGCTGCAGATGAGGTCCGCAAAACTGAGCAGGAGGGAGAGTGCACTGACCGCCCAGATGAAAAGCATCATGATGGACTTCTCTGTGGGCCGAGAGATGTAACAGTCCACCACGCTGGTGCAAGGAGCATGAGTGCAAGAGAATCTCTTTGGGACCAAGAATCCAAAGAGGAGGTACTGCAAGGTGCCAAAAGCTGCCTCCATCAGGGTCCGAAGGAAGAGATGGACGATATAACCAGAGGAGAAGTCTGGCATGAGCAGATGGCTCCTCCCCCTGCAGGGCTGTGAGCAGCGCCTGTTCCCTGCCGTCAGGTCATGAGCCCCAGGACTGCTATCTGGCCCACAGGATCCATGGGCTGCCAGCACGGCTCCTCTGTGGAGAACATAGACACTGAACACAGCAGAAGGGAGGAGAGTAGACACACTCTGGATCAACCAGAACCGCAAGTGGGACACTGGGGAGAAGATGTCATAGCAAACGTTGGAGCATCCTGGCTGCAGAGTATTACACACAAACCGCTCCTGCTCGTCCTGGTATATGGGGGACCCTGCCAGGATGATCACCCCCATCCTCAGCAGGATCATGAAAATAAGCCAGATCTTCCCTGGAAAAGAGGAAGCAAGAAGGGCATGCCACCACATCAGTATGTCCTCAAAACAGACCTAAACCATTTGCAGGGCCAGAGGCTGGAGAACTTTGAAGTCAAAAGTCAGCATTTCAGTCACAGCAACAGCGCTGCTAGTTGACTCATTTGACAAATATATGTTCAGCATTTACAGTGCATCTGGCACTTTGCTGGACTGCTGTATGAAATGCTTTCAGAGTAGCAAATTTTAAAGAAGCACTAGAGACTAAAAATGTTTACTGTTACGCTACTTATTCATTCTTTTGGTGATGCTCCTGGAGGAAGGTCTAGAAAGAAAGCTGGACTGAGAGGATTTATGCTTAAAAAAAGATCTTACTCTAAGGAGAACAACCTTTTTAAAGGGAGTTAGCAAATTCTTGCAACGGTGTGCAACAAGTGGAAGCTGTTCATTTCAATAAACCTTCTTTATTTATGAGAATGGATCACAAATTCTTTATTTATTGTTACTTTCAGTCCTTGAAATCAAATTTCTTTAACAATATTCAATTTTTCATAGTTTTTAATAATTTAGAATTTTTTCCCTCTATTTCCAGTTATTATGAACCAGTGAAGTTTTTCACTCTTCAGTTTATCATGAATAAATGAAGCCAATCTGTAAATCAAAATAGCCTCAAAGTCCTATTTTCATGTCATGAGTCCATTATTTTGGGACATGTTTAAGATTCCTCAAAATAACTTACAAATACTTGTTTTGTGAGGCAATACAGAAAACATCACCTGATAGCAGAAAAACAAAACTACTATGAATGAAGGCAATCCATCTCATAGAATCTCATTACTTATTGCTTCAAACATTTAAGACTAAGTTGATTTTGTGTTAATTCCACAAAATAATGAGGAAGAGAAGAGTTAGTCTTTGTTAGTCCTTTTCTCAATCATGTTTTCTAGGGCCCCATTCTGCTCTGAAAATTTGAACTTGTCCACATGAGGTGCAAAATTTTTTTCATTTTTTTTGTTAAAAAAGAAACTAAAAGTGGGGCTTGGTTTAACGTATGTAAGACAGGTTACCAATCTTAACAAATTTAGCTTTCAGGGTAAACCCTAAAAAAGATGAACAAAGAGAAAGCATAGTCAGGAATTAATTTCTCTTTAACTTTTACTTTCCTGATAAAGTGGCCAGAGAAGAGTTACAAAAAAATACTCCTACCTATTCCACTCTTTTGAATCAGAACACAATTCATTGAGAAATGATATCAAATCCAAGACTTCCTTCAGTGATTATGGAATAGGAGGAATTGGACAACAGTTTTCAGCCACAGCTGCCTTCTCTCCATCAACATATATCCCTGCCTCTTGGTGGGGAGAGGGAAGGTGGAGAGGGAGGAGGAGGCAGTCAGACAAAATGGCAAGAACAAAACCAGAGTTTTGAAGGTGTCTCTACTCACCCACAAAGGTCACATTGCAATTCAATGTGACAATGAGGAACCCCAGCAGGTCCACACGCTCCATGCTAGTAGGGTATTACTGACTCAGGGCTGCAGGAGAGGCTGGAAGCCTGTATTCTGCAAGAAGATGGGAAATCTTTGCAGGAATAAATGTATCTTAGGTACAGATGCCTGAATAGGTGAGAGCTGGAGATCTGAAAGGGGTGAGTCAAGCTTGGGAGTAGGAGGTCAATTTTTTTGTCTCCCAGCTGAGACGGCCCTAAGCTGTTTGCCTCTGTGGTAAAGCATTCCTGACAACTGCAGTGGCCAGGAGACAGAAGAAATCATCTCTCATTGTGGCTATTCTTAACCTCTTGGGACATTTCAGGCCTGTGGCTGTGCTCACATGACTCCTTTAAGCGAACCAGATGCTGCTGGATAGAATAGAAACAACTACGTTTAACTCAAGAAAGAAAAGTTATGTTAACTGGCCAAATAAATATCTCTATTTAAATACTTTTTCCATATGATGGGGATCAAGAGGTAAAACCTTTGAATTAAAGCATAAATTGGCCAGCAGGTGTGGTATTCAGTGTGGTAGCTATGATCAGTATCGTAGCACATACTAGTAAGTTGCCAAGAATAAAGCCTAAAAGCATCTCGTCTGTATATGGGAATCTAGTAACAATATGATTATAGCAACATATTTTCTGACAATAAAGTTTACCACAGGATATGTAATCTAGGAGAAATTCTAACACACACCAATACTCTCCCCTATACTATACTAACAACTTAACATTGACAATTTGGGTGATAGGAAATTCCAGAGAACTGGCACAAGAAGCTAATTTTCTTTGACTGTTTCACAAGCATGCACAGGGCAGGTTCTCTTTTGATTAAAGTAGACAGATAAAGGAGACCTCAGTGGCTTTCTTCAGGCTTTATGCTCCTTTAATGCCAGTGATTGTGGGGTAAGCTTACAGGCTGGCAAAGGGAGGGTGGGGATGGGGACGGGCCAGGAGCAATACTGTCAGCTTTTTTCTGGTGTTCTCATGGTCCTGCCTCTCTGTGGCCACTCGTCCTCTGTGGCCATTGCGCTGTAGATGTCCTGTCTCTGAGTCACACTGCTCCATAGCCTCAGCTGCCAGGCCTGATCAGATGTGCCCACTTACGCATGCCTACACCTCACTCCAGGTACCCACCTTCAGACATGCGTGCCCTGCGCCCCCACACTCCTAAGCACCTTCTGCATTCAAGGCCGTAGGTGATAGCCACAGAGGCTGCAGCATAAAAGCCTGACCAATTTCACTTTTCCTATGTTGAATCATTTATTGCTCCTATAGTCCCAAAGCACTCACTCCTGGGTTGTATTTTCAATTCAGTTCAAATCAACCTGACAGCTTCCAGAAACAGAGGCAAATGTCTTCTCCACAACAGTGTTCATAGCACACCCTGGCATTTGTTTTTGTAGTTATTGCATTGATTCTTAAAAACAGAGAGGTATGACTTGTCTTCTAAAGGAGGAAAACTTCCAGATATTATTTTCAGCCCACATAAGGTCTGCTAACATCTTTTGAGAAAGCTTGAAACAACACTGATCCATATTATCAGCCATAACAAAATAATCGTTAACATCTTGAAGGAACATGATTAACGAAATAACTACCTGTCAGATACAAGCATGACAAATGAGGATATTAATAAATAGCATCTCTGAGGCTGCTCATTTATGCACTAGGCCACAAGGCAGAATGAATGAACCCAAAAAAGGAATGCAAAGATCCCCCAAAACTTTATTGCATGCAGGTTTGCTCATGCAAATTTAGAATTGAAAGTCACCTTAAAATTGATTTAGCCCATTGTCTTAATCTTACAGATCAAATAAAAGCGATGACCAAGGACATCACTCGCCTGCCCGCCTGTGCCTGTTCAGGTGTTTCTCTTCGCCAACCTTCTCCCTTTGCAAAGCAGCAGAGGCGGCTTCTCCGACGGCTGCCTGCTGTGACCATGCGGGCCTCTCCTAGCAAACCTGACGCTCTTGGGAATAGCTCTTTCTGCCCACTTGTGCAAGTATCCTTTACATCCCACCTCTTTTTATAAGAAAACTGCCCTTTTGAATATATGTAAAGAAATGATGACCAAGACCATCCAGCTTCATGATACCATCATTTTATTATTATAGGACTTAAATGAAATTTGACGTTCCTGCCCTACTTAGAGAATTTTTGATCTGTAACATATTAAAGTACAAAAAAACATTTCAAGCGTTCAGAATGTTAAGGAAATTCAACTACCTGCAGCTCACATTATTAAGTACTTAGGTATTTGAAATTTTGTGATTTTAATTTTTGCTTGAAAATATTTCTAAGGCACCATTTGGAAACAAGCAGATAATCAGGGCAGACTATATAGGCAGGAGGAGAGCAGGTAAGAAAGTGAAAGTCTCACCATTGACTTGCTTTGTGTTCACAGGTGTTGGGCAATATGTCAGAATTCCCTTCCTGAATGTTGTGGTTTGGATGTTTGTGTCCCTCCAATATATATGTTGAAATCTTAAATCCCATGAGAGGCGATATATGGAATTAATACCCTTTTAAAAGACACCTGAGATGGCCCTCCCTGGTGGCGCAACCGGTTAAAACAAAGCACTGAGAAGCTAAAGCCACTTCAGCATGAGTTCGATCCCCTGCCACATGCAGTGGCAGACCTCTCCTGACCCACCCACTGCTCCCCTCAGCAGTGTACTTCGTTGATCTGCCTGTTCTGCTCTCTGTCTCTGGTGAATCCTCTCACCCTCTGCATCTCTGGCCTGTACACCAGTTCTGTATGAATAAATAAATAATTGAAGAAAAAAAAAAAGACCCAGGAAAGCTTCCTGCCTTTGTGAGTCTCACCAGACACAGGATCTGTATTTCATCTTGTTCAGCCTCCAGAACTGTGAGAAATAAATTCCTGTGGCTTAGTGCCACTTAGACCATGGCATTATATTATAGCAGTCCAGTATACTCACACACTGTGATATCAGTTGAAATCAAATCCAACAGATTTTCTTATCTCCAGAAAGAAAGGAATCGTCTTTTTACTTGTGACTATTATTAGCATTGTCCTTTGACTTATTGACGGCTTTTAAAATACGGACAATCTGATGAATACAGTCCATTCAATGACTACTTGTAAAGCAACTAAGTCTTGGGCCTCATTGCAGGTATTGGCAAAATGGTAGAGTGAAGCACATAAACATCCTTGTTCTCTTTGAATTTACATTCTAGTAGTAAGGGCTACTACTAGACAAATAAGACAAATATCCTCAGGGAAATTAATTACTAATCAGATGGTCACAAACAGTGCAAAGAATAGAACAGAGAAGGGAACGGTTAGATGCTAAGGTGCTCAGGAACAACTTCCCTAAGAAGGGTACATTTGAACAGTGGGTGGGTGAAGGAGGCAGTTACATGAATATCCCAAACCACAAGGCCTTCCTCTTTAATTCCTTTCTTTTTTCTCGTTCACTTGAACCCACAGCCATGCAGCACATATTGAATTACTAATGCCCAACAATTTCTATGCATATGAGCCGTATTACCTGGTGCATCTGCTGACTGACATCAATAACATCCCTGTCCTGAGCTGAAGCCACAGTCACATTGCAAAGCTAGGGTCCAGCAGAACAATTCCTAGGTGTCAGGGTCTTCTCATCTGAACCACAGAGGTCCAGCAGGAGTCACTGCACCCCACAAATAGGCTTATTCCTATCCCTGTTGGGATTTTTGTTTCAGAGTCAAATCTGTTAAATATTATTCTTCAAAACAGTCACTGGTAAAGAGATAACAAGGAAGGTAATCACAGTCTTCAAGGTTAGAGGGACTCTGGGCTCAGGCCTGAAACTAGGACTTGACCTTGAGAAATGTTAACCTACCTTGACCTTGAGCAACTGTTACCCTATTAAGCTGAGTTTGTTTTCTGTCTTTAAAATGAAAATGATGCCAACTTCATGGAGTTGAAGATTCATTCTTTCTAAATATATTGAGTACCTACTAAGAACTCAGCCAAGTATTAGAAATGCATTCAAGAAAAAAGGAATGGGCTTCTAGCAGAAAGATAATTTAAAATACAATAAAAGAGTAGTTATAATCAAATGTGACAGAAGCAGAATAAGGACAGTATAGGGTGCTACTTCATGGGAAACAGGAGAGAGCAACTTCATGGGAAACAGGGCTTTGGGGAAGCTCTCCCAGAAGCAGCAGCAACTTCTACAGGACCTCAAGACAAGTCATGAGGCAGTCACCAAATGTCTCCCCAATATTGTGTTTTGCCCATATCATTTTGGAAATTTTAATGGACATCTGGAAAATGAAAGTGATGTTATTAGTGACCAGATGTGAAGGTCTTATCAACTCATAGACTTGAGCCGTAGATGGCTGTCAAATTGCTGGTCTCAACAAAGAATTAGAACAAAATTGGAATTACATCTTATACATAAAATATGTTTAGGGATTACTGCAAGTTCTCTAGAAACAGTAAGGTGATATTGGTCTCTCACATATCAAATTTAACAAGATTATCCCTAAAAATATTCTGTGGGAATGTAGGACACTTCAGCTTCATTCTGGGATCTACAACCTCAAACACCCATCTTCAAATAGACTGCACTGTTTCCTGTGTTCTCTTATAGTTCAATGACTCCAAGATGCATCTCACTCGGTACAAAATTCTGGTACCCAACTTACTTAAAACACTTTAAATTTATCTTCACCACTTTAACTCTTTAGTAGTTCCTGTTGCCTGTGGGATGATGTCAACTCTGAGACACCTGTGTTTGCCCCCCCCCCCCCCCCCCCCTTCAACAGAACTTTTGAGTCCCTGTGATTTCTTTTGCTTTTGAAACCTGCCACTGCTGTTTCCTCCTTTTGGGGAAACTTCTCCACCCAAGGCCAATTGAAATGCCTTTGTTCATGCTCACATAGTAACCTGTGCTTAGAGTCATGATGGGCAATGTTGGGCATTATTAATTGTTTAGTGTCTGCCTCTACCTAGGGACTCTGCCTGCCACACCAGCCCCCACAGACCACAATGTAATCTCAGTGATCTATTTTGCAAGCACCACTTCTTAGCTGGGAGTCAGTTTAACCAGCTACATCTGAAATATGAAAAATCAAGCTTATGAAAAATAGGATAAAGTAGTAGTTACTAGTCAGTGGGGTGAGGTGATAAGATTGACATAGTTTAAAGATATAAATTTGCAACAAAAAAGAATCAACCAAGTGATCTAATGTACAGTATAATGAATATAGACAATATCATTATACTATATGTAAGGTGACAAATATTGTCACAATGGCTGTCATATTACACTATATAAGTGTATATGTACCACATCTTTTTAATCCAGTCATCCACTTTTGAGCATTTGGGCTGTTTCTATGTCTTTCCAATTGTAAATAATGCAGCAATAAACATGGGGGTGCAGGTGTCCTTTTGAATCAGTGTTTTTTGTGTCTTTTGGGTAGATACCTAGGAGTGGGATTGCTGGGTCGTAGGGAAGCTCCATGTTTAGCAGCTTGAGGAGCCTCCAAACAGTACTAGTTTGCATTCCCACTAAAAGGAGATGTTTTAATGCTTCAGAAAGTAGGTACAAGAAAAGTACAGGTTCTGACAACCACAAACCACAAGGGTTCTTTACCCTTGTACCTCTGCAAGAGTGATACCTCCTCAGCTTATATGAGAATCAGTTCTGTGAGGAAGCTACAAGGAAACTGTAAAAACTTTGTTCCATTTTTTCTTCTCTAAAGAAGGTAATGGAGAGTTTATTACATACTTCTGAAAGGAAGGTTTCATTCCACAATAATATATTGAGAAGATTCTGTGCCTCAGAGCACAAGTGATAAGATGTAGCTGTAAGGTGTTGCTAGAAGGAGCCCACAGGAGCAGTCTAGAAAAGAAGAGGTTTATTGGGACCACTTACTGGACGGGACTCCAAGGGAGTGCAGGGAGGAAATTTATACCCAAGAGTAGTAGGAGGAGGGAGGGCCGTAGCTCGGAACAGCCAAGGTGGGATGTACAGATGAGGCAGTCAAGGCCCAGGTGCCCCTCAATCTGCATAAACAGGAATTGGGCGGGGTCCTGTGGCCCTGATATCTGCCTCCTCCTGGATGCTTTCAGGGGCCTAGTCAGGGAGCCCTTCTGGCCCCCCTGTGCTACCTGGGCTGGCCTAACAGTAGCCCTTCCCTTCAAAGAGGAGGTCGACAGTAAATGTCTGACCGTGAGGACAGTGACCAGCTTTCCAGATCCCAGATCCCAAAGATCTAAGACACAGTCAAAGAACAATAATGGATGATAAAGCCCATAAGTGTAAAGAGAGTATTCAGGAGAGAACAAATACTATAAGACGTAGATAGGTGTGCTCTCTCACGCATGCCTGCACCTATTCGTGAGGTATGCTACAGAGGAAGAGGATAAAGCTTCATCATGTTTTATGACGGCCAAAGACCTCACAGGTGGTGGATGGCAGAGCTGGGATTCTATCCCAGCTTCTCTATCCCACCAAAGTACATAGTCTTTCGATGTTCGGCAGAGGTGGTAGCAATTAGGAAACCTGGGAAAAGCTTCTCAGAGAAGTTCTCACTCTCAGGTGAGACTATCAGAGACATACCTTGGGCAGCTGCTTATCCTTTCTGGAACCAGCTAAGACCTACAGGAGGCTGTAGTAAGCTACCTAAATCTTTCTTGGAAAGAAATGGCTTAAACAAATTCAATCACTTATTAAAAGGTAACTCAGAGCCCTTCCTGTTAGCTGAGTTTGGATTTATGGAAAGGCTCTTTCAGGGGTAATCCTTCTAATCCCAAGACTGCCTGCAGGCAGTTTCCTTGGGAAATTGAATTTTAAAAGATTAAATTGTGTGTATAAAGTACATATATAAGGGTGATTTTTCTCAAGGAGTGGCTCCTTTCTCATCTTAAGTGGAGCTTTACTGGTTTAATTGACCATAATGAGTGTGAGTCACCCTGAGAGCTAATCTTTTTTTTTTTTAAACATAATATCCTCATGTGAGTGCACAAACTCACTACTTCTCAATGGGCAGAAAGCAGAGAAGGGGTCCTGCAGCATCTGCTGATGCCTGCTTGGGACACCAAGTGAACTCTCTGGTCTTACTTGTTAATGACAACAATGATTCTCCACCAGGATCTCAAGTCTGAGAGTTCTAGCTGGATCTTGGAGGTGACCATGTAACCATTGGGCCTAACAGGAGAGAGCCTAACAGGAGAGACTAAGCAACTACTATGACACATGGAAGGTCAAGCATTAATACTTCAAAAGGGAAATAATCAATGAGTTCTTAATGATTTACTTGATTCAAAATCTGAAGGCAGGTTTGCTCTAGGGGTTAAGTCTCAGTGCCTTCACCATGAAGGCCGGCCCACTGTGGATCTGTTACTCTTAAGCAGCCTATTTGGACACCATTTTGTTACCTGCAGTTCTACATTCCTGTACAAGGTCAGAATTGCTTGATAAATCAGTCATAGCTAAACCTTACAAGGTGCCTCCAAAGTGTATCCTTGCTCACCCTGGGAAGGGTATGCATTGTGAGGTATGACTGGGAATGGCCAGGGGTTGGGGATAATGATGTATGACAAGGGACCCCAGAAGCTGCTCGGTAGAAGCCTTGATAAGATTGAAGCCCTGCCTTGGGAATCTAAGGCTTGATCCCAATTACAATACTGAGTCATCAATCAGATGAGAAGTGCCTGGAGGGCAGACTCACATGCCCTTATAGGATAGATGACTGAGCACATTTTCTAGTTTCACCCTTCCCTTTTCTCTTTGTCCTCCTACCCCTCACGACTGATGCTGTATGATTATTCTATCAATAAAAAGGCCAGACTCGGCCTTTTGCAGCAACATGGATGGAGCTGGAGAAGATCGTGCTTAGTGAAATAAGCCAAAAAAGAAAAGGGAAAATACCCGATGGTTCCACTCATAGCGGGAGTATAATGGACCAGGCAAGAAAATAATAATAATAATGAACAACTATATACCAGAGACATTTTATGGGTGGGGGGGGGGAGGTCGTGAATGGGATAAAAAATGGGGGCAGGAGGAAGTGGACTATGGTGATGACACATGGGTGATTTGGTGTTGGGAACCCCAAGGGGATTACAACTGAGATGGGAAAAGGCACAAAATGATGTTTAAAAAAAGCAAAAATTGGAACTCAAAACAAAAAAGGCCAGGCTCTTGCTCTTCGGCATCATCCTGTATTGTGCAGCCTGCCCACAACTCCCATTTCTTTGTAAGTGTGATCTTGTCAGCACAAGACCTGATGGCCTGAGTTCTATCGCCATCCAGGGAGCTGACCCACATGAGGGGCAGAAGACTGCTCCTGTCGCACACACTGCTACCCTCAGCAGGGCATTTCAGTAAACCTGACTATTCCGTTCCCCACTCTGTCTCATGCCAGCCCTCCCTCCCCAGCTCCCATACCTCTGGCCTACACACCAGTTCTTCTATGCAAAAATAAATAAATAATCTTTTAAAAATTAAAGGCAGAAGTTTAAGGAAAAATGTAACACGGGGCTTATCTTTCAAAATTTTAATCTGTGTGTCATTAACTGTAAATGTTACTTCCTGATTGACTGGTTTCATGTCATTTGAATTTTTGTTACCTGGTGCAAGATGCATCTTCTTGCTGAAGTGACCATTTTATCATTATGAAATTGTTCTTGTTAGTAATATTCTTTGCCCTGAAGAATGTTTTCTGATGTTAATATAGTCATTCTTCTCACTATATTTGTTTGGTCTTAAATTCTTGAGCATATTCAGAAGAACTGGTCTTAAAGTCTTTGCCAATTTCATCATTTGGAGCTATTATTTCTGGGTCGAATGATTTGGCTGATTTTTCTTCTCACTATGGGCCACATTCTGTCTTCACAAGTCTAGGTCTTTGTATTGCATGTGTGTTATGTTGTAGAATGTCTGGCCTTACCTTCTGAAAATACTGAATTTTTGACTTGATACACAATTGTTTGAGTATTAGTTTGATCTATTTAAGATAATTTGGCCCCACTAGCAAAGTATCACACTTCTAGAGTTCTTACTGAATTTACCATGAGTTTAACAAAGTCTTGCGGCTCTGACTGGTTTGAACTCCCTACCTATGTGAGAACTAGGAATTGTTCAACTTAAAAATTTCTTGAAGTTGTTCATTTCCTGATGCGATGAACTTCTACAATTTGTACATACAACTTAGTACTCAACCAACCATTCAAGGGAATGTTGATGCACATTTCTAGAGGTCTATTTAAGATAATTTTTTTTTTAAAGATTTATTTATTCATACAGAACTGGGGTACAGGCCAGAGATGCGGAGGGTGAGAGGATTCACCAGAGACATTGTGGGGAGCAGACAGGCAGATCGAAGAAGTACACTGCTGAGGGGAGCAGCGGGCGGGCCAGGAGAGGTCTGCCACGCCATGTGGTCACCTCCGGGGCAGGCCGGAATCGAACTCATGCGGAAGTGGCTTAAGCTTCTAATAGTGCAGTGCTTTAACCCGCTGAGCCACGAGGGAGGGCCTATTTAAGATAATTTAAGATATTGATCTATTTAAGATAATTTGGCCCCACTAGCAAAGTATCACACTTCTAGAGTTCTTACTGAATTTACCATGAGTTTAACAAAGTCTTGAGTTTAACAAAGTAAAGGGGAGATAACTTCTCTGGTATCTCCCCTTTACCCTCCAGCTATGTCTCTCCAAACTCTAATTTTAGTCTTTTGATTTCGCATGGCTTCCATGTTCTGCTTGAATTCCCCTTGAGTATGGTCCAAATACGGGCCTTCAGATAAAACTCTGAAATAACTGTGGGGGTCATTTCATTTGTTTCCCTTTGTGTTAAAGATCACACTTATTTGCTACCTATTTTCAAAGTCTGAACATTTTTCTTCCCATTTCTGGAATCACAAATGTGCTACTGGAGGTCTAATGCAGTATCATATGTTCTATCATGGATATGGGCAGAAATCCAACTTAGTAATCAACATCAAATCTGACTAATTTCCTTTTACCCTGGGGACATAAAGAGTAAGATTTCTCCTTTCAGTACCCTCTTTATTTTTTCTATATGGAGCTATGTCTTTCCAACCCAATGTGAACTGGGTTGCCTGTCTGTGGGTCCTCACCCATTCGCTTAAGATTCAATTGTACTGCGGACACAAACAAAAAGGTCAATAATGGGTTTACTTACAAAGGGAAAAGAAAAGGAACAACCCAGGGAAAAGAGAGAGAGAGATATAAAAAGCTAACTAGAGTGAACTACCAGTTCCGCTGACTTGCTGACTTGGAATCCAACAGTACATTGAACGCTGATCAAGAGCCAAGCCACCAGCCACCAGCCAAGATGCTGAGAGAGAGAGAGAGAGAGAGAGAGCCTCAGTTCAGCATGTCTCCCTTATATATACATACATCCCAAAAGTCTCAAAATGGCTGCTTAGCTCCACCGTTGGGTCCTCCCCAGTCCTCCCTTTGGTATTGCTGGGAGTTGAAGTTTCAGTGACTGCAATAGGGGGTGGATTTGTAGTTTCAATGACTGGAGTAAGGGATGGAGTCCACAAAACCTGTATCTTCAGGACATCCTTTCCCCCTAACACTGCTAGGACTACCATAGTAATCTAACCAGGTCATGAAAATGATAGTTAAATACTGGTGTAATCAATTACAGAGCAGGTGGTGTACCCTTAGGAAAGAAAGACAAACCAAAGCAACAGACTGGAAAAAGATAAAAATCAAAGAAAAGAGAAAGGAAGGGGAAAAATATTCCCAAACAGGAAGATAAGAAAAAAAGTTTAATTCTATATTAATTCCATTTTTCCAAAGTATACGAACCTTGTAGCTGTGAGCACTGAAACACAGATTAGCGAAGTTAGGTGTTGGATGATGTTCAATGAATTGAGCCTTTTTCTAAATGAGGGTCTAACTGTGCTGCATAGTGTAGCTAATACATTATAGCTCCCTTCTGCTTCCACAGCAAAAGGACTTACCATGTGTGATTATGGCATCAGTAAATAATCCATCCTAAAAGGCAACTTTTGAGTTCTTACTTTGTGGTCTATTTCTTATTTCTTGTATTCCAGAATCAGCTCTTTAGAATTGCTGCCACTGTTGCTGGGTTTATTGAAATTGACAAAAAAAAAAAAAAAGCTTGACTTGAAATCCAATGTACTTTTTATGTTAATGTTTTTATTTTGGCTTTTGACTCAGTGGGAAAAAAAATGCCCTTATTCAGTAAAAAATTTCTGGGGGGGGGGGTTATAAATTTTTTTTTTTTTACCATTTTTTCATAGACAACCAAAATCTAAAACTAGTTGTTGTTTCTCCTTCATTTCTTTTTGACTGAAACACTAAGGCAGATCTGGAGCTGAGGATGTGGAAAGATGTTTCAAAGAACAGCTATTTCTACGTGGCCATTTGGAGCAATTTAAGTAACCAAAGATAAGTATGTGCTTCGTATGAGTTTCTGACCTTCTTAGATGCTTCTTTTTGAAGCTGAGAAGACAAAATCTTTTCTCCAAATGACAACTTCAACCAGGAATTTTTTTAGTTACTGAAATGACTATATTCTGGGTTTTCTTATTCAGTCCACCACTCTCTGTACTGTAAATGGGGATAGCTCAGAAAGAGTTATACGCAAAGATTACGAAACGAGGATGGGAATGTTAGCAGAAGAGGGGCCTAGCCAGTATCTTTAGGAGGAGGATGTGTTTCCTGTCCTATTAGAGCAAGGGTGAACCCTGGGCTCTCCCTCATGATATATGCCCTAGAGAGAAATGATGTTTGCACGAGAGGAGCCTGGGCACACAGAAGCCACACTATGGCTGTGGCTTGGTTCAGTTCCCCAATGAATTCCCTTCTGCTCAATGACTCTACTCTGAAATCCAAGGTAGATAGGAGCCAGCTCAGACAACCTTATCAATGGAAATACTAGTCACTGACAGTGGATCCAAGGAAATATATAAACAAAGAAAACAACATGGCCAAGGCCATCTAAGTACTTATGAGGAGAGAGGCACACATGCTCAGGCATCAGTAAGTCTAGAAAGATGTAAGAAATCACAGACTCAACTCCTTCAGATATCAAAGGAGGAAAGTAAAGTCAAGAAAATTATTATGGTGGCTCTCACTAGTGATGCAATGTGTTAGGACACAGCACTGCAAGCTGGCTGGCGGCAGCCATCTCACTGAGAGTCCAATCCTCCATCCCAAGGTGACCCACATGGCACAGCAGACCTCTCCTGTTTCGCCCACTGCTCTCCTCAGCAGTGTGCTTTGTTGATCAGCCTGTTCTGCTCCCCACTGTCTCAGGTGAATCGTCTCACCTCCCCTGCACCTCTGGCCTATACCCCAGTTCTGTATACATAAATAAATAAAGTCTTTAAAAAAAAAAAGAAAATTATTATGGAAAGTCTTCCTCCAAATATATTTTTGAAGCCCTAACCCATAATAGTTCAGAATGTGACTGAATTTGAAGATAAGACATTTAAAGTGGTAGTTAGGTTACAATGAGGCTATTGGCATGGATGTTAATCCACTAGAATTATTGTCCTTTCAAGAAAAGGATCTTAGGACATGCAGAAAATAGCAGGATGTGCAAACATAGAGGGAAGCGCACAGGAAACAGTGAGAGGCAGCTACCTTCAGGACAACGAGGGGCCTCAGGGGAAACCAGTTTTCTCTACTTACACCTTGATCTTGAACTTTTAGGTTCCAGAACTGTTAGAGAATTAACTTCTGTCATGTAAGTCTGTGGGATTTTTGTCATGGGAGCCCAGACAAATTAATATAAAATGTGAAGGAATAGCCTGAGATCACATAGACTCCTTCAGGAGTGTGAAAGAGCTATTTACACACACATACAAACACACACACACACACACAATAGGGAAGCTGACTTCAAGAGTTTTCCTATTTAGGCCTATGAAAGCAAAGAGACCATAATGAAAACATGCAGGTTGAACACCACTTCTTCTGGTTATAAGAAGTTTAATTCTAGAGACTCAAATTAGAAGCATATCTGGGTGACAGCAAGCACTCTGACTTTCTGAGGACAAAGGCACTTTATGTAGGGTTGTGTATGACAGGATAAGAGTCAGCATCCCAAAGTAGGAGCCTGTAGCAGTGATTTTGTTAAACACCAAGCCACTGCTCCCTTCCCAGCTTGTTCCAGACTGTTCTTGTGCTATGACCACCGAACATCCCAGTTTACCATAATGCTTATGTGCTTAAGAGCTTAAATCAGGGCTATTTTGGGGGCGACTATACAAAGAAAGACTAAATTACTGCTGCACCTGGCCCTCCCTGGTGGAACAATGGGTTTAAATGCAGCACACTATGAAGCGGTCTGCAGCCACTGCAGCATGAGTTCAGCCCCCGGGCAGGGAGGTGACCCACATGGCACAGCAGAACTCTCCTGTCTTGCCAGCTGCTCCCCTTAGCAGTGTACCTCAATAGATCTGCTTGCTTGCTCCCCACTCTGTCTCTGGTGAATCCTCTCAATCCCCCCACATTTATGGCCTGTATCCCAGTTCTTGTGTACATAAATAAATAAATCTTAATAAATTACCACTGCACCCTCCTTTGAGACCAATTCCTAAGTCTTCAATGCTTCTCTAACATAGAACTTCCAAGGACATTTGTTCCTCTCCCTTTACATTTGGTCTTAAGTCTTCACACATTTTTTCCAGGTTTCCATTTAGTCTCAGATCACCAGCCCAGTTTGCTTGGTATTTTCAGTCTTGTGTTAGAAGACTGCATTGTTTCCCTTTAAAATTGGGTTAACCAATGTGTTTTGACTTCTGTAACTTTTTTCCATGAAATGTCTCCTTTAGCTCTTGATATCATCATGGAGTTTTGTTACCTGAAGTGTTTTCCGCCCCCAAGAAATGGGGTTGGGGGTGGGGTAAGGAGGGGAGGGGGTATGTATACATGTTAGTGAGGGAGTACCTGAAGAAAGTTTCTTTGTCCAAGTGATTGGGCAGCTGGGGCTGCCATTCACTGAAGTGGGCATATAAAAGATCGACCAGAGGTGGGAACAAGACTGGGGGGTAGGGGTGGAGGGGAAGAGCCAAACTCAGTCAAGTCAAGACATCCTTGACAATTGGATGGGAGAATGTTTTGGGCTGGAGACCATTTTCCATTGTGCTCTCCAGGCCCCTCTTCTCATCTTTCCCCTTCAACTTCCCCTGACTCACCTATTGGATGACTCAGACCTGTGATCAGCTTTCAAGGATTGGTTTCAAAGTTTGTCTTTATCCGATCCTTTGTTGTTTCTCTATATGTCACACATGACAGACGTGATCACTTGAGAATCCACTTAGCTGGGAAGATTTCTGAATAAAATTCCTGCAAAGTTAGATTAGATAATAGTGGGTCTTTCATACTGTGCAAAGATCAACCTTCTTTGCTAATGCAAATGTGCCTCACCTCAGCATTTCAAAAAAACCCATGTTCTGTTAGAGTCATTAATGGAATTTGGGGCAATCTTGTGTTCAGATGCCAATTGGGGGCAAGAATTGCCCCTGTGGATTCTTCCAGAGGGGGGAAAAAAACATTAAAAGTCATTAAGACTTTTTGAATCGATAGGGAGTTAAGTTTTCATAAATGAGTACATAAAGTGGTACCTCGAAGTCTAGCCCTTATCTGTGTCATTCTAGAAACTCACACTAGCCTAGGGCCCTGGGTATCCAGTCTTGGGCTTGGGCTGGGACTCTAAATAAACAGTCCTCCATGCTGGAAAATCCTGTACTATGCCCAGTTTTTCTAGTTATTTCAGGGCAATTTCCTGCTTCAGGTTGTTTCTGTTTGCCGCAGATTTTCCACAGGAGCACTAAATTGCCAATCCAATTCATCAGAAGCCAACAAACTCTTTGATCTGTGGACTTAAGAATAAGAATAGAACTTGTTTTACTCTAACAAGTATGTGCAGGCAGAGTCTGGGTAGTCATGTCTTAACGTTAAATTACATTTGAATTATGTAATTTTAAATTAGATAAATACCAAAATTATTCATACAAATGTTATATAAACAAGATGCACAAGTACATGAAAATATTATTCCCCAAATCAAAACTATTTCAACAGCCAAAAACATTCAGATTTCACCAGGATTTGGTAAGATTTGATTACCAAGATCCAGAAGTTGCAAAAATACTATGAACTGATCAAGAAAAATGGCAGAATAAGTTCAATGCTGTACCCAGATGGGCTGAGAGGACTTGCCATATAACTACTCTATTAGTTAAACAAACAAAAAAGACCTGGAAAATTAAGTCCTGAGGTGGAAGGGATTAACCGAGACTATCTTGCCTTGCCAGAAATACATTTTTCTATTATAGCAGGTTCCCTAGAGCTTATTTGTTAGCTTATTTTAAGCTTTAGAAAGGGACCAATCAAACAATTTACAAAGAGCAAACGTCCTCTAGTGGAAGAAACAGAAAACTGGATTTGAATAAGCTTTGCTCAGAGCAATTTCTGCTCTTAACCAGTGAAAAATAAAATGTAATTGGAACCTCAAGCAGCTACAGAAGTATAGTTTCACATTCAAAATGCCTTGTCTAGTAACAGCTAGTGGGACTTCAAAGCCCCCACTTAGTAGAGCCAGGTAGTGTGAAGACAGTGGGCAATGGACAGGAAGCCATGTTCACTGGTATTCAGGACAAGGCTCTTTAAAAATAGACCACAGACTAATGGGAGACTTTTTATATTTGCGCAATTGCTTTCAATGTGAATTTTCCTTCAAGACTTTTTAAAGCAAAATTTTCTTGATTCATCTATTACTAAATGTCACCCGAATATCTAGGGCAGCAAAATTAAGATCAAATTTGAAAATCCAGAAATCATATGCAGCTTGTTTTCCTGACAGACTTTCCTGGCTCTTTCACTCTAGCGGTTGTGAGCATGATTGAAGAATCAGACGGATGTGCATTTAAATCCTTGCTCTGTTGTTCTCAAGCTAATTACCATCACCAAAGTTTTCGCAAGTAGGGGAAAGTAGAGGAATATCACTGCATGGGACATTAGAGAATTAAAAAAAAATATTGTAAGATGCTATTCTCAAACTTGTTTCTTTGACTCTTAAGGTTCGCTAATGGTTTTTCAGGGCTTGCTAAGTGGGTAAGTGACCCTCTGTGATTTCTTCTATTAAGCAGATTCATGTTTCTGCTCAATGGTGTTCCAGAAAGGAGTCACTGTTTGAAAGCCTGGAAATAGGGGATGATAACCCCTGATGTGCACAGAACTGGAATAAACATGCTCGATATAAATATGGACTTTGCTGGTGGTCCCTACCAGTTGTCCCCCTGGCATGAGACTGAGGAACACTTCAGCTGTCAGCCAGCATCCAAGGTATGTCCTTTAGCTTTCTCACCAGCATGTGTGCCTATTGAAGATAATCACAGCACAGTGGGGAAAATGAATTACATGGAGACTGGGTATATGCCACTTACTACTATAATCCTGGTTTTCATCAAGATGGCTACATGATCTCATTTTTCTCATCTGTTTAAGTGAGAAAGTTGAACAAGGTGATCTCTTTCTTCCAAAGAATTCTATTTTATGACCACCTGTATGGAACAGCAAGGAAGAGTCAAATCAAACAGAACTGGATAGAGCCAGGTGTGTCTTCTCTTTAGCTGGGACTCCAGATGATCTTATTGCCATTAGGCTTAGTGTACTTTATCGTCTGTTCAGTGAAGTGGTAAATGCTCTAAAGTGACAAAAAAAAAAAAGCCTTTGCCTGTGAGACTGAGGGGAAATACACTACACCATTCAAACTAACCATGTTTTTAAGACCGTGTCTTGACCAGCTTGGGCCCTGTAAATGACACCAATAGATCCTATTGGTGACATAAATGGAGCCAGTCCTTAGGCTAGGGCTCAGCTCAGGCATCCAGCTGACCCTGATAATTTGTCCTGTCTCTTTATACAAATTCTGTACTCTGCGTTTGCCCATCAATTCTCACTCCGCCCCATTATATCCAAGGAAGTCAGCGTACAGATTCTCTGTTACTTACAGAGCCTGCATGTTTACTTATGTTACTTACATTTCTTCCTCTTTAACCTTATGTTTTGGGTAGAAATGAGTACAGAAGTAGCCAGGTAGGGGCCTTTTTTAAAATCCCAGGGGAGTGTCTTTGTAGAAGAAAATAGGTCATTTATAAACAGATAGCAGGGAACCCTCCAAATTCTCTCCTTTCTAAATGACTCAGTCTATACATTTGGTCCATTTTCTCAACCTTTAAGTGCTGGAAATGAGACCTGCTATAAGGAGATGAGGCATTCCTACTCTGTCTGCTAACAGTGAATAAGATCTGGTGTGAACGAATCTGATTCTACCCGTTTGATAACAACAGAAAGCAAGCTATGCAGCATGGAAATGTATTCTGCTCAGAAGAGAAAGCAAATGCTGACTTCATATCCAGTCCACAGGACTTCTGAGTCATGCTTCATATAGTGAGACGTGATAGACTCTTGGAGTCTCTTCTTATTTTCCATGACTAGACTAGCCTAGATGGCCATTTCACCTCTGGCAGCTGCACCCTTAAAGGGCCTTTCTTACACTGAGTAGTAATAGTTATTCTGTAACTTCACTGAGCCTGCCTCCAGTTCTGCTCTCTAGAACAAGAGTAACATTCACTCCATTTTGCATTTCTTCATTCATTGTCAAAGTTCAGACGTCATGACCCTTCCCACAAAGAGGCTGAGCCCATTCTCCGTTGTTATTTAATTCACTTACCCATTGGACAATAGTTTTTAAGTGTCTAGAATATTTTCATAAACTCTGGGGATACAGTTACACCTCGATTCAAAGTTATAGGATGTAGGGTATGAAATTTCTACCCTTGCAGGAAAATTGGTTGTTATTTGACCACAGCAACAAGTAACCATCCCAACTGGTTTAAAACACATTCTCACGGATCAAGAGAACTTCACATCAGCAGGTAGACCCAGGCAATCAACAGGTGTCTTGAATAAGTACACATATTTGAAGGTCACCTTTAGCCAAAATGTTTGGTTAGTGGAGTACCAAAATCCTTGAAGCCCATGCTCTCCAGCACCCTCTATGAAGTCAGTTCTCTCCTTTGCTCAGAGATGGCAGCTTCTAGTTGCTTCTCCTTAGCAAGCAAGACCTCCAGCCTTCCATTACAGAGGGAGTAACAGGCTCTGCCTTTGATGAGAAGACAGAAGCAACCTAAACCACAAGTACTTAAGTGGGTACTGCCAGATAGTGACATGCCAAAAAAAATGAGTGATCTCTACTTCAGATGAGCTGGCCAGAAAAGGTCATGGAAGGGATGACTTTCCAGCTGAGATAATGAGGAAGAACAGTCCATAATAAGACATCTAGTGAAAGCCACAGGTTGGGCTATTTTGATCTAGAAAATGTACTTCAAATTAAAAATTGAGAAATCACAATTATAGAAAAATAATCCCACCATCCTGAAAGATCCACACATGCCAAAAAGGGAGTGATGGCCTCAGTTGGACAAGGGGACTCTTGGTTTCCATAGTCTCTAAAACACTTAAACTGTGGGGGAGGAGACATCACTGGAGGGCCAAGCACTAACTTTGAGATGGCAACTCCTAGATTTCTGAGAACTGCTTAATAGGCCAGCCCCACCATCTGTGTAGTATCTTTATTTAGAACCATAAAAATAACAGTCCCTGTATACCATTCATGCTTATAGATATTGCTAAGCTTTTTAAAATAAAGCTAACATATGGCAGCTGTCTCTTCTCCACAGATGACCCTCACAGAGAATTACATGACAGTTGAAGCTTGCTAGCTTGGCAGTTTGAGGGGCAGCTGTGGATGATCTGGAAGTCCTGTTGGCTCTATGTGGCTTTTGCCAAGTCACCTGGCTCTTCTGGACTTCAGTTCTACCTGGAAAACAAAAGGGAAAACATCTGCTCCACTTATATCAGGGACTTGCTGAGGTGATGAGTAAAAAGAAAATGTGATAAACTGGAAGCACCCAAAATACAAGGTGTGTTTCTGAGAGATTTCTGCTTAAGGCACATCATTATAGATTAACATTAACTATTCAAAATTCCTTGGTTGACTTTCCAAGACTTTCATATTTACACGTACCCTCACCACAATCCTTTCTCACTAACACTGTCCCTTAGCAATGCTGAGAGGGCGGGTGGACTAGCCCACTGAGGTGGAGGGTAGGGAAGAGGTTGGGATGGAGCTTAGGGAGTGGTAGAATTCTTGAGTGAAACTCCGTTTCTTCCTCTTAGATTCCACACACACACACTCCAGTTCGAGGTCTGTTTCTGGCCTGCAGCATGCCTCAAGTCTATCTTCCTGGCTAATTCCCTCAATTCCCACTTGCCTTCCTGAAGAGAGTGGCTTATGTCGAGCACCAAGACAATGGTTCCTCTCAGAGCTGACATTCCAGGGACTGGAAGATGATAAGGAACAGTAAGTCACATGGTGAGCACTATGCAGGCTTCAAAGCAGGTGCCACGCAAGCCAAAGGGCACCTTCTAGGGCTGTGTGTGCAGGTGTTTGGGTCCTTTAAGTAAACATCTGAATGAAAAGAATAAGTGCTGCAAATTTCTGTTGGGTGGGGGTGGGGGGTGGGGGACATGCTAGGCAGAAACTCCAGCTCAGAGAAAATTCCTCAACTAGGACAGAATTTGGGGTACTTAAGAGTACACTGGACCACAGGGGACAAGTAGTAGGAAGAAAAGTAATGAAAATTTTTGCGTTCCCAGACCGGAACATGGCACGCTGGGCTCAGGTCTTTTCTGACTGCCTGTAAGAACAACTCAGCAACTCCCTAATTTAGGCATTGCTAAATTTAAATGTTTAAACATAAAAACCAAGGCCCCAACAGGCTAGTTTGGGAGGTTCGAATGGATAAAGCGGGTAAATGAGACTGCCATGGGAACCTGGACATTACGCTGATGACCCTGGAAGCTGATGATCCTCTATGCTCATCATCAGTCAGGACACACTCAAGAAGAGCCACCCTGACCAATCAACGAGGCCTGGGGTAGAAAGAACCTATTCCAGGACCCCCACTCTGTGCAGGAGACCCCCACTCTCACCCGCTCTTCTCTCAGCATCTGTTTCAACAAACCTGTCTTGGTTTCTGGTGAATTCTTTCACCCATGCGCCTCTGGTCTGTACCAGATTCTCCCTCATGTCATGGGGCTGCACAAATTTCCACAAGTTAGGTGGCTTACATACAAAATTTATTTCCCCACATTTGTGAAGGTGAGAAGTCTGTAATCAAGGCATCAGTAGGATGGCGCATTCCCAATATTCTAGGAAAACCCTGGCCTCCTCCTGGTTGGTGGACGAATCCTCACTACCTACAGGGACCTATTAGACCCTTGGCAGCTTCACATACATAAACTTAGGAAAACTAAAAAACAACAAAAAACAGAAACAAAACCCCCTTGAAAGCCGGTTGACCTGGGCAGTTCTCAGATCACCGCCAGTTCTGCTTACAAGTTTTCTTCATATCTTCATAGTCTACTAAGTGTCCTTTGGCATCATGTGTGCAGAGGTGGGTATGGGAGCTGTGGTTTGTTTTCAGGTGCCAGAGTTCTAGAAAGTCTCTGCATTAGGTATAGCAAGTCATGGCTTTAATAAAGTTGTTTGTAGTTTTCTTGCAGTCCATTCAGCTAAAACGTAAGTCTGAAATTAGTTCTTAAGTTTCCTTTCTCCAGCTCAGCCTGAGGGCATATTTCATTATTTTTTTCTCGTTTCACAAGGGAAGGGGTTCTGTGTTTGGCTTTTCAGAAGATGATCCATGTCTCTAAGACCCACCCAGCATTAGCCTTGAGACGCTGACTCCTTTGAAGTCAGGGGGGATAAAGTGACTGAGAATGAAATAGGGTATAGATATTAAAGTGATGTGCCCTAATAGGTCCTTATTGTGCAACCATCTCAATTATTGGAAGTTTCTAAGTTAAGTCTCATCCTTTTGTGAATCACTCAAAACTAACACAAATACTTTTTCTAATGCTCTGGGCAAAGAACTGGTTCATTGAACATTCATAAAAATCTGTTGAGTTTTATCTCAGTACTTTAAAAAATGCAGCAAGAAGGCACCACTATTTGTTCTATATATTTATTTATTTAACACGTGTTAAGTATCTACAATGAACCAATAATTATATTTTATTGTTTAAAAAAATTCAAAGCTGTAAAACATGGCCCCAGATGAGAGGTTACCAAAAGCAGCTGGAAAGGATGAAAATTGCTCACTCCCAAAATTCTGTTTTGCAACTCAGCTGAGGATTAAAGTCCCAAGAACCAAAGGAGACCCCACGGAGATGCCCCTGCCGAAGACAACGAGAGGAACTCAGAAGTCAGCACAGGAGAGGAGCCGGGGGTGTGGGCCGAGGCAAACACCAGCTACACCCAGTGCATAAAGGCGTGGGAGCACATCTCTGATCTCTGGGACCCACCTTGCCTTCCACCTCCTAAATCCTTGACTTCTTTCCCTTTTCCCAATTAAAAAAAATATATATAAACAAAAAAATTTCACCATATATATTTAATCTCCCAGTGACTTGTTTAAATATAAGTCAAATTGTATGGTTTTCTTCATCCTGCATTAATGATGAAAACTGATCATTCAAAAACTGCACTAAGACAATGAATTCCTAAAGAGCAATCCAGCTTTAATTGTAGGGTACGGAATCACCCTGCAAACAAATTACAGTCACTATGCTTTACCATTAGGTACTGTACTGGTTGTTGTTGGGTAGGATTTGGTTTTTTTTGTTTTTCCTTTTTTTTTTTGGCAAACTTAGAACAAACCAGAGAACAAAATGTCTTTATCATCATGTAGAAAAATAAAACAAACCTAAAGTATCTACGTATGTGTCAAGTGATTCATACTGCAAAAGTGAACTAAAATCTACACTTACAGCAGAGTTTAAAAAGTCCTTATTGCAAGAAACATAACCAATGAATACAGACCAATACTTATTAATGAAATGGAAAATTTTCCTATACAGAGGTAGAGTCCAGTGCACAAGGCTAAAACAATGTTCAAAAGTCTAAACAAGACTGAGCCAGGTTTTACGGAATCCACTTTAAATTTTAAGTTATCAGACTCTATGTACATACATACAATAAATAGACTATACAACTTTGAAAAGTAGTTTAATAAACTCCACAAAATAATAGCAGATGCATTGAAATTATTTACATAATTCAGTTTTCAAATCTCTCGCATTCAAATAAGAGGGATAAAAATAAGACTTCTGCTTTTAAAGGCAGCAGGACCTCTTTCCTGAAATGGACTGGTAAAATAAGATACTTTACATGAGAGGAACTAACTTATGGTTGAGAGGTATTCATATTCACTAAGAAAATATGTCCCTTTTTAAGCTATATAGATTAGGGAATATATAAAATGATACTTTCTACATTTTTAGACCTCTATCCAAAGTTCTAAATCCAACTCTTACTTGAAGAGAAAAGGTGATTTTGGTACTCACACAGAGTATATCAACACAATTACAATGGAAAGACAACTTTTCATATTCCACTTGTTTGCTTTTGAAAGTCTAGACAAGAAAAAACTTACTATTTCTGGCCCAAATAGTTACGTTTACAAATGAAATTTCATTGAAACCTGGCTAGTACTTTTGGCTTGGTGTTCTTGGGATTTCAATTTTCTGAATTCCTTCCATTTCCAAAGCATGTTTCATCAGGGGCAGGAGGCATGTTTGGGGACCAGGTGTATGATTTTAGGGTACTCAAGACTAATGTTTAAGAGTCCAAAAATTTCCAAGCTCACATAGGATAAAGGTGAAACACAGATTTTTGACTGCCATTTGCCTCAGAGGCTTAAAAAAGGAAAAAAACTTAGAAACCTGTTATCATCACAAGCTTCACTGACTCAAATTCTTAGACCTAGTATCAAATTTACTTTTTGATATTCTGGTATTCTATCATTTTGATATTCTGTCATTAACCGCTTACTTAGTTTGATATAAAAGATTCTTATCCATCCCTTTCAGAGAATAGGGATAATCAGAGAACAAAGGCATGATCATAATGAAGCATAAACCTTCACAGTTTGAATTTTGTTTAACTTCTCTAAGCACCCACAATGAAAATGCAAGTTGAGTTTTTTGTTTTTTTTTTTTTAAATCAACCATTCTGTGAAAAATACTTCAGTAAATAGGAACATTTGCCCTTCAATAATCTTCCCGCTGGAATACCCACCCACCCACCCCCGTTTTTTTTTTTTTTTCAATTTTAGATTTTTAAAAAACTTTATACAAATAGACTAACTTTGATTTAAAGTAAACATATAAAATTGAGAATATTGCTTGCAACAATGGACAAGGAAGTAGAGGAACGAAGTGAGCAGGGAGTACAAAGAAATGGCTCCCACTCGGTAGCTTCAGGCAAACGCCTCGCACTCCGGACAAACCTCACGCGGAGGGCACGCTCTGCTGCACGCTGTTTCCTTCCGCCTGGGAGTCTGACCGATGTATAGCTGTGATTTCAAGTCAGAGAAAGAAAAAAAATGCGAGAAAGGCACAAGCACCCATGTTATCTAGAATGTTCTTAGGGTGAGGAATCAGGGAAGAGGGTACTTTTGGTTCAGTACTAAAGTCAAGTTAATTTTGCCATTATTGGAGGAAAACTGGAAAATAAAGGTATACAGAAATGTCACAAGTGCACCCTACTTGTGAGGAAGAAAGCCCAGAAGATAGCTCACAGGAATAGTGCAAACAGAAACAACCAGTATTATTTATTTGGCTGGCTGTGCCATGGGGAATAAACTATATTCTCTGCTCTGTGGGGCCAAAACCAAAACAAATAAACAAACAAAAATGTCCCAAACCCCATAAAACAGCAAGAAGGAATGCAAGAAGTCATACAGAACATATCGATACACATGGGGGTAATAAATGCGGCACTCTTGACTTTAATGCACATCCAACCTTGTTATCTACTGTTGTGTTTTCCATCCTAATCACGTACTGACCAGACGAGGGACTTAAGAAATGGCCAAATCATTTTAACCATTTCCCCCGCCTCTATACAACTCCCCTTTCCCTTTATTTCCTTCTCCAGGATTAGAGTCTTTTTCCTCCAGGAAGAAAGTGCTGTTAATGATGATGGGGGAAGGGATGAAACAGGATTTCCAGAATACTGATTTTGTTTCCCTCAAAGCCTTGCTGTGAGTGGGCCACACAGCTTAGAGGCAGTCACCCAGGCAGCCTGACACAGCTATGAATTAAGAAAGGAAAGTAAAGGAAAAACAAACAAAACCACCCCAGGTGTGTCTTTTCTCAAATTAAAGGAGAAACTGAGGGATGGCAGGGCCTCTGGTGAAGATGCCAATAGTTAGGAGATGATGGCCGGGGACCACCTAGGCAGAGTCAGATTGTCAGCACTTGCTGACCGTTTCCTTGTTGGTCTCCTCAGGTCCTTGTACTTGTCCTCACAGAGGCGAGAGATGGCCTGCAGGGCAGAAGAGACAGTTCAGTCAGGACTGGCCTGGGGTGCAAGCGCCTTCCCCTCAAAGGGGCGCTCCTTCACTCACTCAACAGACCCCAGCATGGCGCCGTGCCCCTCATCATTCTCCACACTGAGGACACCTGTGAACAATCCTGCCCTCCCACCCCCCCCCCTTCAAAAAAAAAACAACTGCCCCATGGAGTTTACACACCACAGCCCAGCATTGTGCCAGTCACAATGGGGAATACCAAGGAGGTTTAGGCACAGTTTCTGTTTCCAGAGTGCTCCCATACAGCTCCAGAGAAAGGACCTCAAGCAGTACAGCAAGGGGTCAAGCGGACCCAGGCCTAATGCTGGCTTCCACTCAGGGGTGAAATACCCTAGGCACATGGCCCATTTCAAGTCTCCTCAGCATCCCTGTCTAAAGACGGGGTAGTTAACAGCATCTTTCTTCAGGGTTATTGGTTAAGTTTGAGCTTCATCTTGAGCTGCACATGAAACGCTGCTGCCCCTGGTAGAAGTTGCTGACATAGAGAAGCCGGTGGTGTGTGCTGCCTGGATGCAGTGTAGTGGCAGCAGTTAATTGTCTGCCTAACCTCAGCATAGGTGGGGTTTGGACAGCCGGCTGGGATTTCACTTTTTTTTTTTTTTTTTAAGATTTATTTATTTGTACATAGAGAACTGGGGTACAGGCCAGAGGCTCAGGGGCAGTGAGAGGCTTCACCAGAGACAGAGTGGGGAGCAGAACAGGCAGATGGACGAAGTACACTGCTGAGGGGAGCAGCGGGCGGGCCAGGAGAGGTCTGCCGTGCCATGTGGTCACCTCCGGGGCAGGTGGGAATCGAACTTATGCAGAAGTGGCTTTAGCTTCTTAGTGCAGTGCTTTAACCCGCTGCGCCACCAAGGAGAGCCCGGGATTTCACTTTTAATACCATGCAGGTAAGATAAATGGGCCAATCAGACTTGAAAAGCAGGTACCCTGAAGGAGAGAGAAGCTGAGGCTCCAGAGGTCTTGCAACAGATTCTTTTGATCCATCAGGACTCAGACCTTCAAAGACAGATTCACTGGGAAGAGTTACTGGGACTCCGCCCTCTAGAGACCTCCTCATCTCATCTCCCCTGCAGTGTGTCTCCTGTGCATGACATCTCCTAAAGAGCTGTCTGCTGTTGGCCTATGCCCACAGCTCTCTAAGGGCTGTCCCACAGGAGCCTTTGGCACCTTGAGTGCTGACTGACATTGCGGAGCTGTGTCTGGCCAGCTCTTGGAGATGGCCACTGCCTCTGGAGCTGCCGGGAGTTGCCTCTGGCACTGTCTGGAATTCTATCTGGCAGTGCCCAGGATGCCACCTCAGCAGGCCCACTTGTGATCACCTCCAACTACCATCAGGAGCTGGATTCGGGCTCACCATAAACCAGAGCGCCACCAGCTCCAGGCTCCGCTGAACGGACACCACCCTCCAGTACGAGCAGTCCTTGGTTTGGACTACTGGACACTACCTTGGGTAGAAAAGCCAGCCATTTGTGTTCTTAGAGAGCCATCTCTTTCCTCCAACTGCCTCCCTGCCTTTTTTTAAAAAAAAAAAAATTATTTATTTATGCATACAGAACTGGGGTACAGGCCAGAGGTGCTGGGGCGGCAGCGAGAGGCTTCACCAGAGACAGAGTGGAGAACAGAACAGGCAGATCAATGAAGTACACTGCTGAGGGGAGCAGCGGGCAGGTCAGGAGAGGTCTGCTGTGCCATATGGGTCACCTCTGGGGCAGTCGGGGATCAAACTCGTGCTGAAGTGGTTTTAGCTCCTTAGTGCTGTGCTTCAACCCGCTGCGCCACCAGGGAGGGTTCCAACTGCCCCTTTCTTAATCCTGTCATTGCACCATGAGCCTGAGTGATGCTTTGCAATTGTTGATGCTCATGATGAGAACTCACAAACAGTGACCTGTCTCCCAAAGCTTTTACTTGAAAAAAAGAATCAATTGCTGATGGATTCACAGGTATGTGGTCAGCTCTAGATAACCACAAAGGAAACCTGGAGGGGACCACAGGTACATGGGAAGATGAGGAAAGTGAGACTCCAAGGAGACTCCTGAGGTCAGAGCCAACTCCTCCAGGGTGAGAGCAGGGCTGAGAGCCACCTCACATGGACCCAGATGGCTTGTCCCAGCCCTACTAACCTTCTCTGACTAGCTGACCCAAGGGCCAATTCAAGCAGTAGGCCAGCTTGGCAGTTCTAGGGAAACAGACTCAGCATCCACCTGTGGAAGAACTCACAGTAAAGGGACAAAGACACACATGTAGTTGGCAACTCTCCACTGCCTGTGTTGGAAACCTGACCAGATCCCCACTGGGTCTCCCTGGAATCACGGTAGCAATCCTCCAATGTCTCTCTGTTCGCCCCCACCCCCAACGCTCATCTCCTTCTCGTGCTTCTCCGCTGCCCGCCATACTCCATGATGTCCCCAATGGCCCCCAACACCTGAGCTTGAGTTTACTCCCACAAGCTTTACAGCAGCTCGAGGCTCTAAAGACTAACACTCATCCTATACTCAAGTCTGCATATAATCACCATGTACTCAATGAGACTGTAGACTAAAGCCACCCCCACCTGGCTCTAACATAATAGCCCATTTATTTTTATTTCTTACTAGCTCCTCTTAGTGTGATGCAAATTCCCAGAGGGCAGGGTCTGTCAGCTTTGCGCACCAGATCTGTTAGAGTCTGGTGTCAGAGAGCCCTGAGTAAATACGTGCAAAAACAAGTCCAAGTCCCAATCAGGATCAGCACAGAGGCAGGACAGGACGGAGGTATATGCTCAAAGCACTTTAAGGTGGGGGAGAGGGGGCACTGAGCAACTGATTCTGTTTTGGGGGGCCCTAAAGGGATATGCACATCTGAGGATGGGCATCAGAACCAGACTTCAAGGACTCTACTGGAAGGTAGAAAGAGCAGTTATTAGGGATGGGACATGCTTGCAGGGCGGGAAATCACAGCCACATGGTGCTGGCATGGTGGGAGCCGGCAGGGATGGTGAGGAAGAGAGCAGAACGGCAGCCAGGCTGGAGCAGCCACCTTCACGCTGACTGGCTCGGGCTGTATTTTCTGGGCAATACAAAATCAGCCAAGATTTTCAGAGTTACAGTTCCCCCACCCACCACTGCATCTTAGAAAAACAATTCCAGTGGAAAGTGACTGGAAAAGAGCCTGGAAGAGAAAGACCTCTCTCCTCTCAAATGAGAGATGAATTAAAGTAGCAGACAGGTTATAACATATTGAAAATTTCTCATTTGAAGTAATTATTTGGAACTCATAATACAGGTGGCATATTACAGACAGGAAAATCGTATTTGCTAAGGGCACAAGACCATTCTTTTCTCAAGAGCAAATTATTTTCATTTATTAAACTTCCTAAATTACCATCTGTTATTTCTCAACTTAATAAAGTTATAAACTGAATATAAAGTCGTAACAACAAATTAGCAATGTACAGTTTCCATTCCTTAGAAGTCAGTTCAAGAGGCTGTCAATTGCTTTTCCAAAGTACATTTGTCCAGCTCCACTGAGGAGGAGGCACTGGACTTCTGTCCAGTTCACAGAGCCTGTGGGAACCTCCTTGGGGGAGAAAGAAGAGCTTCCTGAGGATGATGGGTCCTCCTCCCCCTCAGTGAGCGGAAGGAGCAGTTAACTGGGCAGCCCCACCGGGAGGCAAGTAACCCCTTCCTTCAACGTAGACAGCTCAGAGTGGGGCAGCACTAACTGGCCCAGGCCCAGCTCCTGGCTCTGTGTGGCTGGATGTGTTCCTGCGGGCCTGCCTACTTGTGGGGCTAAGTGGCGGCCAGCAGGCCCAGTGCCTGTCCTCAGCACACAGCGGAACATGAGGGGTGCTACAGGCTGACCCTGGGTTCCAGCTCACCATGAACCCTAACTCTGATGCGAACGTATGTCTGCAAAGATTTGACAGTATTTGCCTTGGACAAATCCTTCAAGGGAAAGGTTTCCACTTCTACTTTTGAATAGAGGAGAGATGGGAGCCTGAAAAGACCAGTTTCACTCTCGTGGTTGTTAAACAATTACTGCAGAGAGACTGAGTTCTGAAAACCACCCTAGATATTTATTTTACTTCTAGAGCTGTACATGTCATCTCGCCTACAGTGATGCTCTTTCATTTTTGAGATTAGCATGTTATTAACTACATAAATTTCTGCTTTCTTAGGATTACAATCCATAGTAACGCTCATCCTCCCTACCTCTCAGCACTGCTTCATTTGCAATCGTTAACCACTCGACCCTTCACTGACTGGGGTAACATTTCACTTGGGTTGGAAAATGCGGCAGCCTGCACACACCTCCCAGGGCTCAGAAGTCTGGGAGATGCCTGTGCCATCTATGGCTTTGGCAAAAGTTCTGTGGGAAGAGACCAAGAAGGTGTCGGAGATGAAGTGCGTTGGGCCCAGCACACATATCTGGGGGGCGAGGGGAGTCACCAGTGATCCTTTATCCCCAATCTATTCAGTCACAAGTCAGATGGAAAGAGCTAGGTGCAAACCTGACACCATAAGCTTGAGAAACGGAAGCCACGGCCTAGAAAGGAAGGCCCCGAGCCAGACCAACACCAACAGGGCTGGTCCAGCTCTAACTGGGCTGTGGAAGAAAGAGTTTTGGGGAGTAAAAAAAGCAGAATCAAGCCTTTTAAGTTAAATTGTATTGATTTACCATTTATCTACAAGACCATAATTTCAGAGCACAACATGTCACACAGTCCACTCATCACCAAAGGTGCAGCTGAACTATCACTCTTCTTCAATTCCCGTCCCTGCTACCTCCTATAATCCACCATGTTTCACTAAATCTAAGACTTATTTTTGATGTGTTTTGACAGTTTGTTTTCTTTAGTCATCTATATTCCACCAATGAGTGAAGCCATTTGGTCTTTCACTTTATCTTCACTTAGTGTATTATCTCAAGTCTATCCATATTGTCAAAAAGAGCACAGTTCCATCTTTTAAACAGCCGAGTAGTATTCCACCGAGTATATAAACCACAACTTCCTTTTTCCAGTCACCCACTGATGGGTATTTAAGTTGACTGTGTTTTGGCTATTCACCATAGCATCTTTCTGTATTAGTGTTTTTATATACTTTGGGTAAATCCTTAGAAGTGGTATTGGTAGATCATATGGCATTTACACGTTAAGTTTTTTTTTGTTTTTGTTTTTGTTTTAAGATTTATGTATTTGTGCATACAGAAGTGGGGTACAGGCCAGAGGCTCACGGGTGGTGAGAGGCTTCACCAGAGTGGGGAGCAGAACAGGCAGATAGATGAAGTACAATACTGAGGGGAACAGCGGACGGGTCAGGAGAGGTCTGCCATGCCATGTGGTCACCTCCGGGGCAGGCGGGAATCGAACTCATGCAGAAGCGGCTTTAGATTCTCAGTGCAGTGCTTTAACCCGCTGCGCCATCAGGGAGGGCCCCATTACATGCTAAGTTTTTGAAGGAATCACCATACCATTTTCCATAAAGGTCACACCAATTTACATTCTTACCAAAAGTGAGTGAAAGTTCCCTTTTCTGCATACCCTCACCAACTCTTGTTGCTCCCAATCTTTATGATATAGGCATTCTCAAATGTGTGAGCTGATCTCTCACTATAATTTTGATTTGCATTTCCCTTACAATAATCATTGGTACATTTTTTTATGTTTCTGTGGGCTATTTGTATGTCTTCTTTGGCAAAGTATTATATTCAGGTATCTTGCCCACTTCTTGATTGGGTTGTTTTTTTACTTTTGAATTGTAGGAGTTCTTTATCTATATTGGAAATTAAACCTGTATGAGACATGTGAAAGTACAAATGTCTTCTCCCCGTGTCTATGTTTCCTTTTTATTTCTGTGGCATATACACACTTATTAAGGCTTCTTTTGAATCCCAGCGTAGGATCTATCCTTGAGAAATGTTCCATATGCACTGGAGAATAATGTGCATTCATTTCTTTTGGGATGGAAAGTTCTGCATATTAAGTCCATTAAGTTCATATAATCTATTACTTCATTTAAGGTCCTTATTTTATGTTTACCTTCTCTCTAGAAGACCTATCCAATGATATGAGCAACATGCTGAGATCACCTACTAGTAGTGCACTGTATTTATAGCTATCGTATACATTTTATATGCATCTGTTTGAATGCATAAGTATTAATGACAGTGGTATCTTTCTGATGGATTGTCGCCATGATCGGCGTCTGTCTTTATTACCAATTACCTTTTTGGCTTAAAGTAAAAATGATCAGATATAACAGTAGCATTCTTTTATCTTTTTCTCTGTATTTGGCCTGAAGTACCTTGCTCTAGAATTTAAGTCTATTTGTCTTTAGATTTGATGTGAGATTCCAGTATTTATAATATAGATAATTCATGTCTTAGGAATTCTAACCTGTCACTCTTGGTGAGTGATTGGTGAGTTCAGACCATCCACATTTTGGGAGATTTATTGCCTTGTAGAGCTTAATTACCACCACTCCATCTTTTGTTTTTCTTTCTGTTGTTTCTTCTTCTATATGTTCTGTCTTTTCACTTGGATGGTTTTCTAGTAATATATGAAACATCCAGCCTCCAGCAGCTTGGCTTCACAGGCCACACAACCTGATATGGTTTTCCCTGATGATTTTCTCAGTTTCTTCATTTCTGCTTCTATATTTCTGTTCTAGATTTTTGTTTTATGGTTAACATGAGGATTGTATCAAGCATTCATATCCAAAATAGTTCTTTTTGTGCCGGTACGGACTTACCATCATTTGACTATACAGTTCTCTACACTTTTCTTTCTCCTATTTAACCTTTTTTTCCTATTTCATACTTGTTTCTTATGCTCTGTTAGCACTTCAATCTTTCTTGGAGGGCAGGTCTGAGGTGGTAAATTGTCTAGGAGAGTCTTCATTTCTCTGTCACATATGAATGCTAACTTTGTATGGTAGATTATTCTTGACTGGTAGTTTTTACTTTTACAGTATTCAGCTCTCTTCTAGCCTGTGGTTTTGCAAAGAGTGATGAAAGCTTGATAGAGGTACCTCTGTATGTTGCATGCTCTTCCTCTTCAGTAGCCTTTAGTGGCTTTTCTTTATTGCTGACTTTGGATGATTTAACAATGATGTGTCTTGGAGTAACTCACTTTGCATTTGAGTGTTCTGTCTGCTTTCTGGACATCTATGGTTTGCAATATTTTCAGCTATTATTTATTTGGATAGAGGCTCTGCTCTCTTCTTTGTTCATTTTTTGGAAACCCATTATAATAGTGTTTTCTTTATAATGTAACCTGATATTTTGAATATTTTCATGCTATTCTTCTGATACTATTTTTCCTAAATCTTATTTCTCCTATTTCATTCACATTATTTTGTGCATTTTATTTTCTGGTTCACTTATCTTTTCTCTGCAGCATTAAGCCTACTGACTATGCTTTCTATACTTATCTCCAGTTCTGTCAATGTATTTCCTAGCATCATTTGTTTGGATGTCTTTAATATCTTAATTTTCTTTAATGAAGAATTCCTTCAGTGCCTGGAAATTTCTGATATTCTGCACTTGCCTTTCTGTAAGACCTCACTGACTCCATTCTCTGTTCCCTGAGTTGACCTTTCCTTTGTATGTGTCTTATCGTCTTTTCCCAGTAGGTGGTGCTGTGACCTTAATTTTGGAGTCCCTGTTCAGGCAGTGAGAAGAGAAAGTGTAGGAAGTAGGAGTTCAAAAGTCACAAGCAGTTTTGGAGTGAGGGAGGGCAAGCCAAGGCTGGCAATCCAGTACCACGTCTCCCTCTGCAACCAGACAGAACTTGCATCTGTATCCAAAGCCTACTTTCTAAGTCCCTGCTTCTCTTTGGCTTGGCTTCACAGGTCATGGGATTTTTTCTCCAACCTCTGAAACCCTCTCTCTCCCAGAGGTAGGGCGGTGCGGCTCTACCACTGCTCAAGCTACCACCATTCTGATCCTCTGGGACTGTTCACTCTGTCCCAGCGCTCAGCCAAGAAACAGCATAGTATTTCACTCTCATGGTGGAACTTACATGTACCCAAATGGGCACACTTGTGGATTTCATATTGTTAGGTTCATCAGGTCTCATTTTCCTTAAAAAGGTGGATGCTGGGGAATACATTTTTGTGGGCTTATCAAGATTTAAAACCACAGGGGCCAAACAAATCTGCTTTGATTTGAAAAACAGAATCAACACACATTAAGTAAAAACTGGTATTAAGAGGATTACTAAAAACACATGAGGTACAAATAATAACTAAATTGACTATGTCCCTGGGATTGACTTTCCTTTCTAAATCCAGGGTACCTCATCTTTACCTCATAACAAGACACAGAGGAGAGGTGATCACTGAGTACACACAAGCCACGTCACCATGATAATGCACTGGCAACAGTGCACCAGGACCAACATGCTACCAACATCTTACCTCCAACTTGTGAGCCCTCTCCCTGTTCAGGGGCTCCAAGGGAAGGCTCAGGTTGTTTGCTTCTGCCAGAGAACGAAGATCAAAATAATACTTGGCATAAACACTGGAAGGAACATTGATGTTGAACTGAAGCAATTCAAGGAACTGTCGCTCTAGTTCATTCCTGCAGAGCAAAGACAAAATAGCACATATTTAGAGCTGGACCAGGTTGTGTGGCCTGCCAGGGCAAGCTGTTGGAGGCTGGATTCCAGAAAATTGCATACTACAGACATTAAAGCCATCTGATAAACTGACGAGTTAGACACCAAAGTTGTGGCTTAACCACCAAACTGGTATTAGAAGCTAAATTCCCTTACCCAGTGCCCAGAAGGATAAAGCCTAATTAAATGGGATGATCACCATGAAGTATTTCAGAGTGATTAGTTCCAATGAGACTGACACACACAGCAAGTTCTGGTGGCAGATCTCAAATATGGGACAGATGAATCAGTGAAGAGCTGTCACACAGAGTCCAGGGAGGCCCAACAGCTGCCCTGTCACATCTAGAGCATTTCCTCATGGTCTTCACTTCCTCCTGGGAGGAGAGTACAAGATCTGTTGCAGGAGGATCTTTAAGTAAAGGGAAGAGGAGGGAGGGTAAATTGCAGACCCTCTATCTTAAAAAGGGAACTCAACCAGCTCTAAAGAATGGAAACAGGTTCTTATCCTTTCATTCAGGTACTCAAACCTGGGCTTGCATTGGATCGCCTGGAGGGCTTGTTGTAACAGACTGCTCGGGTCCATCCCCAATCTCTCCTTCAGCAGAGAATGTGTCTTGCTAACAAACTCCCAGGATGCTGATTCTGCTGGCTTCAGCCAGGGACAGAGGTCAGCAAAGGGGCTAACAGAGGCGGTGAAGCCCATGTAGCCAACCCACTTATATTTTGATGAAAACAAGTGACGCAGTCAGAATAAATTGAAAAGCTGTTTTTTTGGTTTTTTTTTTGAGAAGTTTGCTAAGTCAGTGATCTTTTGAATCAGTTAACAACAGTTATTCCCTGGGGGGAGAAAAGTCCTCAGGGCCGGCCCTCGGGGGCGGCACCTCTCCCAGAGGGTGTGCGCCCTGGCCACCACCGACTGCTCAGTCTTTTCTGCCGTCATACTGTACTGTCACTTTGAACTCAGGCTCCCCTACTTGTGTCTTCACAGCCAGAAACTGTGACATCTGATTTTATGCCTGGTTCTCAGCACAATACCTGGCATGACGTTGGTGCTCAGTAATTAGTTATGAAATGGAGCAGACTTCAACTAGGGAAGGATCCCAAGAAGAGAGAGCTCAAGAGAGTTTAGGGAAACATGGAGCTCTGGTGGAGAGAAAGAGGGGTTTTCTGGGGGTATTTTCAGCCAGAAGGGGGCCACTCAAACAAGCCCTGCTTATCATTTCCTATTATGTGGAACTGAAGAGTGACATGCCTAGGCCCAGGCCTCACTTTTCCTGACCCCAGCCACGGCCACTACCAACCCCACGAGGCATAGAATCTCCCAGTTCTAGTCCCCGCATGCTGGTGCATGGGAACTTGAGGCTTGGAACAGAGCGCCATGGTCTCACATTGCTGTGACAGCAGGGAAAGGGGTGGGCAGGGCGGCTTGAGAAACACAGAAACCACTGGGCAAAAATCAAGAGACTCAGCCAATTGCTATGGAAGTCCTAAGAGCTCCAGATGGAAGGGTTATGAAGTCAAATTTGGGTCTTTTAGTTGAAAGGCAGCATAATTTTCACACTATTTTATACAGCCTAACGAAATGAGTGAAGCTCCAAATGTATATACATTGTGCTAAATTTTACACTTAAAAAAATTACTTTGATTTACTTGGGATGATTTTTACTTTAATAAAATCTTTCATTTACTCTTTACTTAGTGATATTTTTAAAAAGACTATCCTACAAAGTACTACAACTCAAACACGGTTTTGGTAAGACAAGAATGTCGATGCAAAAGGGCAGGAAGGAGAGGCTGCCTGTGGAGTGTCTGCCATCTGGTGGCTGGAAGGTGTCACTGCAGCTCTTCCTCTGACCTTCTCTGAGAACATCTTGACTTTTCAGTTTATCTTCTAAGAGAGCTAGTATTACTCCTGCCACAAATGGCTTATGTCCAATACCTCTTGCTGTGGGATAGCCTATGATTAAAGTAAAAAATAAATCTGTTTCTGAACAAGACGGCACTTTCCAGCATTCACTGGTAAAAAGAACAGCCTTTCTCCAAACCTTTTCTTGAATGTTGTCTTATGTTTTTTGCTAAGCTCTAGGAAAAACAGAGATCTTAACATTACTGTGTATTTAAACTAAGGGGAAATTTTAGAAAGTAAAAATATTTCCCTTAATTTAAATTTCCAAGCTTCAGCAGAACATCTTAAAGAAACATCTCATAGCAGGCTTATATGGTAAATTACAAGGAAATTAGTAACACAGAGAGAATGGATTTACTGCCCTCAACTAGAGAAATATGAAGAAATAGCTCTGATGTAAATTCAAATAAATAAATTAAAGTTAATAATAAAAAATAAATTCAAGTCAATAAAACAAAAAATACATTTAGTAAATACCTATTAGATCAGATCAACACTGTAATAAACCAAACTGAATGGGTATGATTTAGCAACCTGCAAACAGACTTCTAAAGTGGAATAGAGTTGTTTTGTCTTTCAACAACCATGCCAGCTTTCAAAAATAGAGTAAATAACCAAAAGAACTGAAGTCAAGGGGTCAAAGACATATTTGTACACCCATGTTTATGGCAACATCATCCCTAACAGCCAAAACGTAGAGGCAATCTGAGTCTCCAAGTGTATGTCAATGGATGGATGGACAGATAACATGTGAAACAGATACTCAATGGAAGGTTTCTGTTTTGATAAAGGAGGAAATTCTGACACACTACATGGATGAACACTAAGATATTATGCTCGTTAAAGTAAGTCATCAATCAAAAGACAAGTAATCCGTGAGTCTAATATATGTGGTAATCAGAATAATCAAATTTATAAAGTCAGAAAGTGGAATTATGGTTACCAGGGGCTGGGAAGAAGAGGGAAATGGGACTTCATGCTGGAAAAGTACTGTTTCTGCAGCCCTTACTAGGCAGTTTTTGTTTGGGGATGATTGTATGACAATGTGAATATACGTAAGGCCACAGAATTGTACAATACTTTCTTAAAGTGTAAATGTTATGCCATGCATATTTTACCACAATTAAAAAAAACAGCAACAATCAAGCACCAAGGATGGAGGTGGGATGAAGGTTCTCTCAGGGGTCCCCACCTGCCATTTGGCACTTAGACAAGTGTCGTGACTTCTCACTTGGGAATACCTTTGTCTATGCATGAAAAGGACTCAGGCATGTTGCAACACAAAAACAACACACAAACAGACCAACCCTTAAAGTGCAATTTTTAAAAAGCATTTGTCTACCAATCTTCATGGCCCTTTTCCTACCGAGGCGACTGTCAGTACATGCACTGGCGTGACTGTTCACACCTCCTGGCCAGTGGCCCTATGTTCTTAACACAGTCTGAACCCGGAGTCAGCCTGAATCTGTCTGGTGTCAGTGAATACTCTCCACCTGCAGGGTCACTGTCCCAACTATTCTTACCTACAGCATTCATAGACATGTCTTAAAATATTCTCCAACCTGTTCCCATAATTGTGTATTCATATGGACTGGGCTGGAACTGAAAAATTTGAGGTTTTCCAAATCTTCAAGCTCTGGCCCCTTCTTAGCAATGCCGTCTTCATTTCTCTCTCTTATTCTACTTTATCTTCAGCTGCTTTCAGGCTAGTTTCACTAAGCCTGAAGGTATGTGAGGGAGTTTTAAATCAGGTGCCTTGTTACTGGATAATACTTGACCTGGAGAGGAGCCTGGGCTTAGAAATATCAGTAAGGTCACACTGGGCTGTTAGTACATGGGTGAGTTTGAGAAAGAAGAAGGGTGCAGCGTGGGTCAGGAGGATGTATAGGAGGAAAAAACATACACAAAGCTTCCCTTCTGAAACTTACTCACCCTCTCCCCACTGAAGAGTTCCAAGGGAATGCTCAAGTTGTCTCCACCAGGAAAGAATGACTGGCTGGTGATACTGCGATTAACATTTTGCTAAGTGGTTAAAAGTTCATCAATGCTGTACAATGGTGGTTTTACAAAATAAGATATATGTAAATGTTAGGAAGTTATGTGTCAAAATGTTGGCAGTTACTTTTTTCTGAGGTATAGGATTGCTAGAAAAATATGGTCATTCCAGACAAGACAGTGCAGACCTTAGAGGTGAGCATGTCTCAGTGGGAAGTAGCCCTAACTGTTTGCATTTGGGAGGAAGAGTAAGAGGAGAATTGAAACTCAAAAATTCCTTAACACACTGAGAATGAAACTGTGTGGCAGACCCTGCGCATGTGGGTCAGCCAGCTGCTCCTGTAACATGCTGCAGGTAAGGGGTGTGGCTTGAGAACCAAGCAGGACCTTCACTATAGCTTAGGAATTTCCTAAGTAAGGTTCAAGTTCATGACCTAAATGCTCTACTTTCCACACAACACTAGAACACACTTTGGTCAAGTTCTTTGCAACTTAACAAGCACTGTCTTTTCACCAACACCAAGTTCTTCGTTTCTGTCTGAGACCTCACTTCAGAAGCACCTTTTACACTTTTAACATTCTTAATTTGAGGAACATGCTGTTTGTGGTTATACAGTGCATCTCTGAGATGAGAGATCTGTTCTTTCTGAATTCTACCAGAATTGCCATTAGTAACCATATTTCTCCCAACAATGTCTTCAAGTTAATGCAGGGTTTTTCTAACATATATATCAAGACTTGGCCAGACTCTGGCCATGATCCAGCTTCACAACCACTTCCATATCTTTACTTTTATTTATAAAAGTAGTGGCCCATTCCCACCACCAAGGTCTGCATCAGTGGGCTGGGCCTGCCATTATAAAACACCACAGACTGGACGAACATAAACAGAATTCATTTCCTCATAATTCTGGAGGCTCAAACTCCACACATAAGGTGTCCACAGATCTGGTTTCTTCTCTCGCCTCCCCTGGCTTGCAGGTGGCCATCTCCTCTCTGGGTCATCACACATCTCTGCTTCTGTTTTCTGCATCCCAGTCTCCTCTTCTTATCAGACATTGGTCATATTGGATTAGGGCCACACTAATGATCCCATTTTATCTTAATTACTTCATTCAAGTGATTTTTAACTCCAATTATAGTCACATTCTGAGGTACTGGTGGTTAGGACTTCAACATATGAACTTTGAAGAAACAGATTAGCTCATAATACGAAGTGCCTGTCACAGGGATCAGAGGGACACTGTTCCTAATGCTGGATATGCATTTCCTTATCGTACTGAAAAATATTCTCTAAGCATGCCAGGAACTAATAAGGAAATGATGGAATGAACAGATTTCTTTTAAAACTGATTTGGCCAAGAACACATCAAGTACGCAGGTTCTTCTTTACTCGTCAGTTTTCTGATCTCCACTCTGGGAGGCTGCTGTCCCCAGCCCCCATTCTATGGGTTAGCTGTTCCAAGGGAAAACCTCTGGACGTCTCATACAGGTGCTAGCTCAATATTTAGGGTAGACTAAATGGTGAGCTAATAAATTAAATGGTTTCCAACTTTTGGTTTTAACAAACTGAAAATTTGGTAGGCTCATTCAATGTTTTACTGTCAGACTAGAACAGTTTGCTATCCATCGAAAGGGAAGATTCCAGGTCCCCTGCCCCACCCAAGAGAGGGCAGAGCTGAGCAGGGGAGAGAAGCCAGAGAAGACTAGGACAAAGAGGGGAGAGACTAAGATGATGACCTAGAGGAGGCACATGGAGCAGGGAGACGTGCAGAAGCTGCACTTGCTCAAATAATGTCAGTGAAGTTCCACTGTAAATAATGTTCTTTGCAATTACTGAAACTTGTGATGAGATTTTCTTATATATCAGTTTAAAGTTTAAAGATACAAATTTTCCAAAGTTCTTCTGGGGAAGAGCTATCAAAGTGTGTGAAGACCTCTGCGGATCATGGCCAGAGGCTGACCGCTCACAGCGGCTATGAGGACACAAGCGCTCAATCAGGAGCCTAACACTGGGCGACCACCTCAACTCTCAGCACTGGTCTGCTCAAGACACCCCACACTGGTCCGAGAGCAATGAAATCCCTCAAGGCTGAGGAGAATCTTTTGTCCCTGCCTAAGTCCTTCGCCCTTTCCTAATTGAGGAACAGATCATTATGCCCCAAGGTTCTGCCCTCTCCTAATGGGAGAAAGAATAATTTCTTAACCTTTTTGATATAGAAAAACATAGTCTTGGTGGCAGTCAGGTGTCACTGACAAATGTAGGTCTACCGTTGAACATGTCCTCTACCTGAGCATCTCGTCTTTTCCCTATGGATGCAGAAGCCCCCTTCTTGGGTGTCATGTAGAGTATCCCTCTCTCCCACATCTGGATGTATCAAGTCCCTAAACATGGGATAAATATCCCTGGTCTGCTCCATTATTCCTTGAAACTTACAACCATGTATATTCTCCATATCTGCTGTTAAATTTTGATCTTTTCTCCAACTATCTGTTTGATGTTAACTTATTCATTAGTTCAGTCTTAAAAGAACCTAGACCAGGGCCCTCCCTGGTGGCGCAGCGGGTTAAAGTACTGCACTGAGAAGCTAAAGCCACTTCCGCATGAGTTCGATTCCTGCCTGCCCCGGAGGTGACCACATGGTGTGGCAGACCTCTCCTGACCCGCCTGCTGCTCCCCTCAGCAGTGTACTTCGTCCATCTGCCTGTTCTGCTCCCCACTCTGTCTCTGGTGAAGCCTCTCACCGCCCCGAGCCTCTGGCCTGTACCCCAGTTCTGTATGCATAAATAAATAAATCTTAAAAAAAAAAAAAAAAGAACCCAGACCAGGTGGGGAGAAATTTCCTCTATTTGCCAACAATCAGCCACTAGAGAGAACATCACTTCCTAGAGTGAATTTAAATGGGCAAGAGAAGGAACTTGCATTTTTCTTCCCATATTTGCAAACAGGCAATTGTTTGATGAACTTTTCTTATAATATATAGGCTCTTCTAACAAGGTAACACATACAGTAACAGGACCACCACTGATCACAACGACTCTCAAAAACAAATGGCAGCTTTGAGCCTGGCCTGGCTTCTGCATGTCTGACTCAGGATCCACAGTCCTCACACTCTGCCAGGAATGGGGGAGAGCACAGGAAGCTACTGGCACAGGCTGCTCTCAAAGTCTGACCGTTAATCTCAGGTCTGGCAGATGGGAATGGAAAAGGGCATTACTAAGGAGTTTCCTCATAAAAAAACTGTTTACAATCTGAGAATTTGTTTTGAACAAAAGCTCTTCCTGTATGCATTTTTCTCTGCTGGGCCTTCAAGCATTTCGATGAATTCATCAAATTGCTGTATGAAGCACTGAGGCTCAATATGTGGATGGCTAGATGACGGGAATCTGTTCATCAAATGGCTTCCAAAAGGAACAAAAAACCAGGATAAAAAAATTATCAAATTTCTTCAGGTAAAATATGGAATAAGGGTCCTCCCTGGTGGTACAGAGAACAGCACTGAGAGGCTAAAGCCACTTCCGCATGAGTGTGATCCCTGCCCCAGAGGTGATCCCCATGGCGTGGCAGACCTCTCCTGACCCGCCCGCTGCTCCCCTCAGCAGTGTACTTCGTCGATCTGCCTGTTCTGCTCCCCACTCTGTCTCTGGTGAATCCTCTCACCGCCCTTGTACCTCTGGCCTGTACCCATGCTCTGTATACATAAATAAATAAACCTTTAAAAAATATATGAAATAGGACCTCCCTGGTGGCTCAGCGGATTAAAGCACAGCATTGAGAAGCTAAAGCCACTTCAGCATGAATCGATTCCCGCCTGCCCAGGAGGAGATCCACATGGCACGGCAGGCCTCTCCTGACCCGCCCGCTGCTCCCCTCAGCAGTGTACTTCATCAATCTGCCTGTTCTGCTCCCCACTCTGTCTCTGGTGAATCCTCTCACCCTCCACACCTCTGGCCTGTACCCCAGTTCTGTATGCATAAATAAATCTTTTTAAAAAAATTTTTAAAATGTATATGGAATAATACTTTTGCATGCTTACTGACTACTATTATACACATCATAGTCCTGGTTCTTTTAAAATATTAATGCTTTTTTTTTGAAGCAGTTTCATTCAATAAAACATTTACTATTACTCTTTTGTACTTGGAAAAAATCTAACTCCCCTATAATTGAGAACTACTACTTAAGGTACAGATTTGTTCTCTGAAAGAACAAATATGAATATCTATCTTAAAGCCATTCCTGATATTAAATTTCAGTTATATGAACTTTGGCCACATTTTCTAATTTCTTGCATTTGTTATTAAATTTTGACCAAACATCTTGAATTTAAAATAACTAGTTATTTCTGATTAAACATTAGATAAATGAAACAATTTTGGCTTAAACTGCCCAGAAGAAACCCCAGTTCTGACTCTGTTACTAGCAAGTGACCTGGCGTCTTAGTGAAATTCTCAAATTCTCACAGTCATCTTAAAATGTGAATAGTGGGCCTCCCTGGTGGCATAGGGGTTAAGTCTCAGTGCTTTCAATGATATGGCCTGAGTTTGATCCCTGGCCAGGGAGCTGACCCACATGGTGCAGCAGACCTCTTCTGTCTCGCCCACTGCTCCCCTCAGCAGTATATTTCGGTCTACCTGCCTATTCTGCTCCCAACTTTCTCTGGTGAATTCTCTCACTCCCTATACTATACTCTGACCTACAGCCCAGTTTTTCTACACAAAAATAAATAAATAAAATTAAAATCTGAATACCTTTACAGGTAACTTGAGAAATGAATTACTGCAGACAAATTGCTCCTTTTGGGCTAGGAACTGCTCAATCAATGACTAGCTGCCATTATTATCATACTGATGATAATAATAAAGCCTGGTGCTTAAAAAGTCTTGCCATGGTTTGAGTTTTCCTGAGTTGGTAATTTAAACTGTCAATAAATAGAGCCCAAGTATTGAGAATTCAAATACTTACTATTTTTATCTCCCCACCTTTTAATGTAAGCAGATCATGATAAATGTAAAAATGAACATTTTAGGTATCTAGTTAGCTCTTTTTTATGGACAGCCTGAGGATGTATCAGCACACCTCATTTCCACTTTTGTGTTCTATGACAACTGCATAAAGGTCACTGTGGTTAAGAAAGAGGGAATAAGATTTCCTACTTGTCGGTTTATTGGAGCATTATTAAATCTGGCTAGGCCTCAGTATCCAGACCTATAAAGTGGACACAGTAGTAAGTATATATTTATAGGTACTACCCACCCACACCCACAACAGCTCCTAAATCTACTTTATAGACACAAGTAGGGCCAACTGTGATGTCATTCCCAAGGCATGCAATTGATTCCGTGTCAAATGATATCAAAGAGTTGATGAAAGAATAACCCCCAATAAAGCATATCATGGAGTTAATGAAAGAATAACTACAATAAAGAAAATAAGTCAGTACTTCTTACTACCTTTCACCCAAGATTCACTTCCTTTACGGTCTGAATAAAACTTAGTAATTGCTTCACCTTGAAATATAATCAAGAATTTTAATTTTTTTTGCTTTTGACATCATTACATTTTCTAACTTTTTATAATGAAAATATTGAGACATAGGAAAGTGTTTTTACAGGTCTGCAGTAAGGCCAGGTTATGCATCAAAAGACCAAGGAACATTAAAAAACAAGTATGCCTCACAACACATCACAAAAGGCCCCTGGGTTGGAGAAGAATGTGGAAGGAACACACCCACGAGACACTCCCGTCATGGTGGCTCGCAGTTGCTATGAAGACCTTATGACTCCATAATTACTGGGTCCAGAGGAATGGATGTGGACTGGGACACTGCTGGAAACCTCCAGCCTAGAGCTTCCTGGAGGAAGGTAAACAAGCATCATGCGAAAACCTGGCAATGAGCACAGATTCACAGTGCTTATTAACAATAAAGAACTATAAACTGTTCCTCTGGGGTGACTGTGTTCCAAAACAGAACCTTTCCAGAAGAGGCTCTGAGGCGATTTTCTTCTTCTGAGACCCCAGAGATGCAAGACAATAGGCCTACAGGTTTCTAAGAAATCGCTACCTAAATCTGAGCAATCTTTATGATACCCTGAGAGCTGAGGGGGAGAAGAGGTAGTTATGGCACTTTCCATGAGCTGTGGGGCTCCACACCCAACTGGGGAAAGCAGGCAGCCCTGAAAATGAGGTCAGAGAAGAGGCCCTAGGGACAGAGTACAGGTTTTAAGTCCCTAACTTGGAAAACATGATAAAGTAGAGAGTAATTTCTCTCTGAAATCAAACAGCTATGTTAGCCCTTCTATTTTGGGGGTAAGGTGTTAAACACACAAAAGCCGTACAGGGCATTTACTCATTCTTCAGGCTGCAGTGAGACACAGAGCCAGGAAGTGTATCACAGACTTGTAATAGCATGGTTTATGCCTTGAATTAAAATAAAGGAAATATTTATTTCCTTAGGGAAGCAGGAATGTTGCTAGTTTTACAAAACCAGTACCTGTTCATACCCACAATGAAAGAAATACAGGCTTTTACATAAAACGTTGTACAACTGTGTTCTTGTACCAGTTCACAATAGGCATTCAGTCAAAGCCATTCATTCTATACTACAAAGACCATTCAAAAAGCCATGTGGTTTCCTGCCCAAGGAGCCCTCCTTGGACAATGGCTATGCTGTCATCACCCCACACTCACATGTCCTCCACGGTGATGTCTTTTAGGATCTGGCAGTAATCCACATTCCACACAGCCTGGTCGTCCCACACCTTGGAGGCCAGCAGGATTGCCCCTAGAACAATTCGCTTCCAGTTGGCCGGACAGATATAGATCTCTGCGTACGTTAGGAGTCTTTCAAGGTAAACCTGGGAAGACAGGAAGACTCCAAAGCTAAGTGACTTGGTTGTTTCCTCCTATATACTTGCATATGGAAAAAGAAATTGGAAATGATTTAACTCTATTTCACCAGCCTTTCAACAGGAATTTATTACCTGACTATACTTATTTTTAAAAAGTCAAGTGGTTCAGTGAGTCTGATGTGAAAAGGGCTACAGGACACAGCCCACCACGGAGAAGTGCGGCCGTAGCTGGAGCTTCGGTCTCTGGGGCAGGAAAAAACTCCAGGCGCCACTGATTGATTTCTCAAGCTTTCAACTATGATATCAATATACATTCACAGACAGCAAATACTGTAACAAAGAGAACAAAAATTGTGGAGGGAATAAGCTTATTTTTTTCCTGTGTTTTTGTTTTTTAAACACTTTACCTTGAAGTAAATGTAGATTCAAACACATTTTTTCTTAAATTGTGGAAAAATAAACATACAGGTTAACATTTTACTATTTTTGAGTGTTTAATTCTGTGGCATTATGTATATTTGCATTGCTGTGAAATCACCACCATCCATTTAGTTCCAGAACTTTTTTATCACCCCAAATTGAAACTTTGTGTCTGCCAAACAACTCTTCAACCAGCCACCACCTTCTTACTGTCTCTATGAATATGACTGTTCTAGGTAACTCATATAGGTGGTGTCAGAGTAGTATCAGTGTCTTTGCCTTTTTTCTTGTTTACTTTACTTAGCAAAATGTCCTCAAAGATTATGATGCTACAGCATGTATCAGAATTTATTTTTAAGGCCGACTAGTGTCTTGTGTGTGTGAATCTAACTATTTAAGTATGGTTTACTTAATTAACCAAGACAGATATTTTCTCACTTTAGCTATTGTCAAAAATGCTACTGTGAACACCTGTATTTAGGTATTCTATTTATAAACATCTTTCTTTGTGGTATGAATTTTAGTATTAAGCTCATTTGGTTTTCTTAACATTCTTTCTCCTTCACTGAAATGTCCCTACAGGAAAATTTCAGCCCTAAGCAAAAAAGTGATGGGTCAGATGGCATCAGAGGAAGATCCTGCACTGGTCTCAGGAAGATTATCAAAAGTCACCCAGAGAGGCACTGGATTCAGAGCAGCCCATGAGTTGGGGAGAAACCAGAGCATCTGCCAGACATTGAAGACTTATGCTGTCCATCTGTGACAAAAGAGATGCGGAGGAAATTCAACTCAATGCAACAAAAGCTGAGCTGTAAGAGGCCTCAAGACAGTGGCCAGGGCAGAAACTGCAAATCAAGATCAAGCTTCCATGATAGTGCAGTCCTGGGAGTACAGAGCTGTATAGTATGTACCTAACTGTGGAGAGAAATGTGCAAAAGAGCTAGGGTGAGACAGATACACAGGGACAGATTTAGAAGACAAAGTGCATAACACCACAACTTTCCCTAACACTGCCCTCTGAGCTTGTAGGTACACTGAAAGCCTGGCTCGGAGACTGTGGAGATGCAGGGGTGAAACCCAGAGAGGAGGGTTATCAATGGTGCCACAAGCAACAGCTGCAACCCACCCTACACCACTTTCACTAGCACTGGACACTTCCAGGCTCCTGCCCACCACCAGATGCAGCAGTTAAAGGTTAGCTCTCCAAGAACTATAATGCCATCCATTGTAAGTCAATGTCCTGCACTCTTAACACATTGAACAATCTAAAAAGCTAATAATAGGAAAATGATATAAACAACACATGGCACCTTAAGTACTCAGTGGATTATTTCATGACTGATAAGAGTATAAATCTTCAGTAAACAATCACAAAGACATGTAAAATCTTTTTTCCCTCTCATTGTTAGTTTCAAATTGACCTAACAATGAAATCCAAGGAAATGGAAGAATACACAGAAAAACTGACTGAAGACATACAAGAAAATACAGAAAAACTAATGAATGCCCTGAGAAATAAAACTAAAGATGACTGAAACTGAAGCCCTAAGTAAGAAAATAATGGAAACTTGAGATATAAAAGATCAATGGAGTAGAAAAAATTATAACAAAAACTGTGGAAGTAGAAAAGACCGAATGGAACGTCAAATTAATAGCCTCTAAGATAATAAACAAAGACATTCATGGAAGAAAGACAAATACAAAGGAAAAAGAAGAGGAAACACTGAGAATTATCCCACTATATGAGTAAAGGTAACAAGAATAATGAGTAGTCTAGAAGGAGAAAAGGGAATAGGAACTTAAAAAAGTAATAGGGGAAGAGCTCTTAAACCTGGAGAAGGCACTAAATACATGTTTATGAAGCTAAAAGAACAAGGGGTCACTTAAATGTAATGAGACACACCAAAACAAATAGTAGTGAAACTTCAAAGAATTCAAAACAAAGAAAGAATACTCAAAATAGCCAGATACCTGACTTCACTGAGGAAACACTACAGGCAAGGAGAGAACAGGAAAACATGATCAAATAAAGATAAAAAAAACTTCAAGTGAAGAATAATCTATCATCCAAAGCTCTCCTTCAGACATGAAGAAGAAATAAAAGGTCTCAGAAAACAGAAGCTGAAAGGGTTTGAAAACATTAGACCTTCCCTCCAAGAATTAGCGAAAGGAGCTCTCATATCTAAATTGGAGTGAAGGACATCCACAAGCATGAACAAGGAAACAGAACCAGAAAATTAGGACAAAATGACAGTAGCAAACCCTTATATATCAATAATCACTATGAATGGAAATGGACTGAACTCACCAATCAAAGAGCACAGAGTGGCCGGTTGGATCAGAAATCCAACTTTCTGCTGTCTCCAGGAAGTGCAACTGAGTTCCAAAGATAAACAGAGTTGGAAAACAATCCCACAAGCAAATGGGACTCAAAGGAAGGCAGGGACAATCATATTCATATCAGATAAAATTCATATCAGATAGATTTCCAGCTAAAAAAGATAACAAGACACAGGGATGGACATTATATAATGATTAAAGAGAACAACACATCAGGAGGATATAACACTCATCAATACATTGTCACCAGTGCAGGAACATCAAAATATATAAGGTAATCATCAAATCTAAAACCAGACACAGGAGAAACACAGTGGTGGTTGGGTATTTCACAACTCCATTTTCACCAATGGACAAATCAACCAGTTAGAAAATAAACAAGGACACAATAGCCTTTGACAAAGATTTAGACCACACAGGTTGAACAGATATTTATAGGGCGCTGCATCCCCCCAAAAGCTGAGCATACATTCTTATAAAGGGCATGCAGGACATTCTCCAGGACAGACCACATGTTGGGATACAAAACAAGTATCAATAAATTAAAAAAGACTGAAATCATAACAAGAATCTCTTCTGATAACCATGGTATTAAAATAGAAAACAAGCAAAAAGACGGAAGAAACTCCGACTGGGTTCATGACAGAAATAAAACATACTTTCAGACAAATGGAAATGAGCATACAAGATACTGCAACCAACAGGACACAGCAAAAGCAGCACAAAGAGGAGAGCAGAGAACAATAAATGTCCACATCAAGAAACAAGAGCAAAATGAAACAATCTTAGTTCTCATTTTGAGGAACTATAAGGAGAAGAAGCCAAGCCAAAGCCAGTAGAAGGAAATGAACAAAATGAGAGTAGAAATAAATGAAGTAAATTCTCAATGTCCAAACGATTAAGGAAACCAAAAGCTGGTTCTTTGACAAAATAAGAAAAATGGGCAGACTTTTAGCTAGTCTCACAAAAAAGGGGTGACAAATCTAAACAGAATGAGGAATGAAAAAGTTACTCGATTTCTGATGACTCAGAAATTTAGATGTTCTAAAGATTTCTATGAACATAGAAGAGAAGGACAAGTTCTTAGAACACAGTCATCTGAGACTGAATCAGAAAGGAAGTGAAAACCTGGACACCAATTACGTGCAAGAAAATTAATACAAAAGTCCCCTGAAATACAAAAGTCCAGGACCAGATGGTTTCACCATTGAGTTCTACTAACCTTTAAAGAGGAGCTAATACCTATCCTTCTCAAACACCTCCAAAAAATTGAGCAACAGAGGATATTTCCAAACACATTTTATGAGGCCAACTATAATGTAATAACAAAAATAGATGAGGATATCACAAAAAGAGACAACTACAAGACAGTGGCAAAAATCTTAAACAGACCAAATTTAGCAATCTTTTAAAAAGGATCATACACCATAATCAAGTGGAATTTAATCAAGTGGAATTTATTTCACAGAAACATGATTTTCAACAGTTGAAAATCATCAATGTAATTCTCACCATTCCATAAAAGTAAAGACCATAACAAAATAAAGGCCATCCATATACAATACATCTACAGGTAACTCAGTTTGACCTGAAAAACTGAAAGATCTCCTACTAAGAGCTGGTACAAGTCAAGGATGTCCACTTTGTTCAACACAGTACTTGAAGTTCCAGTTAAAGCAACTGGGAAAGAAAAGGATAGTAAAGGAATCCAAATTGGGAAAGAAGTAGTAAAGTTGTCCTTACTTGCAGATGACATGATAATACACATAGAAAACCCTAACGACTCAAAAAACTATTAGGGGAAAAAAAAAAAACATGTCAACAAAATGGGCGATTACAAAAATCAAAGTACAAAAGTTGGCTGTCTGTTCAGTGATCTAGAAGAAAAAGGAATCAGAAAAAAAAATCCTATTTATAATTTTGCATTATAAAGAATTAAATGCCCAAGAGTGACTTTGACAAAGTAGATGAAAGATCTGTGCAATGAAAACTATAAGATATTTTTAAAAGAAATAAAAGAAGATGCAATGAAATGGAAGGCTAGCCCCAATTCATGGACTGGAAAAACAACATTATTAAAATGACCACCTTACCCAAAGCAATATAGATCCAACACAATTCTTACCAAAGTTTCAATAGCATTATTCAAAGATATAGAATAAACTATTATTATTGACTCTTGTCCTTTTGGCTAAGACCAAGTGTAGAACAAACCTTAATATAGGCACATGGAACCACAAAAAATCCCAAACAGGCAAAGCAATACTGACCAAAAAAACCGGCACCTCTTAGGAAAGCTCATCTACGACAAAGAACTTAAGAGTATACACTGGACAAAGGAAACCACCTTCAACAAGTAGTGTTAGAAGAACTGGATGGTATATGCACAAAAATGAACTCAAAATGGATAAAAGACTTGAATGTATGACCTGAAATCATAAAAGACATAGTAGAGGGCTTTTCCTGGTGGCACAATAGGTTAAAACACCTCATTATGAAGCTCTCCAAAGCCACAGTAGCACAAGTTCAATCCCTGGCCAGGGAGCTGACCCACATGGCGTGGCAGACCTCTCCTGACCTGCCTGCTGCAACCTCAGCAGTGTACTTTGTCAGTCTGCCTGTTCTGCTCCCCACTTGGTCTCTGGTGAATCCTCTCACCCACCACACCTCTGACCGGTATTCCAGCTCTTTAAACATAAATCAATAAATCTTAAAAAAAAAAAAAAAAAAGAAGAAGAAGAAGAAGAAAATATTGGCAAGACACTCCATAATACAGGTTTCAGTGAATGTCTTTATGGATTCATCTCCAACAGCAGGAAAAATAAAAGAAAATATGAACAGTTGAAACTAGTTCAAATGAAAAATTTCTGCACAGGAAAAGACATTCTTGCTAAAATAAAAAGACACTCTATTGAATGGGAAAGAACCCAACAAAAAGTTGATATCCAAGATCTACAAAGAACTCATATAACTCACAAAAAGAAAATCAAATAACCCAATGAAAAACGGAGAAGATAATCCAAGTACTTCTCTCCAAAGACATACAGATGGCAAAAAGCACATGAAAAAAATGTTCATCACTTATCATCAGAGAAACGGAAATAAAAATCAAAACCATAATGAGATACCAAATCATACCTGTGTGAATGGCAAAAAGACCAGACACTAGTTTTGGCAAGAATCTCGACAAAAAGGAACTCTCTTACACTTTTGGTGGGAATGTAGACAGGTCCAGCCTCTGGGCAAACAGTATGAAGGCTTCTCAAAATATTAAAAATGGATTTACCATATGACCTAGCAATTTTACTTGAATGCAAAACACCAACTCAAAAGGAAGTATTTACTCTTCTGTTCATTACCTCACAATTTACAATAGCCACACTACAGAAACAGCCTTGGTGATCAAAGACAGATGAGTGGAGCAGGATATGGTAGTATATATAAGATGGAAAACGACCCATTTATTAAAAAAAAAATAAACTCGACTATTGCATAGTATCAAATAAAGCTAATAGAGGGAATTATGCTAAGCAAAATAGTTCAGAGGGAAAAACACAAATACCAGATGTCACTTATATGTGGAATATAGAGAAACAAAAAGGGTCATAAAAAAGCCAAGACAATAACAAATCCTTGAAATCTGATGGTAGAATTGAGGCTACCATAGATTAAGGTAGAGAGCAAAGTGGGGAGACTGTGCTAGGGGCCTCTGGGGAGATCCTACATCTCCAGATTAGAAACAATGTTACAAGTATACCATTACCTCAAAAAGAAAGAAAGTGTTAACACAGGAGAAATAACTGACAAAAAAAAAAAAAAAAAAAGGAAGAAAGAAAATTTCAACCCTGTTGTGTTTTTTCTTAGGAACTTGAAATCCTTGAGTAACAAAGCTGGGCAATAAAGTATGAATAAGAATGCTCAGTAATTTTAAATCAGCACATGATTACTTGAGGGACTGTTCTTATCTATAAGGTGGTAAGTTCATGAAACATGTCCATTTGATTAAACAATGGATGAAATGAAGAATTAATAAACATGTAAGATAACTACTGAGTTTGCTGAAGAGCACAAAGCTCTTTCTATGGCAGAGATAGTCTTTAAGTGTGATGTAAACTTTTATTAAACAACAATCTCTTCCCAGAAATGACAAGGAATGGCTTTCTGATTTCTTTCCAAAACAGCTCAGTCACAGGCAAAGCTAATTTCTTGTCTGAGTACACCACTAACAGGTCAGGAACAGCAGTTCCATTGTCAACACATCTAGCAAGGGCTTTAACCTAGATGGTCCTAAAGTCTAAGAATTTTTAAGAATTATAGATTATAGATTTTTACCTTAATACTTAAAGTGCAGAGTACCTCCATGTTGTCCCTGATATCTTACAGACTCACTGTTCATACAAAAGATGAGCTAGCAATATAGGCCACCCTTCCAATATAGGTATATTCATATAGGAAGCATGTTTTCAGCACATCTTAGTCATATTAAAACCCCCGTAGCAAACCACAAAAGGAAAACTGGATGTTAACAGGAATGACTTTTGTCCACTTTACCCCCTTAGTCCAATGTTTTACTTACCTGCATTTAATGCTTCAGCATTTATTGGCTTTTGATGTGACTTTATAACTGACTTTAAGTGGGAGTGAGACAGACCTTACATGCTTTTGGGAGGCCTATTCTTTGTTCTCCCAGAAAATAACCTTTAAGGCAAAGCTTGAACTATCCTAGGCTACCTGGTGAAGAGCCCCTGTTTGCTCCCCACTCCACAACTATAGGATGGCTCTGGTCATCTGGAAGGCACTCACCAGGGTGACAATGGCACATTCAGCTGTCAGTTGAGCAGCACTGAACAGTGTCCGAACAAACCGGTAAATCTGCTTCTGCTCTGGGTTGTGTTTGTCATAATCTGGTGGCACTTCGGATTTCTGAGGAAGGAAATATTTTCAGAAGACTGGCCATCCCATGAGAGCAAAAGAGAAATAATCAAACAATACTGTGAAAAGAAGAGATTACCGAAAGAGGGTGAAGGTTTTCATCAAAAATATCTAAGAGCATCCTTCCATCTGGGTCCCTAGTGGGAGAAAGAATAGAAAATGGAGTTTACTTTCTGTAAGGATGACTATCATTTAAGATAATTTTGGTCCAACTGTATTGCAAGAAACAGAAGGCTGTGCAAAATGTAAGAAATGCTGCCATTTGTTGAGTAACTTTTTGTGTATATAAGTCATATTAGTTATTAGTTTGAACTGTGAGAAATTGTGAACCATGCTTAGTTGAAATAAAAGTAAAAATCTAGTTTTTAACTTTGTAAGTTTTCAAATGACGTCAATTTAAGCAAAGAACTTAAATTTCTTCAACATGTTGCTGTGAGCAAAAGCTGATGAAACTTCTTAAGTCATAATACATGGTAGTTGACAGGAAAGAAATTCAAAGGTTAGTAATAGGCATTCAATATGTCCTAGAAATTAATGTGAAGCTTTCACAAAAACACAACTCAACCATTCATTACTTAGGAGGACAACTCTACAATCCGATCTAAAAATTTACAATCTGCATACAAATAGAAGATTGAGAACAGTACATGGCTCAGTTTTCATGTCTGCATAACAGAAATTGTTTTTAAAGCTTTGAGTGTTTATGACTGTGCTCATTTTTACTAGCCTATCTATATAAACACAGACAGCAAAGACTTAGATAAACCCAAGAAAAACACAGGTTCAACAGGCAGACTGGGGGTGGGAGGTATAAAGGGGGGTTGAACATATATAGACAGGTTATTCTGGGTGCACCTAGTTATACTTGTTTTACAAAGACCCAGGCTAGGACGAATGAGCTGAGCCTTCATCTCACTAAAGACCTCAATGTGAGCGATAAAGCCTGGCCCAGCATTCTATTTTCTTGGGTAGTTCAGCCCTGTTTAATTTTCTTAATAAATAAGAGAGCCCCCATAAAGTCATTCAGTACCTTAGAGAAACATTCACCAGAAGTAATTTTAAAAACAAAAATGTTGGTTCAAAAATATAAGAACCTGAGCTAAAATGACTCTGGGAATAAATGAACTCCTCTGAGAAGGGGATTTCCCTTCAGTTCCATTAAAATCTCTGTATCCCCCCTGAATAGCACCATCTCTATTAAACTAATCATCTGTCACCAGCTCTGAAGGTCGGGCCGGTATGATCCCCCAAGGAAAAAAACCTGTAGGCAATCATGTCACCTCTTCCCAAGAGACCTTCAGGCCACAATCTATACATTAGTCCTGCCTGTCTACAGATGCTCACTTTTTCAGTTGGAATTTCTCTACTTCCACTCAATTAGTTCTGGCCCAAATCCAACCTAGCCCAGCATACCATAAAAGGACTGAGTGATATTTTGCTTGGATTCACTTCCCAATTCTCCAGTTTAACAGTTGTATAATCTCAGCCAAATTATTTAATCTACCTCTGCTTCAGGAAGATTAAATAGTTTAGCTGTAAAATGGAGATAAGATCAATATCACTTCATGGAGTTGTTAACAAAGTAAGAGGCAAAGTTTAAAAGGTTGACCACAGTGGCCAGACTAAGCATTTATTAAGTCAGCTCTTATTTTCATACTATAAATTAATGTTGGGATCCATACTAGTCTAAAAACTAAAAAAATCACATAGAGATACTACAGTAAAACTGATTTGAGTATTTACCAAATTGATTTCCATTTCGTATCTGAGCGCTACTAATGGCAATAAATTGTTATTTAAGACAAGTATTTTATTTTTATTTATTTTTATTTATTTAATTATTACAAAAGTTTATTTTTACATCATTTTGCACATTTTTTTTTCCATCTCGATTGTAATCCCCGTGGGTTTCCCATCACCAAAT
>NW_004567131.1:4010962-4012084 GCF_000260355.1 Condylura cristata
GCCTGGTCCATTATACTCCAAGACAAGTATTTTAAAAGATTGTAGTAGTATTATAAAAAAAGCAGCAGGATAAAATCTGCATTTTCTATGGTGGTGGCACATGGGTGATTTGGTGATGGGAAACCCAAGGGGATTGCAACTGAGATGGAAAAATGCACAAAAATATGTAAAAATAAATATAATTTTAAAAATCTGCATTTTCACTGATAGGATATACTGGTTTTGGTTTAAAGTACCAATACCATATCCTTATTTTGTAAATTCTTAAATTCAAAATTCCCAAACATCATAGAACACCATGCACCACAACCTTTACATGAAAAAGAGGTCATAATAGAGAACACCCTTCTAGATGCTTGCTTACAGATATTTGTGTTTTCTCCTATAACTGTTCATTAGAAGTTCTGTCACCTCACCTCCACTTCACTGACTTACCACAATTCTCCCTTGCCTCCCTCTGTAGAACGACTGAAGGCAACACATCTCCTACACTAGCACTGAGATCTATGCTAACCGTTAGGTTATTCTTGTTCCCATAATTTGCTCATGCTAGGTATACCTGTTCATTTAACACAAATCACATCAGTCAGTTTAATCTGACTGCTATGAGAATGACCTTGTTCTTATGAAAGTGAAGAAGGATGATCTGGAAAGCCCCAGTAACAGGGAACCACTGAAAATAACTTTACTGTAGATTAGGTGTGATCTAAATCTGAAAGATTCTACACTTAGACTGTTTTGCAAATAGATTTCACACTACTGATAAAAATGAATATGGAAAGGATGAAATACAGGTGTGATTTGGAAAAGAAAGACACTTTAGTACTCTAACTGATGCCCCATGCTTGAAGCAAAAGTCTTCACAATATATAAAAAATTAACAAATATATGTGCTTTTTTAAAGTTGATATATGTAAAATATGTTAAGGCACATTTTTAAAAGTGATTTTAGTGATTTTTCTATAATTCCCTTTTAATTGACTTTTTAAATTAACTGGTCTCCAGACGTACTACCTAAAAATAATCAGTTCCTTCACTGAATTAAAACTATAAACATTTTTTGTTTGTTTGTTTGTTTTTATTAAAAAGTTTATTTTTACATCATTTTTCACATTTTTTTTT
>NW_004567131.1:4013614-4036442 GCF_000260355.1 Condylura cristata
ATGTTGAACATTTTTTCATATGCCTGTTGGCCATCTGCATTTCCTCTTTGGAGAAGTGTCTTTTTAGCTCTACTGCCCATTTTTTGATGGGGTTAAAACTATAAACATTTTTAATGTTACTTAACAAATAAACTTTTAAAATACTGTATTAAGAAACATAAAATGTTTAAACAAATTACACAAAGTAAGAATGAAAAGGCTGGACATTATCAAGAAATTTTTCACATTGGTTTTCTCTGATTCAGAGCAGTTCAGAGCATACCTGGGAAGTCTTGATAAATACACTAACTAGAGATCCTATGAAAATATGAATTAAGAACATAAAGTCCAAAAGTTGAGACAACTAGAATAGGGGAAAAAAAACAAAAATGCAATAGGAATTTGTGATGTTTTCAGTACAGCATTAATTATCCACATACCTGTTTTTGATGTGGTAATATATTGCGAGAGCTACACTGTAAAAAAAAACAAAAACAAAAAACAACAAAAGTTCAATGTTTCATTAAGGATGTGCAAGAAAATTTTATTACATCTGACATCAGTATGATCATAAGAATTAATCAGAATGCTGATCAAGACACACTCTTCAAAATAAATTAATCTATCATTCACCCTCAGCAATTATTAAAACTTTTCCCAAAGAAAGCAAACCTTAAGTGATATTCAGAAACAAGGTTCTCTTTATATCTGATTTTTTAAAAAGATTTATTTATTTATGCATACAGAACTGGATTATAGGCCAGAGGTACTGGGGTGGTGAGAGGATTCAGAGTGGGGAGCAGAACAGGCCGACTGACGAAGAACACTGCTGGGAGGAGCAGCAGGTGGGTCAGGAGAGGTCTGCCTCACCATGTGGATCACCTTCGAGGCAGGGATCGAACTCATGCTGAAGTGGCTTTAGCTTCTTAGTGCTGTGCTTTAACCCACTGCGCCACCAGGGCGGGCCTATATCTGAAATTTTAAGCTTTCCTTGCTTGTAAGCACTGAAACAGGAGTTTGAGAGTGAACATCTTTGGAAATCTCTACTTGAGTACTATTTCAGAAAACTAGTGGTATGTCAGAAAAATGACTAGAATATCATGCTCAATGGTTTGCTATTAGTTCTCTCAAATCAATGCCTCTGGCAATCTACCTAATTTACTCATTCATTTGCTAAAACAGTGTGTAACTCTACCCTAAAATTTTACCTTACAATTTAGGAGACCTAAATTTAATAAAGATACTTTCCCTCCCCTCAATTTTTTAAAAGTAATGTTTCTCTGATTATAAAGTGTACTATTTTAATATTATAGAAATTTTGGAAAACTAGAAAGTATAAAGAAAAAGCAATCCATCTGTCTAAAGACAGCTACCATTAGGTTAGAGATGCATAGGTATCTTTATCTATAAACTATATTCCACCTAAATAGCTAAAAATGTATGCTCTTTTTCAATGTGAGTTTCTTTGCTCACTTATCAAGTTTGGTATGATTATTCATGTAACTGGCCATGTTTTATATTTTTGACTTAACATTACTTACAGCACGTAAGTTTCAGTATAATGCATAATTCAACACCTCTACACACTACAATATAATCACCACCAAAAGTCTAGTTTCTATTCATCAGTATACAATTGACTCCCTGTATCCACTTCCCCTCTCAATCAATTCCCTTTCCCTATGGTAACTATCTGTTCTCTATACCTAAAAGATTGCTTTTGTTTTGTTTCATTTGCTCATTTGCTTTGTTGTTTCATATTCTATATATAAGTGAAATCATAAGATATCTTCCTTTCTCTGTGTGACTTATTTCACCTAGTATAACATCCTCAAGGTCTATCCGTGTTGTAACAAGATTTCATCTTTTTAAAACAAAAACAAAAACATTACAGTACTGGGGTACAGGTCAGAGGTATGGTAGGTGAGAGGATTCACCAGAGACAGAGTGGGGAGCAGAACAGACAGTCTACTGGAATACACTGCTGAGGGGAGCAGCAGGTGGGTCAGGAGTGGTCTGCCACTCAGTGTGGGTCAGCTTCCTGGCTCCCTGGCTGGGGATGGAACTCATGATGCAGTGGCTTCTGAGAGCTTCATAGTGTGGAGCTTTAACCCACTGCGCCACCAAGGAAAGCCCTATTTCATCTTATTTTATAGTTGAGTCATACTACACACATACACACACACAAAATGTATATATGTATATATAACATATTATTTATCCACTGAACTGTTGTTAGGTTAGGTTGTTTCACTCTAAGTCATGCTGCAAAGAACACAGAGGTGCCGGGTTTTCATATGTTTTAGATAAGTGTCCAGACGTAGAATAGCTGGATGGTGTGGTATTTTTATTCTTAACCTTCTGAGGCATTCATGTTTTCCACAATGGCTGCACCAATTTGTATTCCCACTAACAGATTACTAGGATTTCCTGTACTGATACTTATTTATCTTTTTGATAGTAACTATGCTATTTGATAATAGCCATATATAAAAATATCTGTTTTGATTTGCCTATCTCTAGAAAGTGATGATGAGTATTCTTTTCATGTGCCTAATAGCCATCGACATCTCCTTTGGAAAAATATCTATTCAGATACTTTTCCCACTTTTTAATTGGTTTTTTATTGAGTTGTATGAGTTCTTGATGAATTCTGGATATTAAATACTTATTGGACATATGCAAATACCTTCTCTCTTTCAGTCGGCTGCCTTTTTTATACTGATGGTTTCTTTTGCTATGAAGACTGCTTAGTTTTTTTTTAACTTTTTTTTTTGTTAACTATCTACATCCTTTACCATTTTTACTTTAAAATTTATGCTTCTAAAAGCATAACTAACTGCATCAGAATGTATTTTTCATCATCCAGGGTATCAGTGTGGAGCTGGAAGGCTGAATCCTCGATCTTTTGGCTTGCTCAGCGGGACCCACTTAGAGACTGGAGCATGTACTTTGGAGTCCACATACCTCAACTGTTTACTATAAGGTAACTTGACAATAGTTAATTTTACTCCAGCACAAAAAAACTTAGATTCTTTCATATGTTTTTTTTTTCTAGGCCCACTTATTCAAGAATTGTGGCCAAATGTTAAACATACTAATGAGCAGAAAGTAATATATTCTCTATCTTCTAATATCTTTTAGAAAAATCTAAGCTGACAAAGGAGTTGTAATTGGAGTCAAGGCCTTCAGAATTAGCAGACAATTTTCAGAGTGCTTTCATGTACATTAGCAGCCTTGCAGTGGAAAATAGTAGACGTTGTTGATTCTACTTTAGATATGAGAAAATTTAGGTGCCAGTATTTCTGATATATGTGTATAGTGGTTTTGTGCCCTTTCCTTATATTATGTTGCCTCTGGGAAAAAGGAAGAAATTACTGTTTGATTCAGTTAATAGTCATGCTATGACGACTTTTCCAATCTAATGTTAGATTTAAGTGGAGTGTTTCAAATGATTGGGTTTGGTATGATGATTAACTGAATTGAGAAAGTAGTTCTTGCTTCCACTGTGAGGGACCACAATCACTCCCTAGAGTGACCACTAAAATAAAAAACCAGACCATCCTATGTTCAAAACCTGGCTCCTTTCTTTATTAGAACTCATTTACCTCTCAGAGTCTTTATTTCTGCATTTATAAATTCGAACAATATAATGTACACCACAGGGTTGTATTTAAACCAAATGAAATATGTGAAGACACAACTTCAGGTATAAAGTTATAAAACAACCTTTATTGTTATCTCTTTATCAACAATTTCATCTCAAGAGGTCTTCTAGCTCCTGCAGCTTTAGTGAAAATCTTCATGGCTTCACATTCAACACCTTCCAAATTTCTTGACCCAAAGCAAGGTTGGGCATTACCATGGCCTTAGAGTTCAATGAAAAACTGCCATTCTGTAGGCAGGCCAGTTTCCACTTAGGGTTCTATCTTGTAAATCCAAAAGACCAAATTGAGAATTCATGTACAGAACCATTCCACAGACCAGCTTAGCTGATCATACTGAAAGCAGCAGTTGCTGGGAACAAAGTCAGCCAGTTGAAATTGAATCAGTATGAGGTACCAGACTTTCTTCCAAATGCCCCAATTTAGAGGCCTCATCAATTCTGCCACATCCTTATAAAAAGGTGGTCTCACAGAGTAAAGGCCAGAACCAAACAAGGAGTACATGTAAAAAAAAAGGGCTTGCTCAACTCCTTTTCCACATAGATTGTAAGAAAGACATTTTCTTGATCAAGAAGATTCGGGCCCTCCCTGGTGGTGCAGTGGGTTAAAAGCACTGCACTAAGAAGCTGAAGCCACTTTCACATGAGTTCGATCCCTGCCTGCCCCGGAGGTGACCACATGGCGTGGCAGACCTCTCCTGACCCGCCCGCTGCTCCCCTCAGCAGTGTACTTCATAGATCTGCCTGTTCTGCTCCCAACTCTGTCTCTGGTGAAGCCTCTTGCCCATGCACCTCTGGCCTGTACCCCAGTTCTGTAATCACAAGTAAATAAATCTTTAAAAAAAAAAAAAAAGGAGACAGATTCACAACTGCTGACACAATATTGTCTCACTTCTTACCTAGAGGTAAATCAACAAAGCAGTGAGCGATCGCTCACGAGCAACAGGAGCTGGACTCTGGCAGTACAGAGGGGCGGACATAGGACGGAGAGGCAGGAGGGCCAGCAGCTCTGCCCTGACTGCACAGGCCACGGCTGTGTGAGTGGAATTCTTCACTACCCTCTGCCCCTTTTCTCTGGCCCTCATACGGTCATTATCAGATTTGGGAAGGGGGGAAAGAGTCATCTGTAAAGGAGTGGGGGTGAGGAGGCTGGTTGGCAAATTCTAAATTAGTAATTCACAATGCATGGTTGATAGCATTTAAGGAAAAGATAGGAAAATCAAGTACCTAAAAAAGAAATTATGGGGCCCTCCTGGTGGCACAGCGGGTTAGCACAGCACTAAAAAGCTAAAGCCACTTCAACATGAGTTTGATCCCCACCTGCCCCAGAGGTGACCCACACGGCATGGCAGACCTCACCTGACCCGCCCACTTCTCCCCTCAGCAGTGTACTTCATCACTTGGTCTGTTCTGTTCCCCACTCTCTCTGGTGAGTCCTCTCAACGCACCTGCACCTCTGGCCTGTACCCCAGTTCTGTATGCATAAGTAACTAGATCTTTAAAAATAAATTATGCCTATAAAAAGACCACTGAGTGTCCAAGATTTTTTTTACTTAAACTTAGTTCACTGTTAGACTAACACTCAACCTTCCAACCATTCCCGAACTCTAACTTGTAAATGTTCGTTCCTTTTGCAATCCTGAATTTACATGTGCATTTTGATCTAAAAATTAGCTTACAAATCAGTCGTTTAGAATCAAGAACATATTCTCAACAGTGTTAGGCAGTTAGGACAGGGAGGGCATGCCTAAAGAAAATGAAATGGCCAACATGCCTAGGACCCCAGGAAACACTTTCTAGAGCGGATAAAGTTAGGGGACAGCCAAGAAAAGCCCAGAAGGGAGAAAGAAGATTCCCACCCATCTATGGCAGGCCAATAATGCCTGTGGAGGGCTACAGGTAACAAAGGGAGGCAGGCAGACACTCACCCCCAACCTGTTGCTAGAGCTTATAAAACTACAGCCTGGGAGCACAGTTAGAGGAGGAGTGATATAGAAATTGCTGCCTGGACTGAAAAAACAACACCTGGAAGAGCCTGTGAGGTTTACTCCAGGAAGGAAACAACAATGAAATATCAAACTGTCACCCAGTTTTCCAACACAGCTCCTAAGTCACACCAGGGCTTACATTTTCAATACAGGCACACAGCCACATGCAACATTTCATTTGAATGTGTCTGCAGTCCTGGAAATTTAACTACCTATTTTTTCCCACAAGTATATACTGAAGCTTATTTGAAGGTTCTACCAGGGCAGAGCAACTACTGAGATGCCTTTGACAGAAGACCAATCCGCCTCAATCTGAGAGGGTCATCCTGAGCAGCTGCACGTGGAGCAGAGAGGGAGGAAGAACTAGCCAGAGCAATGGAGTCAGCCTTGGTGACTAAAGGGTGACAGATGTCCCAGCCAGTCTTCACATCCAACACAAGCAATGAAAGTTCTAAGTTGCCCACCTAGCACCTGGGTCCCACCCAGGTGTCAACCCCAAGAGCGCCTGCTGGCCCTGCAAGGGCAGGTGCCCACTGCTCCTTTCTGCTTCACCTCCCTTGAAGATGCCTTAAGGGAAGACAGCAGCTTTCCCTCTGGAATCTCCAGAGTTCGGAGCACATGCCAACAGTCACAGGGTGAACAGATCTTCAGAGCTTTCCATTTTTCTCCAAAACCAATTTTGTATAGAAAATACTTCCCAGAGAGACTAACTTCCCACTCCTCCGCTGCACTCACCCACCCCCAAGTAAAGAGATTGGTCCGAGGACAGAAGTGGCTCAGCCATGGCAATATAGTGGAGCTGTGATATGCCCACCTTTCCCAGCTATAGCAGCTGAATGGGTTAATGCCCACTGGTCACTTATCACTTCCCTTAACACCACGGTGATGTGGGAGGGAGCAACTTTTCCATTTCGATCTTAGATACCCTCCTTCCAATGGTCAGATTTTCCTTTAAAGTGGATGCTTTTTACGAAGACCGTGACAGCCCCCACTGTGTGACTGGGGCCATGATAGATGCCACACTCAGACCATTCGGGACACCTAGCCCGATGCCAGAGAAGAACACTTCTTACTCAGAGACTCATTTCATGCACCAATATGGGCTGCTATGAACATTACCTTCTTAAAAAGCGTAATGATAAAATGTCCCAGACTTTCACTATTAATTGATGACCACAGGCCCCAGCACAGCAGGATCTCTGTGACCCCTTGGAGGTTGTTAATATCACAGAGTTAGACCCAATATTAGAGAGACCACCACCTGCTTATCTTCCTTTTTAAAAAATGGGAAAACAAAACTTCCAGAAGGAAAGGATTTTATTCAGACACCCCTGCCACTAAACTAAATGTAAAAACAAGGCTCCCAAAAGAAGGGTGTGACCCAAACCTTTCTTGTTGGCCAGCAAGCCAAGTTCAGAGCTCATCTCTCCATTCCAGCAGATGTGCTTTCAATTAAGTCTGCCTGCTTCGTGCCATAACTCTGTGTTTCAAACTTGGAGTATGAGCCCTATTTTATGTAGAAGGGAGAATGCTAGCACAGTTATGCCAGGATGTGGAAAGGTAGAAAGTGGTAAAGTAGAAAATATGAACAGTAACCAAAAAAAAAAAAAAAGTGCATCAGTCTATAATTTAAATAATTTTCAAACTTGGTCTTATGAAAATTAGTAATGTGCACATATATTTGAACTACTAACATAATTTTTTTTAAAAAGTCTTCCTGAATAGCCAATGGCCTCCCCTGCCCACCCTTACCACACCAGACACCACAACCAATCAGTCAGACATCAGTTTAAGAAAAGGCATTCAGTTATGCAAAAGAAATCAATATACCCACCATTTAATTGTATACTTGAGGTTTGGTTGACTGACTGTGCTATCATCTAGGAAAATAGTAGAGCAGGAGCTGTATTTCCTTGCTATTTGTCCTGGAGGATGCTAGAAGACAATGGCAACAAGACAATGACAATTAAACACAGTTCATTTTTCCACAAAGTTATCATAAAATTTGAGACCAGAACATAAAGGAAAAAAGGCTAGCAAGAAATGTTAACACTACCACTAAGAAGAGTACAAAAACCCTTCATTCATACATTGAAATTTCTTGCTTTTCTACATACAGTATCACTACTCCTAGCCCCAACCTCCTTTATTAGAAAAAAACAAACTTACAATAAAGCATCAGAGAATGTGCTAGACCAGAGTCCATAAAAATTACCTGCCTGTGGCTTGGGTGAAACAAGTACACTGTTCACTAGGTCAATAAAATCCCTCATTAAGGCAGCACTCTGATTTTGTGCATCAAGATCAAGAAAAATCTCAGAAAACTAGTGTACTCATTTTCTCTATTCTTGCGGTCCAGATGATTTGGAGTCAAGGGAAAATTTAGCCAATATTAATTTAAAATCTTCTCCTAGTTAATCTGCTTGAATTTTAGAAGGTGACATTAAAAAGAAGTATTCCTTTGTTAAGGGTAAAATGAATCTTAGTGGGGAAAATGATCAGATATTCTGAAGTCTTACAACTGTTTCTTTGATAGCTGTATAAACTTTGAGCATCTTGAATGGAGTACTACTTCTGAAAGGTATGGGTAAAGAAAACTGAATTTAAGTTATACATTGGTGGCATCTAACTGAACACTAAAGTAGAGTTTAGCACTTGTACAGAAAATATAATGAGTAAACATCAATTTGGATAATTCTTCAAAAGCAAGTTAGGACAAAAAAATCAAGTGATCCAAAATAAGCTTCTATTTGTTTGGTGCTATGCTGACAGTTCCAAGCATATTTAGGCAACCAAAAAATAACCCCTTAAGGATAATAAAATTGCCCGCCTCAAATGCCTACCTCTGAACACAACCTTCCATTTGGCATCATTCCTGATTGCAATGAAATCTTTAGCTAATCAAAAACCAACTACCCTATTTGATATGTTAAAATTTACTCATTTAATGAAGCTTCCTCTATAAAATACAATTATGAAATTTATAACAGTCTGAAAATATAAAAGCAATATATAAATCTCCTTTCAAAAATAAGAAATGCAATCACTAGTTGGAGTAGCCAGTTCCTTGAATCATCGCACCAGTGAACACCACAAGCCCCCTAGCACGGCCAGACGTAAACAGCTAGGGTCAGAAGGAAGAAACCAAAGTCAGAAAATTCAAAAAATTAGGCTTTTTCTTGGATTTTCTTTATTAAACTCACACTGTCCTGTGCCTGAATAAGGAAAGGAACAGAAGAAAGTTTATGAGGTTCAAGTAACAATCTGAATGTTTATTTTAGCACAGCATTTTCACAGCTATCAAATTAATCAAAACATTCTCACTCAGATAATCCAAAGGCATCAAAAACCAATTTCCTTTCTCTTAAGCTCTTTTAACAAACACATTGAAGTCACACCAGACACTGAAAACTCAATCTAATATAGGTATTAAAATGGATGGCAAACTTTGACAATCCTTATGAAATGCTCCCCACTGGTAGAAAATCTACTACAAAAAAAATGAAACGTTGAGATATATTAAACACGAAAATGCAGTAACTAGCTGACAGTAATCGTATTTTCAGAGACAAAGGGTAACCACAGGACTAATCTTAACAATGAAGAGCAATAGTAATTCACTTTTTGTGTAGGTTTCAACTATTTCCTCTTGAAATTTTCAACAAATTTCAAGATTAAAATGTGACAGTAACAGCAAAGACTAAATGGTTTCCCTAAGAAAATATAAAAGCAACAGAGTCAAGATACACGGGTGAGCACAAGACTGCCCTCCTAAGAAATTACCTTCGTGAGCTTACAAGCAGAAACACCCCTCTGTTAGCAACGGTCCCTAGGGCTAAATGTTAACTCAAAACTAGCTCGGCAACGGGGCCAGTCCTGACTTCAGAAGTCCCCCACCTATTCGCCTGCACCTCTGAGAGCTCGCAGCTGATGTGCCAAAGCCCTCAACTTGCCAGGGAGACCTTAGCTCAGCAGTCAAACTACCTTATAATTACTAAAGTGAATAAAAACCTAAGTACTTAAACATGAATTTCTAATTTCAGGGTGTCCTATTCTAAAGCACCTCGCCTTATTCTAAAAGACCCTGTAGATGTCTCTTGGTGTGAGACCCACATTCAAGCTAAACCAAAATAAAATCACTGTACCAAAGAAGCTCTTGATGGGGGATTGATTCCTGTTTTGATTTCTGTTTACACTTGTTCTAAGGGAAGATAGAGGCAAACCAGGCACCTTCAGACGTGCAGCACAATGTGTCCTGGGACACAGACAATTTAAGTTTCTGGGATGCTACCGCTGAAGAATCAAAACACATATACATTGTGAACATGCATGTTCTAATTAGTTAAGTGTTTTTAACAAAGATATGTGAGATCTCAGCTTCAAACAAGATACTGAGCTGCCCTATGATACTGAAAAATCAATAAGCTTGTATGTATGTTTGACACAAATGGAATCTTTGCTTAGGTTCCGATATCAGCTAAGTAACAACACAGCGATGTGATGGACGGGAGAACATGGTGACAGCAGAGGCTGGGTACTGCACAGGCTGAGAGTGACACAGCTATGGCCAGCTCCCAGAGCTGGGAAAGCTCCTCAGCCTGTCCGGGAGACTTCTGCTGCCTCATCTGCAAAACTGGTGAAAATGACAACCTTGCCCCACAGGGTCACTAAAGGGGTGGAGGCGCTGATATTTATGGTCTGCTTAAAACAGGACCAGCATATTACATCAGTACTTGTGAAATGAAAATTCACATTAAACATGTATAAAAATGTGACAGAAAAAAAAGGGTTTTTCTTTACGTCTTTAGCTGAATCAGGTTACCACTCGTTCCTTCTTAAGACAATTAAATGTTAACAGTCACAGCATTAACTTTTATTTAATGACAATCAAATGAGTAACAGTGTTCTATATTAAGTATGTTCACTTACAGCTTACCCACACCTGGTAAGGTGGGCACAACTCCCATATTGCAGGTAAGTCAGAAGAGGCCAGCAAAATGAAGTTATGTTCTCAAGGTCTGGAGCGCAAAACCACCTTTGTCAGATGCCAAAGTTCATGCTTTCTTCTGTAGTTCTTCATTTGTGCATGGTCTCCCAAACCTTTTCTTTAATATCTCAAAAGCCCTTTTTCCTTCTCCAACCCCATTCATCCTTCAGACAGCACTTCCCCAAATGCCTCTCTGCTACCTGCTCTACTGCCCTGAGCTCTGACCCTCTCTGGCACTATCAGTCTACGTAGTTAACTGTCAACTCACTTGTCCATGTTCTCTCTAGGGCCTAGTGTGTCCAAGGAGGCAGAGTATACAATGAGGCGCAGTCTACCCAAGGACAAGACCGCCTCGCTGGCTCACATCAGTGCCGCCACACAGGAGGTCTGTCTCCATGACAGCAGCTGGGTCCTTGGCGGGCTGGTGATCAACAGCGCAGCCTTAGCAGCAAACGAAGGCACAGTGTGTCAACAAGCTGGCAAACAGGCACTCATGGCAAGGGTCCACGCTCCTGACAGTGAGACACGGACATGCTCAGGACATGCTGCAGCAGTGGCTGGCAGAGAAAGGAGCCAAAACTGGCTGTCTTGTGACCAAGACATTCTAGACTAAGCTGTAGCATGTTTGGAGCCAGAAAGCTTCCAGAGTAGAGTGTAGCTGTTACTGGTTAGCTGTATAAACCTGGGCATGTAACTTCAGTGGGATGATCAAATGTTCTGGCTCACTGGGGACTTTCTCAGCTTTCTCTTAATGCTCCAGAGCAACCAACAATAGCACTCCTTTATGCAATTAAGTAGTGTCCTGATTTTGGCAATAGATTGTGAGGTTGTCTTAGGCTTAACCTCCACAAGCTTTAATGTTATCGATCATAAAGCATGGACAAACAGAAACATCGCCTCGGCGCAGTGCTGTGGCGCTTCATGGGGCACTTCCTGCACAGCTCTGCACACTGATGTGCTCAACGAGTAGTGTTTAATCAGGAACAGTCTCATTCCTTTCAACTTCTCATTTTGAATGGTTGGGCAAAATGATCCTATTAATTCTTAATTTATTAGGATCAAATAAAAACAAAGCATTAAAAATAAGGAAACACTAGCATTAAAAATAAGAGGAAAAGAAATGGTATATGTTTCCAAAAATAAGTGGTATAAGCAAAATCTCGATGAATTTTCCCCCTTATCCTAAGGAGAACAAGCTACGACCTTGAAAGAGAAGGCAGGATTCTATGTGCCAGAGAATGAAATTCGCACCCGCATTTCTTTATTAAGAGTGAAGGCCGAGGGCATACAGAACAGGCCTAGGGCAGAACAGGAGGAACAGAGGGAGAGCCGGGGGTGCCTAATAAAGTAATGAAATCACTGAACCAAAGGGCAGGGGAGGGTTATTTTTCTCACTTTACAAAATGAGGAAACAAATTTAAAAAGTAAGTCACAGAGTTTCCAAGTCACACAGTTACTAAGGCACGGAAATAGGACATTCTGTGGAATTCCAATCTACGCAAACCCAGAGTACTTACCGGGAAGGTAGAAACACAAAGAATGGGAGGAGGATTCACAACAGATGCCACCAGGGCAACCCGAAAGGAAAGCTCCATCATCGTCCCTCTACTACTACCACCACAGGCCTCAATGACACAAAATAAAAAGAACAAAACAAAGGAAAACCCCTTCAACTTGGACATCAAGGTTTTAACTAATATTCCATGGAAGGCAAAGGAAGACTGGATGGTCTAAGCAGAATCAATTTTTTACATTAGGGAAAGACTAAAAGGTAGAAAAAGCAAATAGCCATGAAATTAATGATAGCAGTAGGCAAAGTCATTACTGTATAAAGCACAATTCTGAACCAACACTAGTTCTCAAGAACAAAAACTAGGAAAATGTCAATTATCAGGTACTATTTTTCTTCTGTGAATGATCCAAAAAATATTTACATGCATAATTTACTTCAATCCCAGGTGAAATCTTGGCTTCATTAAAGCTCTGTGCACTGATTCTATAATGAAAAGTACCTTTCCTCTATTATAGTTCTGGCCCTAGGGCAAAATCCAGAAACACAATCCATCAGCCAAGTGGAAGAGGTTCCTGTGATGGCCTTGAGGTGGTGCAGAGCACCACACAGGACCCTATGCCCTTGAAAGGCATCTCCCATACAGAAATCCTGTGGTTGTCTGCAGCTAGAAAAACAAAACAAAGGATCATTTAAAAAAAAATTTCCCCTAATATTAGTTCATTTCTTGAATGCAAGGGTCATACAGGTTATGGTTCAGAGGTATGGGACTCAGGTGTGGTGTGAAATAAGCTTATTCTAGGATGTTCGGGTATATAAGGCAGAGGTTTACTATTAAAGCAGATGCTTAAGTGTAGAATGTAAGAAATTCAACTTACTTTCTCTTTGTTAAAAGTTTTTCTTCCACATAACAGAGCACGTGTCTTAGAAGTTCCACCAGGCAAAACATTTATATAATCCAAGTGTTTAAGAGCCAATACCAATCCTATGTCCCCTGCTACTCATAACTCCTGTGAGGCAGGAAGTAATGACTCTCAGTCACCTCTATAGGTGCTAGAATCGAAGCACTTGACAAACTGACATAGTACCGAGTATCACAAAATTAAAAAGTACCAGAAAAATTCAGGCAACTTAACTCCTAATAAAGGGTTGTTGCTATACAAAATAGTTTTTAATCCACACCCCTTTATAATTCTCCATGAATGTAATCATGTTGGCTAAACCCTTTCTGGTTCCAGAAGGTCATTTTAATAATTAAAAACAAAGTGTACTTATTGGAGCTTGACAGTGAATTTATTGTACTGCAACAAGATATTAAAAACCAAACATCAACAACTTTGGAAATTCCTTAAATACCTTAGAGTGTTAAGTATAGAGTGACCACATGGTCCAGTAATTCTACCCCTAGGTAAATGCCCAAGAGAAGTGAAGGTGTATGTCTACACAAAAATATGTAAAGGAATGCTGACACAGCATTATTCATTCCTTGGCCAAAAAGCAGAAACCACCCAAAATGTCCATCAACTGGAAACAGAAAAACAAAACATGGCATTATCCATACAACAGAATATTCTTTGAGCTTAAAAAGGGAGAAAGCCTTGTATATATACTAAGGCAGAGATGAAAATGCCATGATAAACAAAATGTATGATTACATTTATATGATATGTCCAGAACAGACAAACCCAGAGAGAAAGTAAAGAAAAGTGACTGCCAGGGGACAGGGGAGGCGGGATAAAAAGGGGTGACTCCTAATGGGCTTGAGATTTCTTTCTGGGGAAATATGTTCTAAACTGACTACTGTACAACTCCATCAATATACTAAAATCCATAAGCTTACATATAAAAAAAAAGGTGAATTTTAAGGTGCGTAAATTATATAATCCGCAAAATTGTTTAAGAAAAAAGAAGTGAAAGACCAAAGGTAAAAAAAAAAAAAAAAAAACACCTTAGGGTGAAAAGAGTAACCAAAATAGACAATGTTTTATAAGGAATCTACTTTTATTCCATTCAGAACTAGGAAGCAAAAATCAAATTCAGAAAAGAAATATTTAAAAGGACCACAACTCTCTAAGGTAATATTCTCAAATGGAGCTTGATAGAATGAATTTCACCCAGGAATCCTTTTCTTAATAATTATAAAAGACTTATATCCATAGTTATAATATCATTAAGGATCTCTACAGGTTAGATTACTGAACTTAGAGAATTAAATGGAATTTACCTAGACTTCAGTGGGCAGTAACAGTAACATCAACATATTTATATGATACTATAATTAGCTTGCAAATCACCTTCCATTACATTATTTCATTTGAGGCAGGTAGTTTAGGAATTAGGCCCGAGTCTGAGATAAAAGAACCAAGACTTTTTCAAGGTCCTCCAATGAGAAGGTGATAGATGTTGGGCCTAAAAAAAAAAAAATTCTTCTGATTCCAAAACCTGTTATCATTGTGATTTTTTGCTTAACTAATAAAATAACACTTTTTGCTTCCTCACAGTTTCTGTATCTATCACCTATCTCATATTGAGACAAATACTACCACTGTTTTGCATGAGGGTAAAGGAAGTTCATTGTTCAATTCTAATTCTGTTTTAGAACAGAATTTGTTTTTAACATTTTAGATCAACTGACTTGAGGTATGTTGTCACCAAGTGGGAGAAGTCACACAAAAAAATTGGCTTTTACTAAAGGCATGAATTTCCCTAAGTTTCAGGAGAGTGATTCCAACTCCAGTCACCTACAATGTCACCCACAATTTACAGTCAGATGTTTTCACATTTTAACTTAAAAATTCATTAAAATAGCCTACCTTAAACAAAAACAAAACCTCAGTAAGTTCTAATTAAAAGTACAAATTTAAATAAAACCCTTTACACAAGCCTTTTTAAAATACTTAGGTATGCCCTTCATAATACACCAAAATTTCCTGTAACTGTTAATTCCAATTATATCTAAAACACAGGTACTGATTAGAATATCAATCTTTATAATTCACCTTGACTTAACTTACTGTCTAAACTCTCAGAGAGGTTTATCCTCAAATGGTTTCAAGCTTTAAACCTTTAATAATTCCTCTCGAATCAGTCCCCTTTTACTTAACCTTTTAAATCTTCCTTGGGTATTCTCAGCCAGTTTAAAGGTCCATTGCTTTTCCAATCTGAGTTCCACTCACTACCAATCCTTCTCCTAGAAACTATTATTTCCTAAGTCTAATCCTTTCGGTTGCCAATGTGACTTGTCAGCTGGAAGTCAGACAGCCTTATTTTTTTCTCCTTCAGGTGAAAGCTATTTTCCTGAAGCTGAAATTTGCTTTGGAGTAAGGGTGGGGGTTCAGAGGCTACACTGTGTTAGAATGCAGGGCCCACTATTCTAAACTATATACTGGGCCCCAGGAGCAGAGCTGAATCACCCCCAGGCTCTCTAAATTGACTTGTCTATATCCAACTTTGATTTTTTCTGAAGCAACAGCCTCTTTGTAGTTTACTTGAGTAATATGCACTAAGAACAAACCGAAGAAATAATATTCCTGAACCAATTAGAACTGAGCCAGGCAAAAATGTGGTAAAACACTCAATAGATTCTAGTGATTATTATCTTTATTTGTCTTTTCTACTATTCAAAACACCCAAGTTTCAAAATCTGAAAAGCACGACCTGTTCATGATTTATCAACTGAATAAGTAGGTAATTTCACTGGTTGGTTGGAAGGGCACATTCCCAGCATGGACAGGCTGATGTGCTTGTTTGCAACTAGGTCTGTTTATTCACTAGAGGGTCATGCTGTTGTTATGTAAGATACTTTAGTACAGAGATTTCTCTTATATAAAAAGAAATGCATCTGAGTAGATTTCAACAACTGTGTGATTTTACTCTGTCAGATGAGAGGTTTTACTGAGGGTTGAAGAATGGGAGGGGGTGGTGGTGGAGGAGGAAGAGGATACATTGAGCTAGAATGCAGAGCCTAGCACCACAATCCATCTAATTGTATCTAATTTTTATCCACCAGATAATTATCTAGTGTGGCAGCTGTCAGGACTGTTCATAAGTGTGAGGTTAGCCACAATCAAAACAAGTTCCGAAACAAACTCCTTCTCCTTTTTCAGTACACCTCTGAGATGCAGTGACCAGTGCGGACGGCTGGGCTGCGGTTTCTGCTCTTCCCCTTGCAAACTCCTTGCCAGGTGCAATAGTGAGAGGAAAAGTGTTCAAGTACATCCAGCAGGCAAGGAAATGAAAGTAAAATTTTACAGAATTAGATCGAATTACTCAAGTCTCTATGTTTAGGTATATACCGCTTTCAAGTAAGGTAAAAGGCAAGGGAATTTTCATGATATGTATTGTATTGAATGGCATGTATTGTAATTTCATGAATGCTATATATTGATTCTTTGACATTTAAGAGGGCAAAGGAAGAGGCCTTGCATTGCTTGTAGAATCTGATAAAAACTACAGACCTCTCTGACCTTAGAGCGTCATATACACACATACACTAATGTTGCCTATGAAAGAATCACCAATCTCTAAAGTTCCAGCAAGGAGCCCTCAAGGATATAAATGCAGCTTATGAATTTCTTTTCAGCAGCATTGTGTCCAAATTTTCAACAGGCAGGGAAGAGAATATTATGGTTTAAAGCCCCTTTAACACACAGTGTCAATGCCCAGAGCTCCAAAAACTTAAATGCAGGTAATAATCTAGAAATCCTGAGAAAAATCCTTATCAAGTCAAATATGTCGACCTTGTTTTCAGCGTGAGAATTTCTAGCATGTTTATTTTGGTCTTCTACTTCATCATTTCATACCTCATGGAGACAGCTTTCTCACCTAAAGAAAGGGGCCTATGTTTAGAGGGAATGGGAGGGCTATATAACCTGGTTTTAGGACTCCACCCTCCAAAGGGGTGCTGCAGAGGGTGGGGTGATGGAAGAAGCCGGTCCCACCTGCTACTCGAGGAAAAAGGCCAAAGTACCTCAATGGGCCACTCTGTATCTGAAAGGAGATACTGTTCAGATGGCATAAAAAGTGGAGCTGAATTTTTTAAATAGAGTTGTCAATTATCCTTTCTTTGAACACCAAAAGCACATGGAGACTCCAGAGGACCTGTCCTCTAGGAAGAAGACAGAAAGAGGCTGTGAAACCTAATTCCGTGTTCATTCCAAGGAGCTGCATTACAGAGAGCGAATGGGCAATGTGGGGTGGGGCAGAGGAAGGAAGGGATCAGAAATTTTTTAAAGGCTGGCTTCTGTTTGGGCCTGTGTGATGTTGCTGTGATGCTGTTCACACACATGCTGTCATGCACAGGTAGAGTCTGGTGCTTCTAGGAACTCATGTGGGACAGCAGCACAAAGTCAGGACTGCCCAATTACAAACCAAACTGAGTGAAAGCAACACCAGCACACTCTTTACATTCTCCCAGGCATCAACAAAGTACACGAACCATCTTATCCCCATCACAGACATGTTTACATGGTACAATCATTATGAAAAAAGTCAGGGAGACAGCTTCACTTACATGGTTAATGAAGAGACTCTTGCGTTTTTCTCTCACTGTGAAAACAAAAGAAGCAACAGTAATGTTACACGCCTGCACGCCAACCCTTGCAGACTGCTGAGTTCTGGGCCTCTGTATTGTGGCTCCATCCTTCCACCAACCACGTACCCAATTGCTCAATGATCTCATAGAACTTGTAAGCATGCACTGATTTAAAGTGTTAAGCGAATAATAAAGGACTATTTCTAATCCAATCAGACTCATAAAGGCCCATGTTTATATAAAATAAATAACAGAAACAAGATGGATCACAGCATTAAGATAAAGGACAGACAACATAGAGCATTAATCATGGAAGCATTACTGTTCATGCTCATGAATAACACTGCTTTTGTCTAAGGACCTCCTAAAACATCTTACCGCACCCTCTCCCCTCAGTGAAGCTGATGAAATCTACCTCCTTGTCTAAAATCCTGTGCTCACACTGCTATCTGTTTGGCACAACTGCTCCACACGGCTCAGCCTCCTACCTCCCAGAACTCACTGTCTCTTGAAACTGTGGCCCTCAGCCTCGGATGCACAAAGCAGAAAGGGGCTTTTAGTGACCTCATGTTACTGGGTATTGTGTTTTCTTTCTTGAAGATTTATTTTTGAGGCACATATTAATCAATCAACACATTTATTGAGTAGGTCACTGTTCAGGATGTAAAGAATAGGCTTCCTTCAAGGAGATGACAGCTGAGTTTCCTGGGTATCAGAATGTTATCTCAGCATGTCCTAAAATACCAGCGTATAAACGTAGTCTATCAACTGAGGACGTTTTTTTCTCCTAGGAGACTATGCCCCAAGTGCAGATTCACTAGTTTTCAAAAACCCATCAACTGAGATGATCAAGGGATATGGGAATTGTTTTCCTGTGTTTACATTCTGACTTTCAATTCACAAGGGAACAATCACTTTTCCTTAGAAATCCTTTCTCTGGAATGAACATTGTCTCCTTTTTCTATTTCAAAAAGCAAAAGCAAACAGCAGCCTAAGAATACTGCTGGGAAAAACATGCCTCCGGCCAGCCATAAGATGGGCCACCCTACAGGCCACTGGTGGCTGCACACAGGGAGCAGAGGCACCCTAGCCTAGCAGGAGGCCAGCGCTAACACTCAACTGCACAATGTGGACACTACTTGATTATGTATACAGCCACATGTGAACCCACAGCACAAAGAAAATGAGGACCCACTGGATTTACACATGCATGTGTGTACACACTGTGTCTTCCTTCCATTAATCCAGTACTCAATGACTGTGCCCATAGCCAGGGTTGCTCTACCACAGGAGGGGATGATGACATTTCTATGGTAACTTCTCACTGGCCAAAAGCTACTTTCTACACAAGCTGTCAACCTGACAGGGTTCCCAGGAAATTCCAAAGGTGATAGCCCTTTCTAGGACACCCCAACAATAGGTGTGCGCAGAGGTATTTTTTTTTATATCTCCCAGTGATGACACCATGCCCTGCCTCCAGCAAATAAAAAGATGTCCACACTGCAAGAAATACTGGAGCTTACTGAAGAGTAAGAATTACTCTAGCCTGGCAGGAGTAATTGAGATGGTTGAGACACAGAATCTTCAGCAGCTTGGTTATAATTTTAGTTAAAAAAAAAAAAAGTAAAAAAAAAAAAAGCACAGAAGTAATGAGGGATGATATCATAAAAGTACATGCTCTTCTTATAACCCCTACAGGATAAATATCAGAGTACAATCAGACAATTTTTGTGAACTCGACAAGTTCCAATCAAAATTTTTTTAAAGTTTATTTAGACTATTCACCTAAGGTAAGGTATCTGAATGTATTTTTGAATAGCTTAGGCACTCACTGGTTTTATACAAATGACCATCTACACACTACCTAATTTCTCTGTTCCATGGAGCCTGCTGACCTAACCTGAAATTTCATTTGTGATGCTTGAAGTAGCTATCACCTTCCTGTATTATTTTTTTTAAAGATTTATTTATTTATTTGTGCATACAGAACTGGGGTACAGGCCAGAGGCTCAGGGGCGGTGAGAGGCTTCACCAGAGACAGAGTGGGGAGCAGAACAGGCAGATCCACGAAGTACACTGCTGAGGGAAGCATTGGGCGGGTCAGGAGAGGTCTGCCACGCCATGTGGCCTCCTCCGGGGCAGGCGGGAATTGAACTCATGCGGAAGTGGCTTCAGATTCTCAGTGCTGTGCTTTAACCGGCTGCGCCACCAGGGAGGGCCACCTTCCTGTATTATTTTTTAATGTCAACCCTAAGAGGGCACTTGTAAGATCAAGTCTGCAGAGTATCTGAGATGCTGTAGGTATCCACTTTTGAAGTGTATCCGGAGTTCTCAAACCAAATGCCTCTCTCTATGCAAACAGGAAAGATTCCCCATCCTAATACACGAGGTGGATTCCCATTCCTAACGTAGCTGAGCGAATTCTCTATCCTGGGAATTGGAAGTGCTAGCTCATCACCAGTAGAACCTTACCTTCAGATATGGAGTAGGGTAGTATGGGGGTGGGGGTGGACCTGCTAATCTTAAACGGCCTATCCAGCCTCCATTATGTTACTACAGTTCTGTATTCCTAAAGCAAGGTTAGAACTGCCGGGCCACAGAATCCCAACCCTACAAGGTGCCTTTCACATCAATTAAAGCATAAAGCTGGATCAACCTAGGAAGGGTATGCATCAAGAGATATGACCCAGAACACCCAAGGGGCTGATAACGGATGCATAAACTTACTCCTGACTTATACACCACACCGGAGGCCTGGGATGATGTATAACAAAGGACCCCAGAAGCTGATCAGTGGAATGCCTTATTGATAAGTTGAAATCTAGACTAGAGTCAGGGCTCCATCTACATACCAAGCTATCAGCTTTCCTGTTTCTTCTCCTTCCCCCTTCTCCTTTCCTGCTTCCCCATATGACTAATGCTGTATGCTGATTTATCAATCAAAAGGCTGCTCTTGAGCAGCATCCTGCTTTATGTGACCTGCTCCATGATTTCCATTTCTTTATCAATGTGGTGTTGCCTGATGCAACAGGTGGGGTGGAGTAGGGGTAGGCTTGGGTGGGTTCAACTTCTGCACAGAGTTTGAGTACCATCTTTTATAAGGCCAGCTTGCAAGAAAGGCCTCATTGGCTGGTGTCTGGGAATGTGAATTTGGGGAGGGGTTGTACCACTCTTCTCTGTAAGGGTAGCTCACTGAGTCTAAACTATACAAAGAATATGGCTTACGCTGAACTTTGCTTTCCTCCCGGGAATCTAGAGTGTTGGTATGTACGAGGCAGAGATTTCCTATATGACCAGTCCACACACACACACACACACACACACACACACACACACACACACAAAATTATGGTCACCAAGCCTCTAAGAAGTCTCTCTGGCTGGCAGCTTATCACAACTCATGACTGAAGAAACCTGGTGTGTTCTGTGTGACTCCTTTGGAAACTTGTACCTGGTTTTCCCTGATTTATCCCATGTACCTTTAACTTACCTGATCTTTCTGAGTATCCTTGTCATGAGACTCTACATTAAATGCTATGGTTTCCCTACTGCAACAGTGAAAGTGGGGTGGTTAAGGACCTTAATATAACCACCATGTAGACAAGAACAGATGGCAGAGGAAGGGGACTCACAGTGAGAAGGTATATGATTCCTCAGTCCTTATTCTGCTGGAGCTGCCCCGGGAGGCTGAGCCCTGCATCATGGGCACTGCCCCCCCAGAAAAGGCACGAACCTTGATGTTTCTCCCAGTCAGGTTTCTAGGAGGCCCTGTTGACCTTAAAATTAATGACTCCTTTTTCCCTACTAAGACACAATTATGGAGTAGAAATAATAAAATAAGGTAACACTCTTATATTGCTATTGGTAAGAAAAAAAAAAAGACAAATAAAATCATCCCAATCTAAATCTGTCTTTAAAATAAATTTGAAACCACTGAGGCCAATAATCAGTTCTGAAATTCAAAGTCATTCAGTAATTCTGCTTTATGTAATAGTACAAGCAATATGCCCACTCATTTCTAATGTTGGGCTTAATCATATTTAAATCTCAATATTTTGATTAATTTACCTATCAACTGAAATCTCTTGATTTCTCAATGTTCTCACAGAATCAATTAACACTAATACTTAGATTTTACTATAATGGGAAAACATGCAGTGAATTAACATAGTTCATAAATTTCACTTTTTTGGGAGCATAATAGCTACTGTCTTTGATCCTATCTATGATGGCTTGTTGTCAAAGTACTTTTAATTGGCTGCTTCAATTGTCTATAAAGTCTTAAATACAAATGCTCTAAATGGTTTAAAACAAGTCATCTAAAATCAGCATAAACGCCATTGCTGTCATTAAAGGTCTTCTATTAAAAAAATGGGGGGGGGGAGATAGTCACAGTGTTTGCAAAAGGAATGATTAAAAAACATCACATTTAGCTTTTTACAGGACACACACCCCCTACACAATGTTACAAAAGCAAGATTTATTTGTTTTTAAAAATTAATTCAACTCTTTAAAAAACTTACTGAGGATTTGCTAACAACTTACATTTGAGCTAATTTCTTACAGCAGGCATTTTAAAAGCCTCATCTAGAAGGGAATTGGGGAAGTGAGCATCAATGTCCAGCAAGTAGAGTCAAAAGCCCTCAGAAAGGGAAGACTCAGAGAGAGCAAGTCAGAACAGTGCCAGCTCACTGAAAAGGCTACTGGTCCTACCCCAAACGTCCCCAGCCTCCCCTCCAGCCTGGGAAAGTGAGAGCCTAATTCACAGCGAGGGTATAGCCAGCTCCCCCAGGTGACCAGACACTGGATTTAGCAGTGGAGAGAGCCACAGCGTCCATGACTGCCTGGGGAGCACAGGAAGATTCTTATCCCCGCCCCCTGCAGTACACATACAACCTCCAGCCTGTACTTGCTGGGAGTTTATAGGAGGCCACAATGGGCTTGGTCTGTGTGGTGGCTTGTCAGGAGAGCATATCCAGAACACAATTTTCCACAGTGGACTTCTGGACAACGTGCCCCTAAGACTAGGGGCTGCCCCTAGTCTGCCCACTGCTGCTCCTCTGTGTGTGCTAACAAAGAGACTGCGAGCATGGGGGCTTGTGTGGCTCTGTCGTTGGCAAAAGTAACCTACTGCCAGGCTCTTCTCCAAAAAAGAAATACAAATGGC
>NW_004567131.1:4036542-4042155 GCF_000260355.1 Condylura cristata
GTGACCAAGATTCACACCTGATCAGTCCTGTTGGGGAGGAGGTCTATGTTCTATTTGCTCTTGACTATGATGCTTTGGAAGTTGCCAATAAAATCAGAATCATCTAAGCTGAGTATAGATATAGATATAGATATAGATATAGATATAGATATAGATATAGATATAGATATAGATATATAGATATATAGATATATAGATATATAGATATAATGTCACCATCTGCAGCCACTTCAGGATGTTTGATCCCCAGCCTGGAGGTGATCCACATGGAGCAGCTGACCTCTCCTCAGCAGTGTGACTTGTCAGTCAGCCTGTTCTGCTCCCCACTCTGTCTCTGGTGAATCCTTTCACTGCCCCTGCACCTCTGGCCTGTACCCCAGTTCAATATGTATATACAAATAAATCTTAAAAAAAAAATTTGTCACCATCACTTATTATCAGGGAGATACAAATGAAGATCACAATGAAAATGAGATACCATCTCACATCTGTGAGTATGGCTCACCTTTAATAGACCAGAAACAAGAAGTATTGGTAAGGATGTGGAGAAAAAAGAACGCCCATATCATCTTGGTGGGTATTTAAACTGGTGCAGTGCCTATGGAGGTAAAGCAGTATGGAGATTTCTCAAAATATTAAAAATAGGCCCTCCCTGGAGGCGCAGCGGGTTAAAGCACAGCATTAAGAAGCTAAAACCACTTCAGCATATGTTCGATCCCTGCCCACACAGGAGGTGATCCACATGGCGCCACAGACCTCTCCTGACCTGCCCACTGCTCCCCTCAGCAGTGTAATTCATCAGTTGGCTGTTCTGCTCCACAGCCTGTCTTTGGTGGGTGCTCTCACCGCCCCTGCACCTCTGGCCTGTACCCCAGTTCTGTATGCATAAATAAATATTTTTTAAAATATTAAAAATAGATCCTCCTTCTGAGTATCTTCATGGTATTCTGAGTACCTTCACCCTTATTTTTAGGTACCTACTCAAAGAAGACAAAAATGCTAATTTCCAAGGGATGTATGTACTTCCATGTTCACTGCAACCCTATTTATAAAAGGTAAGTTTTAGAAACAGTCTAAGTGCTCAAGGGCAGAAGAATGGATTAGAAAAACAGACCCATGCATGCACATATATAGATACACACACACATAAATACACACACGCACCACTCATCCAGTGGAATACTACTCAGTTTTTAAAATTAAAAGGATGAACTCCTGCCATCTGCTATACCATAGACAGAACTGAAGAGGATAATGCTAAGTGAAATAAGTGAGAAAGAGAAAGACAAATACCAAACACATGGAATACTGAAAAACAAAGGATCAGTCAAAACCAAACCAGTATTAGTCCTTTAACATCTGGCCATAAAACTGACGCAAACAGAGGGGCGGAGTGGGAGGTGTGGAGGGCAGAGGCGCAAGGGAACACCACTGGACACTGGTGGTGGGCAGGGTGTTGAAAGTACACATTTGTAGAGGTTAGAACCCACAACCATGGAGCAGACACAGTGACATTAACCTACTTTCACTCAACTAATTTGGGGGAAAATTTACCTTGGTTTTGTTACAGAGTAGCCCAGAGTGGACTGGGCCGCCTGTCTGTGGGCCTCATCCACGCACTGACAATTCAGTTACACTGCAGGCACACACAAAAGGGTCAATAACGGGTTGATTTACAAAAGGGGAAAGGAATAGGAAACAACCCAGGGAAAGAGAGCGTTTTACAAAAGGGGAAAGGAATAGGAAACAACCCAGGGAAAGAGAGCGGGATACAAAGTAACTGGAATATCTTAGTGCTTGACTGCCTGAACATACCGAGTCACACGGTCAGAGAGGTGCTTCCTGAGTGAGAGGGGGCAAGATGCAATCACGCCCTATTTATCCCCCAAATGTCCCAGAATTCCTGCTAGCTCCACCCTTGGGTCCTTGCAATTCTCTCCCTGGTATTGCTGGGAGTTGTATTTTCCAATCACTGGAGTGGGGGTAGAGTTCAGAAAGCTGGAGTAGAGGGTGGAGTCCATAAGGCTCTGTAGAGCTCCTTTAGGACATCCTTCTCATTAACAGTTTCTCCAATTCCATTTCTCAAACTGTCTTCCCGATGGCAAGTGTCAGTCATCAATGGACACAGGATGTGAGGACTAGGGAGATCCTAAGAGAGGCATCCAACATCCTCATTTGAGAATACAAAAGTAGCCCTCACAGGTCCAGACAAGGGGGAAGTGGGAGAGAGAGGCAAGAGATGGGCTGCGGTGTTCCTGGGCACCCTTTCCTCGCCCTCAAGGGCAGTGCCACTGATGCATGGAGTCTGCCAAGACGAGCTCCATTTCACAACAGAATGATGACTAGATCCCATCTGAACAAAGATAAGCTATTCTACACCCACACCAAAATTAATTCGTTTATAATTACTCTGGATAGAAAGGACTGGCAACCACACAAGTGGGAGATTTCTACAATCAGGTTAAAAATACAGTATTTTGTTTTGTGGTGTAAAACTGATTGCTGATTAGCAGGGACAGAAATGAGTAGGGACAGAAATCTGGCTCAAATGTGATGGCATTATCTTCCTTTCATCTTTCCTGTACCATCAATCTCACTTCGTACAACCAAATCAGAAATTTTTTTTTTCATTTTTTACACCGTTCTTCATTTTGTGCATTTTTTCATCTCAGTGGTCCAAATCAGAAATTCTATTTTAATTTTTCTCACAATAAAGTTGAAATGACCATATAATTCCTATACTTTTTAGCAATCCAGTGAATCTCAATTGCTCAATTCAAAACACCAATGTTGAGCCCCTACTAGGAGCAAGTAGATGCAGAGATACCCTGGGGTTCCTGGTTAGCTGAACCCACAGGGAAGTCAATTGTGCATACCAATGACTAGGACGCAGATCTCAACTATGTGGGAACATCCGCCCTAGCCAGAGCGACACTAGCATCCTGATGAGGTCATTTCCCCCTGTGGCTCGCCTTCCAGGCGGAAGAAGGCAGCTTCTCCCAAGATCTTTGTTGTACTCTAAATTGTTCTGGATCTATGTTTATTGCTAAATCCCAGCACCAAAGAACAGGACATTTTGTACAGTCACAGAGAAACCTAAATGAGCAAGGCAGATGAAGCAAAATGAAGAGAAAAAATTTCAGAGGTATTTAGAATAAGCAGTCATAGAGAGCAGAAAATTCCAGGGAAGAAAACAGGGGACAGTCGTAGGTGGTGGCTTAAGGCAAAAAGAAAAACAGTCAAACACCACGTATCTAATAAACCGCCAACTAAGTTTTTTGTTTTCTTTGGAGAATACAGAGGGCCAAAGAATTTCTTCAAAAACTCAGAATCGTAAAAAAAAAGTGAGATTCTTTTATAAAATTTCTCTCACTATAAAAGTAAAGCTCGCTGACTGCAAAAAATACAGAGATTATAATGAAGAAAATGCAAATTAAGATTTAGAAAGTACATAGGAAACAAAGAAACAGCTGAGATAAATACTATTAATATTTTTCGTATATATATCCTCACAAAGGGAGTATGTCCTCTATGCACACTTATATATATGTGTTATTTTTTTCAATCAGTATATTTATATGTAAGTGAGCAAAATATAAATGTGTACACATACATGCCAAGAGAAATACTGCCTGTTTTTCTGTTGGCATGCCAATATTTTCAATGTTTGTATAAAATTTCTTTAATATATAAAATATATAAAGTTTAAGGCATATCAACAATCCTTTGTTAATATACGTATCAACCATATCAACCTTTTTCCCATTTAATGATTAAACACAGATGATATTTAGGACACACTGTGACCTGACTTTTCAGTTTTAGGCAATTTCTTCCCTTGCTATTGTAAATTTATATGCCACCTTTCCTACTCTGGGATTAAAACCACTTACCTTGTTTCTAGGTATCTATGACTAGGTGATCACCAGAAATCTATTCTGGCATGTAGTAACGAGGTTATCATCTGATACTTTAGGTGAGATTCAAACTGGAGTGTATTTTTTTTTTAATTTTTTTTTTTTTAAGATTTATACAGAACTGGGGTACAGGCCAGAGATGTGGAGGGTGAGAGGATTCACCAGGAACAGAGTGGGGAGCAGAACAGGCAGATCGACGAAGTACACTGCTGAGGGGAGCAGTGGGCGGGTCAGGAGAGGTCTGCCAAGCCATGTGGATCACCTCCGGGGCAGGCGGGGATCGAACTCATACTGAAGTGGCTTAAGCTTCTCAGTGTTGTGTTTTAACCCGCTGTGCCACCAGGGAGGGCCCCTGGAGTGTATTTTTATAAAGCTGCTTAGAGCCAAGTGTTCCATGGTGTGTTGAAGTCTATCTTTAGTGGGGGACTTCAGATGTCTGGATCAAGGAAAGTTGTAGAGAAAAAGATGGATCTTCACACAAGAGAGCCCCAATACCTCCTTCTTAGGCATTTTCACTGCTCCTCCTGGTCAGACCTTGTGTGTTAATGTGAGACCCAGTTAACATGAAGGACTTGCAACCTAAGACAAGACAAGCTAAGAACATGGCAGAGATCCAGGTTAGAAAAGAAACTCAATCACACCGAGCATGTAAGAATCTAAACTCCAGAGTAAGAAGTACAGAACTTCTGCCAGAATTCCTTTGTTCAGTACTTTGTTAGATTACACATTCAGTTTTCCTGGCAAACCCATCAGGGGGTACTAACTTCATTTTACAAGTGAAGAAAGACAAGGATCACAAAGGTCACATGGATCCATGTATAAGATCACACAGACAGCGATGGCCCTGTTTCCCACCCCCAACAGTCTGAGGACTGTGTTTTGATCAGCACTATTCTCAGGCAGTCTTTCCAAGGTACTGACTGCTTGCATGGTGACTCTGAATGATCATGGGGAACACTCAGCTGCTTTCCCAGGTGTCCTGGGACAGCTGCCCCACAGCATCATCCATTCAAGTAACATAGGCTATCAATATGAAGAACCAGAAAATACAAAAAGGGTGAGTCATTACTAGTAACTGAAGGAGCCCTGGGTGATCCCACAATTTATAAGGCAGAGCTGCAAAATAACTTGTGGGAAAGTAAGAGTTTATGGCTGCGACTAACAGGGCCAGAGGGCACATCTGGCAGCAGAACACAGCTATGGCGGCAAGGGCACCAGACTCCACTCCAGACAGGGTAAACTAGCACCCCAAGCTTTTGCTCTGGTCTTGTTAACTGAACAACTTTCTGATGACTGAGTCTGGGGAAATCAAGGTCAAAGGAGAGCATACAGCGAAAGGAATATTGTGGAGAGCTGGCTTCCTGGGTTTGACTTCAGCTGAATTTGTACTGTGCATGCAACATTCTCCAAACTGGAAGGCTCAAGAGATCAGACACTGCAGCAGGCTGATGCTTCTAAAAAAGTGGTCCAGAGAGCCCCCAAAAGGGCCTTTCTCATTCACTTAACTTACAGGGTGTGGGATGGCCCAGAGACCCAGCCTCTACCTCATGTGGCTCAAGAGATGACTGCAGAGATAGGGGAGCTGTGTTGAGGGAACAGAGGGAAACAAAGAAACAGCTGAGATAAATACTATTAATATTTTTCGTATATATATCCTCACAAAGGGAGTATGTCCTCTATGCACACTTATATATAT
>NW_004567131.1:4042255-4059182 GCF_000260355.1 Condylura cristata
CATTCACTTAACTTACAGGGTGTGGGATGGCCCAGAGACCCAGCCTCTACCTCATGTGGCTCAAGAGATGACTGCAGAGATAGGGGAGCTGTGTTAAGGGAACAGAGGTCATGTTGGGTCAGCCCTGGATGAGAGAAGTGCAAACAGACTGTCTACAGTCCCTCAAATAACTGTTGTGTCCCTATGTTTGTTAGGAAAGGTGGAAGAAAGCGATATTGCAGGCGGTAAAAAAGAAGCCACGGAGGCTATGACAATGCAACGGCATGCGTGCCCAGGAGGGCCCCCCCATTCTTTCATTACTTCATTCATTCATTCCTGTCTCGTTTACTCTCTGTGTGAGCCACTGTACTTGGCACAGAGAATGTAAAATGAGGACAATACCACACGTTTCCTAAACTGAGGCAATATGGAAGACAGTGGATAACCAGACACACTAGATCTTTATTAACCGCCTTCATAAGAGGAACATATGAATTATACTGAATTTAATTCCAATGATTTATGGAACACCATTATTCTGTTTGCCACTACAATAGAAAAAAGAAAAGCTGCTAGTTACACTGTGACAAGCCGATGCCAGAGTCACAGCTCACCTCACTTAGGAGCAACAGCAGTGCCTGCCCCCCTGCTCATCCCCCCCGCCCCGGGGGGGGGGGGGGACTCTTCTCTGTGGGCAAGCAGGAATCAAGAAAGAAGGGCAGTTTGAACAAAGAGATGCTCCTCTGGCAGTCATGGGGAAGAACAGAGAGATGGCACCGGGAGGCAAGGAGTGGCCTCCACAGATCAAGTGAGAAAAGATGAGTTGTCAGGCAGAGTGAGGGAAGGCGAAAGTTAAGAGGTATTTAGGGAGTAACTGGGACTTAAAACACTGATTACATACATCACAAACCCATCTCCTGTGGCTTGCCAGCTGGACTTAAGACTGGCAGAGGGTTTTCATTTTAAAATAGGTGACGGGGAAGAGGAGGCAGCAGGAATGGTGATTCTGATTTGGACGACGCTATTCTGAGGGGTCTCTGGGATTTGTCAGAGAAAAGTCTATCTGGCAGGAGGAGCATCAAGATATTAGGAATACACCATTAAGATGACCTCTTTGCCTGAAGACCTGAGAAGGGTCTCGGGGAACTTCAGAGTAGTCCCCAGTGTCGGACGAAGGGACCCTCTTCACAGGTAAGAGCGAGACACTGGCTGGTCAGTAGCTTACTGTGTGCCCTATTGTGTCATGACAACAATCTTCTGATGTGACAGGTATGATCACAGACAACATATATGGGAAACGAGAAAGCAGACTAATAGCAGACAAGAGTCTAAAGTCAGTTCTAGAACACTGGTCACCAAACTGGAGGCCCAAAGTTGAGTCTCTGCAAGGTAGATTTTGGTTGCAGGCTAACTATAAACAATCAGCCCAACACTTACAGACTAAGTATTACTACTCTTGATTAATATGCTTAAGCATCTACTCCCTCAGACTAGAGAGGAGTAGTAAAGTAAGGTAACACATGTTTTGGCAGTTCTTTCCCTGAAAAAGTCTAGTTAAAGGATAACTGGTTGAGAAGCAATCGGGAAGCTCTGTGTTCGAAGAGGCCTAGAAGATAGCTTAGGTGGGCTGCACGGGCTCACCCATACCTGCACCTTTACAACTACCTTTCCCCCAGCTTTAAAGGAAAAAGCATGCTGACCAGACCTAGAAGTCTGCCTCCCTGGCCTGACAGTTTCTTCTAGGTCACCACACAGGGAAACAAGTAGAGTTTGGGTTGAATCATGCCTTTAATACAGTCTCAAGACCTGCTTTATATATATATTTAAAGCAAAAGAGAACCTAAAATTATTAGCCCAGAGAAAAAGGACAGGTGGGGATCTTTCTCAACATGCACTTGAGATCTTTCTTGGCCAAGCCACTGCACATATCATAAAGATGTAAATTCCAAAAGACATATAGTCAGTACTGCCTCTCTAGTGAAGATGCCACTCTAACAGAGGGTATGCCACCTGCAGTGCCCTCAGTGGGGTCAGGGAAGGTGTTCGAAATGAGTCACAGATCTATTTTCCCAAGTTTTCAGAATGTATTAGGTTAAACCAAGTGCCATCAAAAGAAGAGTAATAATGAAAAGTCATTTGTGTTTCTGATAAAGCCATTGTGATAAAGCCATGGTGAACTTTCTAGCATCTGCAAAATTAAGTGACTCCTATAATGGGTGAGAAGCTCTTTTGCAAATCATGTGAATTGCTATTCCTTACGGTCAACAAAATTGAAGGAAACCAAGACTAAATTGTAGCTGATTTTCAAAACTTGGTTTGAATGATAAATCCCTTAGGCATGTTTGACATACGATTCTAGGAGTAGAAGGAATTTTGTGCAGCAAAATTCCTGTTTCCATCTATTTGTGTTTATGAACAAAGTTCTTCAGCATTTAAATACATAAAAACATAGAATTTGATGAATATCTTCCTCATCCCAGTACCATGTTATATTTACCCACATAAGCATCTCTGCAACTGTTTTTTCTAAAACTTATTTTACGTCTCTGTTTAATAATCACTCATTAAAATTTTAGCATGTTTGTGGTATTTTGATCAACTAAGGGTTAATGAGGAAATAAATCTCAATCCAGACTTTATTTTTAACATAATTTTAATTAGAAATGAAAATTAAACTAAATTTAGATCCATATAGCCATAGAAGAAAAGTATAATACTGAGGAGTATATCTTAGATTTCAAAATCATCAAGATAAAATTCTCTGGAGAAAAGTTTAGATGAAAAATGAATAATACAAATACCCAACTGTTAAACAAGAGCATGTCCATACATTTTATAAATAACTGATGGCAGATTATCAAATCACTATGGTTTTAAGATTTTATTTCAAACATTCCTTAAAAGAACAATTGTTTTAAAAAAAAAAACTAATGTTTACTATAAATTAAATTATATCCTTTGAAAGAATGAAATGTTTATGGTGTTCTTAGTTGTTTTTTTTGTTTTTGTTTTTGTTTTTGTTTTTTAAATTTCCAGCCCTCCCCGGTGGTGCAGCGGGTTAAAGCACAGCATTAAGAAGCTAAAGCCACTTCAACATGAGTTCGATCCTCACCCCAGAGGTGATCCACATGGCATGGCAGACCTCTCCTGACCCGCCTGCTGTTCCCCTCAGCAGTGTACTTCATTGACCTGATTTTCCACTCCCCCTTCTGTCTATGGTGAATTGTCTCACTGCACCTGTGCCTCTGGCCTGTACCCCGGTTCTGTACGCATAAATAAATCTTTAAAAAACCTTTTTCCATGGCAGTTAAACAAAGGAATAAAATATGAAAATTATTGATGTAAGAGTTTTGTTTTACTATAGATTCTTCATATCTAGCTGCATAATGAGGGAACCAGCAAACCATGGTGGGGGGGTGGGAGGGAAGGACAGAAAGACTGAGAGGGGAGTGAAAAAGAGACACCTTATAACATAGCACCCAAGGTGGTAAAGTAAATAGGTGAGAGGACGTGACAGGAAAATCACAGGACATACTGACGGGAGAAAGACCCCATCCAGGCACAGAAGTCAATGCTTTTAAATGACATATAAGAGAGAACAAAAAGGGTGGGCCTCTCATGATACAGAAGTTAAATACTCTCCGGGAACAAAAATGGGACTGTAAACAAAAGAGGACTACAATACATTTCTTTCAATCCCATATTTCTAAAGAAAGTGCAAAGGAAGTAATGGTTCACATTTTTATTTCTGAATTTCAGTGCTGTGCTACTACTTTAACAGATCCTTTACTTTTTAGGTAACAATTCATTTAATGGCTTTGAGGAACTCATGAGAAACACACAAACAAGTCTTTATTTTTGTCCAGTTTCTTTTTAAAAGCAAAGAATCTCCAAAAGTATACTAATAAAAATAAACATGTAGCTTGGCTGCTTTCACCTAAGACTTAATGTCTTTGCAAACAATGAATTAAAATAATACAGGAAAGGAAAAGACAACTTTTTCTCACACGCAAAAAGGATTACATGATTACACGACAAGTCCAGTGAATCAATTTCCGTCTCACCTGGCAAATTCTCCACTCATCTCTTGCACCCTCTGAGGAACTCTTGGTCCACCTAACTTGGGGATCTGGGAAGAGTAGGACACGTGGGAGGGTAACAGCAGTTACTAAGTTCTGTTTGGGACAAAAAGAGTAAGAGGAACCGTAGCCTTAGTTCTAACAATAGCCAGCAGAGAACAGGATTATAAATCATGAATCCGGCACAGAACAATCTGGCTGTACATTACAGCTGGTATGGAAGTTGCCAGCAACTGTGTGCAGCCCAAAAGGAGAAGAGGGTGAAATACAGATGCCTACGATAAACTAACATTCAAGGAATAAATGGAGAAGTTGGTTGTGACATCTTAAAAGGAACTTAAAGAAAGAGGATCTCTAGGAAACAATCCTCCAAATAACCAATTCTTTTTTTTTATAGATTTATTTATTTATGCATACAGAACTGGGGTGCAAGCCAGAGGTGGAGGGGCAGTGAGAGGATTTGTCACAGAGTAGGGAGCAGAACAGGCAGACTGACGAAGTACACTGCTGAGGAGAGCAGCGGGTGGGTCAGGAGAGGTCTGCCACGCCATGTGGGTCACCTCCGGGACTGGGGATCAAACTGGCATTGAAGTGGCTGAGGCCTGCTTGCAGTGCTGTGCTTTAACCCATTGCACCACCAGGGAATGCACTAACCAATTATCTTATCAGTCACCAAATTAATCCATTTAAGTATTTAAATTTACCTAACTTAAAAACCTCTTTCTTTTAATTATTTGTAAACTAACTGTTGATAAAATAGCCATGTTCTCAGCAACTGGCCTACTTTATCTAGGAAGACAAGAGAGCAAGGTGCAAGAGAGCAAGGAGCGAGCCAGTGTGAGCACAGGAGAGGTCAGAGTGAAGGGAGAAAATGTCCTCAGCAAACTGGGGACACACACTTGTGGACCACAGCGTTGGGAGATTCCAGAGGGGAGCTGAACGGAGAGAAAAGAAGTACAGAGGAGAGAGTGTTACTGTTATTTTTCCTTGTATTGTTTTTAACCTAAGAGACTCAGGTAATTTATGTGCTGAATGGAAAGATGCTTGATTTTCCAGAAGATGAAGGAGCCTGAGGAGTGAGATCTGAAGTGCAGGGGGAAAAGAAGATATACTTCCCTAACAAATATCTGCAACAGCCCTGCTGGGTCAATACTTTTGAATGACAAAGTCCACGCCATTTTTTCAAAGTCCCTGATATGACTGACTAGAAAGTTTTGTCTTGCCTTGAATTCTCAGAAGAACAAAACATGAAAATGTGCCAACACTGGAACTTATTTTCATAGTACTAGCATTAGATGTAAAGAAAAAAGAGAATTACAATGTTCATTTTTCATTGTCCGAAACTCTCATTCATACCTCCACCTTCCTTTCCTTTCAATACCCTACGCCACCACACTCCCGAGAGCTTCCCACTTCACCAGGACAAGAGGAAAAAGGTGGTTATTTTTTTACCCATTACATTCAAATCTTACTTCCACAGGTACTTGATGCCAGCAATGACTTACTCTTATTCCCAAAAAGAATAAGAAAGAAGCTCCTATTCAAGTTGAGCAGCTTGCTTAAGAAATGATGACCACTAGCGTCGGCACTGTACCATGTGAAGACTGTTACCTAATCATCATTAAGAAGTTATAAGCTCCTATAAATGAACCTACTACCGTTAAAATATCTATTTTACAGTTATTTTAGGATGTTCTCTAAATCAGAGCCTAGCAATTTGTCAAAACAGCTAAGAAAGAATCATATAGGACTCCACCATTGTCACATAACATCCTGGTCATTATTACTGTCATTTAAAAAAATTTCTCCTGCTACACTTCTCTACAGGAATCTAATTAAGAAGATGATTCAAGTTCACTGTATTGTTTAAATTTTATAACTCCTCTGTAGCAGGGAAAAGGGAACAGTGAGTTAAGCTAGGGACTGAACAGAGAGGAAAACCCATAGGAGAAATTATACACATATCTAGAGATCATGGAACAGACTAGTTAGCTGAAGTTTGACTAAAAGAAAGCCCATAGAATGCAGAGTCAAGTGACACAACAGAGATAATGGTGCTTTTATCTAAGGATTAAATGTTCATTTTTTAACCTATGCCTAAAAATTAACACTTTGGAACTTTTATGTAAATGTTTTATGCAACTTTTGATAATTTATGCAAATGTCAATTCCTAAAGGAAAATTCCTGCCTTCCAGGGTAGGCACTACTCTTGCTGAGTATACACAGAAGTCAGTTGATTGGCAAAATGAGAAATAATTTAGTTGATTAACAAAAGTAGGAAATTCCAAAAGTGTGATTTACTATAAAGAGAAGGAAATCTTAAGGGAGGTATCAGCCAACATGCTTAGAGGTGACTAAAGGGGATTCTATTTTACCTTGAAAACCAAAATTTTGTGGAAAATAAAAACAGGCTAGTTACCAATGTAGCTGGTTTTTTTTTTGTTGTTGTTGTTGTTGTTTTGTTGTTGTTTTTGTTTTTGTTTTTTAGTGAAATAAAAAACAAACAAAAAAATAGTAAACTTACCATCTGTCTGAGATTTACTGAGGAATATTGTGCTGGCCCGAGGATGGTCTGAAGGATTAAATTCCATGTTCAAATCTTTAAAGAAAGAAAAAGAAATACATGAATATCCATTTAATAGCTAAGGTGGGGGGAGGAGTAGGAAGGGGAGGGGACTGGAAGGTGAATCAAAATTAAATTTTCTGCAACCATAAATTGCTAATATGTTCAAGGATTCTGGAGGGGAAAAAACCCTATAGCTACTTTCTAACAGTAATTCTAAATTCAACTGAGAACACCGCTACTTTAGAAATTTGAAAACGTTAAACATGGAAACTATACACATGGCTGGAGATCTCTTAGCCTGAAACTCCACTTTCTTTTTAAGTGTCTGCATCGGGATGTTCCAGCACCGGCAGGGCAGTGTTGTGCTTCGACTGATCTGATCTAATTCCACCATGAAGTCAATGGCATTTCCTTGTTACAGGTGATTAAAATAGGACAGCTTAGTATTTACAACAAATCAACATCCACTTACGCTCTTTAATTGAGATTAATTTTTAATGAACAACATTTACCCGTTAGAGCAAAGGTTACACACTGACACTCTGTGGCATATACCTAAGCCATAGAAGCCTTTTATTTGATCCATACGTTTTCTTCTCCCCCCTTCCTTCAAAATTTGAGCCAACACATATGATTTTTATATTTCAGACATGTACCTTAAAAAAAAATTTTTCCAGCTTATCTTGAGAAGTCAAGTCATCTGGCAGCATCAGCCCCAACGCAACAGTCACAACCACCAGTCAGCTGGAAAGCAGCGGCCCCCTCGGTGGGACCACGGGCTGCAGCCTACCGCGGAGGCTTCCCTGGTCCTGGCGCCGACCCTCACTTGGGTGCTGTGCTGGCCCTCACCCTCTTAATTTTGTAGTCCCTAGCTTAGCAGTCTCCCGGCTAGTCAGTAAGATATAAACATCTTGGAACCCCACCATAGAGGAGTTCCTCCATTATATATAAAAAAAAATTAGTCCATTAAGAAAAAATACATAAGTAAAACAAAGGAATTAAATGAGAGGAAAAGAAAATATTATTGAAAAATCAGAATTCTTCAAACTGGCCAATATTTTTATAGCATCAGAATAAAAACTATTTTGAGTTCAATTATTTCAATATATTTTCAAAGAAAGCTAAACAATACTAACACAAACAGATGGGATTTGTTCCTAGCTTTAACAGTTATTCAAATCAAGGATAAAAGAAAAAAGACACAACATGTGGTCAAAGATGCACTGGAGGCAGCACCTATCCAGAGACTGGGGCCCCAGCAACCTCTGAGGCGGCAGTGTTCCCTACACTCGTCAATGGCTTGCCAGTATACAGGCTTCTGACCTCTCATGAAGTGCCTGACTAAAAAACTACCTACTAAATCTTAAATGTTATTTCAATTATCTGGTCCTTCTGTGATAACTATTAAAGGTATATACAGCAGTTTAGCAACTCAGGGTTGGCAATATTTGGATGGAAGGAAAAAGACAAGTAAAAGATCATTTTTCAAACTTTCTTCAATTTGAAATAAAGTTAGGCCAGAAATTTCCTGGTGAAAATGAGTATTTGTAAAGTTTGAGGTTTCCTGTTCAACCATGATTTTGTAAAAAGATGCTAGCTTTTTTGTTTTTATTTTGTTTTGGAGGGGGAGGACTTCCCATATGAAAGGTAAAGGCACATATATATAGTTCCAACTATGAGGTATACTACTAACTGCCCAAAATTTTAATTCATAATCCCCACAGTAAAATACCAGTTCAAAAACTATGTATTGTGCACACAATACTTCAAGCCCGTGGAACTGTGCAACAGCAAGTCTCAACCCCCTGACTTCAGTGTTAAAAACTGTGCTCCCTTAACAGCCACTCAGATTCGTCTATCAGTCTTAAGACACACTTTATCTGAAGTTACAATTTAAACACTAATGAGCTACTACCATTCAGATAAGATCCTTTCCTATTTAATCACCAAGTCGAACACTCCTAACCCATCACCAAAGTCTTCTTGGGAAAAGTACATTGCCTGTCTGCCCAGCTTTTTTTTTTTTTTTTTAGACGGCATACGAGATGTCGAGCAGTGACTGGAGTTCAGACGTGTGCTCTTCCAAAAATAGAAACCATTCCTTCCTTCTATTCCATGTGGATTTTTTTTTTTTTTTTTTTTTTTGCTTTTTCCACCTGTCCTCATCAAGCTCTTGAGGTACCCACTGTGCTGAGCAATCCAAAAGAAGCAATAACACAATAGGCAATTATTATTTACTTGGCTGATTTCCATTTTGATGTTATTTTAGCAGGCACCACTGCCTTTCCAGGAAAGAGTGAAGCACCCCTCAAACATTTCCATCTGGAAGAAACGCCCTACAGAGAGGAGCTGGTGAATGATAGCACATGGGAGCCAACAGCTCAGCAGAAAGAGAGACCAGCACTTGGCACAGAGATGGGTGAGACAGTTTATCCCCACAAACTGACACTGTAGTCAATATGACAAGATCAAGTACATGACACTACTATAGCTAATGAATGATGATGGAAATATCTGACCAAACTTGAAGAGATGGAGAATACTGTGTTTAAAGTCAAATAGCTTAATCACTGAAATCTTCTCAGTCAAAATTTATTATATTGCTTTCCACCTTGTAAAACTCAATTAAATTCAATTAAAATGAATAAATATATTGAGTCCCTACTATAGGCCAGGTATTGTGTTCAAAAAGATTACTCTGAGTCAGCATCTCTGTCTTTACTTTTCCTATCATCTGTGTTAACTGTTTAATTCTTGGTTTTAAAAGACTAAAGTCGACCCTCCCAGGTGGCGCAGCGGGTTAAGCACTAAGAAGCTAAAGCCTCTTACGCATGAGTTCAATCCCCGCCTGTCTCGGAGGTGACCCACATGGTGCGGTAGACTTCTCCTGACCCGCCCACTGCTCCCCTCAGCAGTGTACTTCATCAGTCAGCCTGTTCTGCTCCCCACTCTCTGTCTCTGGTGAATCCTCTCACCACCCCTGCACCTCTGGCCAGTGCCCCAGTTCTGTATGCATAAAAAAAAAAGACAAAAGTCAACTAGTGGTGAGTCAAAACATATATTTAGATAACTTCAAAATGCATCATATGACATTTCTACCTCCTCCATTAATGATGTTGTGATGTGACAAATAAGCACTTTATGAGACACTGCAAGTACGAATACCAGGGAGTGGTGGAAGGCAGTCCAACTTACTTGATGCCACTTCACTAAGGTGGAACACATTTGGAAGAGCGCAGTGGTGTCAGCTCAGCTCTGAATGGCAAGAACCAAACGGGAGAAACTTAGGGAATATAAGTTTCTTTTTAACTTGTCATGGTTTTTATTCATTCTTTCAATAATCACTGAGGTGACTTCAGGTACTACTGAATTCCACATTTAGTACAAATACAGGAGAGAACAAAACAGATCACATCCCTGCTCTAATGGAACATCTTTCTAAGTTGAAAGTGTGAAGTATCAGTAGAGAAAAATATAAGAAAAATCCACCAAGAGTACACTGTAAACCTTATAACCTCCTACAGAAAGCTGAAGTTCAACTGTCCTGGAGTTCTAGCAAATATTCAGTCCCCAAAGAGAAATACAAATGGTGTAACAATCAATAAAGCGAAAAGAATCTAGATTTTAACTCATCTCTGTTCTAGGTATTCAGCAAATTGCCATATGACTCTGGGTTTCATTTTCCTCATTTATAAAGCAGGTGAATAACACCTAACTAACAATATTGTTATATGATTTTAGGTTAGGTATATAAGAAAGTAGCAGGATATCAGCCACATAACAGGTGCTCCATAAATAATGGCTATTTAAATTTCGGTGTATTCGAAAACACTGTTCCACAGTACCTCAGTGCTAACAAGATTAAACTCTTAAGACCTGTATGCTAAACTCAGAGACACTAAGGATGGGTTTTAATCTTTAATACCTATTTTCTGTTTTTAAGGATTCTGGCAGGAAATTAATGCTTGAAATTTCATTTTTTCACCATCATGATATAGATTTTCCTGTTGCTCAAAAAAATAACAAGATGATCCATGATAATATGCTAAACTAGGTTCTAAAGCAGTAGTAGTTTAGAGAAAACAAGTAGTTTCAAGAAATGTCATGGAATCCCCAGAGTTGACTTCCAACTAATACTCAGAAAGCACAATTTGAACCACTGCTTCTTCAAGACGATACCTATAAAGACATACAGGCAAATTAAAATATTAATAGAACAGTCATCCTAAAAGTCATGTCAGACTTTAAAGTGATAATGGAATTATTCTGTCACACTGCTTTCAATTCATGTCTCAGCTGCATACAAGGTATGACAAGAGCCCTTTATCTAAAAGTGAAAATACATCAAATAGCATGTTTGCTAACCAGTTTAACTCTGGTGTTCTCCTACGCCAGGTAACCTAACTGTCTTCCATCCTTTGCACAGATGCTGCCGTATACTTATCAGCTATCTACAATTGCTCATCTTTGCTTTATTTAGTGCTATAGACATGGTTAGCACTAGTGTAATAAAGAATCCATGCAATAAAATAATGTCAAAGATATGCAGGAGTCATTATCTCTGATAGTCTCAAGATTTGTAAAAAAGGAAAAGAGAAAAGTAACAAGGTGTAAAATATGCCAAGTCTAATATGGATAGATAAGGAGACACAAAAACAATCTGCACAAAGCATACTTTTACTCCCTTTCTCTGCACTGAAGGGTTCCAGGTTTTTTTCATTATTCAATTATCCCAAAACATGGGCTGTCCTTTTAGTCTAGAAAATGTCAGTGAGCAGGGGGTCAATGAATTCAAGGATTCTGCGATACCCTCGTAGTTTTCAGAACTTCATGATAGAAAGTCAACTTTGATTTGAAGGCCAACTGTGGCTAGCCTAGTAACCTCAATATTAATATTAGATGATACAATCAGACCCAACTCAAGATAAACATTTGACAAGGGCAAAATCTTGAACTTTTGATTTCAACTTTAGGTAGTTATATGAATCTGGCTATGGTCTAACTACAAGGCAAGGCTAAAATCAACAAATAAATCCTATTAATTTTAAATCAGATTGGATCAGAATTATTTGCTTTAAACTTTTAGTTACTATTGCACCACTAACTGCAAATCGGTGATTATCTCTATTCGCTAGTGCTAATGAGGCCAAAATCAAGAGCTTGAATCCTTTACTTTGCTCCACATGGCTGCCCAATTGGGCTGCCTGGCAAGCCCAATCCCAGAAGTCTACATCAGAATCCCTATTTATGACAACCACAGTTGCTGTAGCTGTGACAGCAAACTGTTGTTACTGCAATTTTAGTTAATTCTAAAGCCATCTCTTCTACTCCCACTGATTTCAAGTTCACTCTTCACAGTTATTCTAACACACGTAGTTTTGGTTATTTTCACTCTCTACTTTCAGCTGCCTACATCCTTGGGAGTGCTCCATGTGGGCTGTGTGGCTTTGTATGTGTGTCTGTGTCTGCACATCTATGTGTAGTGGACCTCTGGCTCTGAGTCTGCACCGGATGCATGTGTGTCTCTGTGCATGCGCATCTGACCTCCCCTCCAGAGCGTACCTTCCCATCACCCTTCTGTCTGCCCATCTTCCTGTTTCCAACCTGACCATCTTCTATTCACTCTCTGTCTGCCTATATCTATGTGTTTCCCCTTCCTCTAGCTCCCTCCCTCACCCCCTCTCCAGGCTCTCCACTGTCTCTTTAATATTCTGTCTTAACCAAAGGAAACAGTGAGAGATCCTTATGTTAAAACTAAACATAAACTGTTCTGCCAATATGGCAGAGTAGATAACCTATAAGCTCTATTACTACAGACACTTAGAAATGTGAATTAAAATGTAAGACACCCTTTTAAATGCCTATAAGTATATGGAAAGAAAGTAAAGGGAAAATGACCTTGGCCCCTAACCAAAGAAAGAACTGAGATATTCCAGCAGGGAACTCCATAGTGGGAGATGGGTTTTGAATTTTGGCCAAGGCATCCATATGGCCTGTCTTACACCTATTATCCTGGCATAATTACTAATCCTACCCTCCTTTATTTAAAAGTGTCTTGGTTGAGAAGTCGCCTTCTTTTAACATACTGCATAATAGGGCATGAGTTGGAACTGATGTTTTTATATACATGAACACTCAAGTACCTATGAACCCAGATTTTTAAATAAGGAGGTTGGGTCTGGAAGGAAAAAATTGTTCCATTTCCCCAATAACTGGTAATCACTAGTTTGTCTGCGGTTTTGGAGTTCTCCTCTATTCTGTGTATATAGTTCAGAAAATCCTGAGGAAGACACATACATTTCCACAAATAATCATGAAGTGATGTAGAACACAGCAAGGAGCATATGGATGGCACTTATAGGAAGTGTTCTAGACTTTAATGGACAGAATGGAAATTTCACACATTGGGATACATTTATTAAACAATGCTTCGTATGCCTTGACATCAAATTATCAAGGACAAACTGCAGTTTAAGGTCCAGCATAGAACAAGATTAAAAACGTGCAACTGAAACCTGAAAGACAAAATTTTAAACACTATCTGGATGCTTGAGCAAATCATGTTACTTTTTGAAGCCTCAATAAAATAAGATTGACTGTCTCATTGTGATGATCAGAAACAGTGTTTATCATTTGTTTATATATACAAGTGTCTAAGGAAATTTGGGAGGTTCTTTTTTTTCCAAGTTAAGGATATGTTGTCAAATATCATCAGTTTTTAAACCCAGTTTAATACGTTTTTTAAAATTCTGCTTGACATATGTAATGCGAGTCTGGTAAATCACTCGTTTCTAATTACAATCTTTTAGCTTCGTTTATTCTTTCTTCCCTTAAAGACTTATTTATGCATACAAAAGCCAGGGTGTAGGCCACAGGTACAGGTGGTGAGAGGATTCACCAGACAGAGTGGGAGCAGAATAGGCAGATCTACTGAAATAAACTGCTGAGGGGAGCAGTGGGCATGACAGGAGTGATCTGCTGTGGCATGTGGGTCAGCTCTCTGGCTGAGGATTGAACCGTGCTGCAGTGGCTGTAGACAGCTTGATATCACCGTGTCTTTACTCCCCGTGCCACCAGGGAGGCCCCTCTTCTTTATTTCTTAATTTGCTGCTGCCAAGGTTTCATAATTTATCTCACTCACACACACCCAGCTCGTCTCTGTAGGATTTTGTAACCAAAAAAGTCACTGTTTTTTCCTTTTATAAAATTCAATAATGCAAAACTCTAGTGTGCATTCCTCTACAGAAGAAAGTCAGTTAAAGCCATGATGATCGGGAATCACCATCTGCCAAACAAAAATGGCTTTCAATGTACAGAAATATCCAGCTTACCAAGGGAACTAGCTCTTTAATGTGCATTTCCTCAAACATCAAATTAAGGCATAATGTAACTAATACACAAAGCAATCCTGAGACATGCTCCAAATGCCACTCCTCTCTTCTGCCCCCCCTCATGGTAAAGAAGCTAGATAAGGTAGAAGTACTTCGTAAAGGCATGACATTGCTATCTTGAGCACAACCTGCACAGCAGCTCTCTGACGTGTGTGGGGGGCGGGGAATGGTGGTTGTGAATGGCTGATGTTTCCAATCTGGGCTGGGCAGCGACTATTTAGTTCATCATCATCCCCTCTATCCCCAAAGATAACTCCCTCCACTCCCAAACTTTAAGCAGCTGCCACAGAAAGCAGCTATAGCTGACTGAGAGCGCCAAATACAAAGGTCCCTTCAGGAAGGCACCAGATCTGCCCCATTTCAGAACATCACTGTTTCCCAGTTCAGAACAAGGCTCGTCTTGGTTCCCATCTCCAAGTCTCCTGGTTTTCAAGGATCCTGATAGCTTCATCAGAGTCAATGATGAAACCAACAGCAAAGGGGGCAAGAGGGGAATGAGAAGAAGCTATGTGGAGATCTTAAGGAGTGAAAATGAGAACACTTTTCTCAAGGAGAAAAGCTGTGAAAACTATCCAATCATGACTGGGGTTCCTGCTGCTGCTGCTGGTGAGACAGCTATAATGCCACTCCAAAAGACATACAAAAAGAGTTTCACTTAACGTGGCTGCTTGAAAAAACCCTGTTTCTTTCTATGTAAAAATACAGATGTTAGTGAGACTATCAGTTTCATTAATTTATGGTACTATACATATATAAGTTTTAAAAGTCCTAGTCAATCTCCCTTTGGAGGTTTATAGCAAATATGTAAAGATTTGATTTTTCTCAAGCTAAAATCAAAGTCCAGTGTTCATTTCCGTAGAATCTGACCGCTCAAGGGAGGAGAAGGTAAAGTGTGGGAAAACACAAAAGCACCAAGAAAATTCAGTTTACAAAAAGATTTACTAAAGCATTTTAGAAGCAGACTACTTTGGAAAACATCAGGGACAATGAAGTTCCTAAAGTTGAGATAGCCTAGTAATAAATCAGACTTTATTTCCACGTTCACAAACATAATCATGAAAAACCCACACTTCCCACAACCCAGACTTCCCACAAAGAACATACCACACAATAAAGAGATCTTCAGATCAAATTCTTATCACTGGTCCTACATAGCCCCCAAAGGAGCTTCAAGATGCTCAGGAATGACTCTAAAAACTGTCAACCCATCAAACACTGGGTTGACTGTCAACCCATCAAACACTGAATTCTTTTTTTTTTTTTTTTAACCATACAACTTACCACAAACTCTGGGAAACGTGGATCTGCCTTGAAACACCCAGTATCCCAGTGCCTGTAAAAATGCCCCCTTCCTTCCCGACAGCACTGGCGGCGATTCTGTAGCCTTCTAGGCCAGCAGCTCTAGCATCCAGCTCTGAGGAGCCCCCCGATTTCCCACAGCTTTCCTTCGTGGTGTGCTTGGATCTCTCTGATTCAGCTGAGGAACAGATGTGCAAAATCCATCTACTTTCACCTTTTTGTATGCCAAAACTTTATTTTAACATCAGCTACAACTAAATCTATCTTTTCTGCCATTTGGTAAACAAGATATGTTCTCTTGTATGTAGCTCAGCTTGGGGTGACAGAAGCAATTTCTGTCTCTTCCTTCCCTGTGTGTTGGTCTACACGCCTTTTCATTTTGTTTTTAATAAGAAAGTTAAATCTAGACTGATTTCCTATCTCAATCTGTAACTACAATCTGCCTTTCAAACATTCTGATTTTGAGGAAAATATAAAGGGAATACCATGGCCAGTGAGGGTCACCTCAGACAAATGTGATGCATAATGACTTTATAAAGATAAATTTTGAGATGCAATTACCAAGGCAGAGCTGTGCTGAATTTAATCAAGTCTGCTGAGCTTCAGGGGATGGATAATAGGCAGTCAAACATACAAGATTTGCCTTCAGATAAGATACAATGGGAGAGACAGATTAATGTGCCTCAGAATCTCCTACCACCAAAGATCTACTGTGGGTTAATCAAATCTGAATTAAAACAATTACAAAAACAAAAATGTCTATGGAATCCATTACATTTCTAAAGTTGAATCAATAATAAGACACTTAACTTAGCACAACAGATGCTTAATCCTAGTTCTATTTGTTTTATTTGTATGTTCAAGCATTGCTTGGGTAGGTTTTACATCAGACTCAGTCAGGCTGTGCTAATAGTGAGACACATGATGGAAAAGCCCCCATTACATAGTGATGAATGAACTTGACAATCTTCAACACAACTGAGTGTAACTATAAACACATACAACTGCCATTCTTCTGCAAACCCTCAGACACTGAAACAAGGGGGAAATATAAGAAGGAAAATACTAGTTTGTGAAGTTGTGACAAATGCCTAAAGTCTACCATTTTAAGTCTACTGGGACCCTGACAAGGCCACTCAGGTTTCCTGGTTTGTTAATTGAGCAAAGAGTGCTCAATAAAATATGCCAAAGCCACTGTCTTGACACTCTGTTCTGGCTCATTTCCTCTCAAGGCCCAGTGAGAGAATGACAAGAAAGGTTGCAGAGCTAACCACTGCCTGCTGGGTTCCAGGCAAACTATGCCTGTAAGCTCTCAGCCATCAAAGACCCAGCAGACATTTGTCCAAGCTCCCAAGTTAAGTGGGGGAGTTGAGATTCAGAGGTACCCCTGGTTCAGCTAGCAGTGACCCCAGGGTCAGCAGCTGTTCCAAATATTTGATGGAAATTGAAAGCTGGGATGTCTGGTAGATTTCTTGTGTGGGGAAAAATCCAGATTTATTCCACTTTTTTTTTTTTAAAGATTTATTTATTTATTCGTACAGAACTGGGGTATAGGCCAGAGATGCGGAGGGTGAGAGGATTCACCAGAGACAGAGTGGAGAGCAGAACAGGC
>NW_004567131.1:4059362-4093059 GCF_000260355.1 Condylura cristata
GTGCTTTAACCCTCTGCGCCAACAGGGAGGGCCCTTATTCCACTTTTTTACTAAGGCTTAAGCTTCTCAGTGCTGTGCTTTAACCCGCTGCACCACCAGGGAGGGCCTAAATGCAGTATTTTTCTAAGCATTCCAAGTATTTACTGAAGGTAAAGTTCCACAGACAGTCAGACAGAGTTTAGTAGATAATCAAAGTGAGGATTCAAACCAGAGAAGCAGTCCAACAGATTTACTCTGGGAGAGCTGTTCCACTAGACTCAAGTTTGAACTTAGTTTAAACAGATCGAACCAGTGAGTCACAGACATGAAGAATGTTGCTTTCAGTGCAGCTGAAGGTTAGTCACACATGGGAGAGGAAGCCACTGAGGTTCTGAAGAGTCAAGAACATTGAGCAGGTATGCCGATATCTTCAGATCTTCCTTCAGAAGACTTCCCACATCTAACTCCCACATCCTAACTCCCACATCTGTTCCACTCATGAGCAGACCTGGCAAATTTTCAAGGAACAAACTTGAGAGTGACAAATCTGTGGTTTGCCCCTGTTTACTCTTCTTTGTTGTCTACATTCCTTGATGGACTTTGCGGTACATGCAAAGTGAGCAGCACTTCTATAAACCTGTAGTTCATCAGTGTGTGCTGCTCCTCTGGTCACACAGTGGCCACTGGCTTCCACATTGAAGGGTGTAAAGGCTCCAGAAAGCAAGACTGTACAACATGGTGCCGAGAGTCTGAGCCTTCAAGTCAAGTTGGCTCACAGTCCAGCTTAAACACAGTAACTGTGGGCCCTAGAATAAGATTCTTAACTTATGTATCAAATATTGCCAGAAAACAAGAATGCAAGATCCCTGTCCACATGTAGTAATCTGAAAAAATAAAACTGTGTGGTGAATTCAGTATCTACACTATGGTTATATAACTATAGTGTTTTTCACAAGCTGCAGGTTAGACCCTTTAGGAAGATATAAATCAACTTAGAAGATCACGACTCATCTTCTTTAAAAAATGAAACGAAATGTTGAAACATGAAAATGTTAAGTGCATAAAGATAGGTATTCTCTCATGCATGTTTATAAATAAAAGATACAGATTTAGATTCAGACATAAAATGTATTTTCTTAAGTCAGAGTCAAATAAATTGGAAACCCATAAGTACGGCTATTACTAAAGATACAAAGCTCAAAGAACCTTAAATATACCAGATTTTCTATCTCCTACTGTTAAAATCTTTTAAAGGGTCTAACCATGTGAGGGAAGGGAGTAATTAAAAAGAATCCAAAACACATTACCAAATGCTAGTCAATTTAGATACTGAATAAAGCGTTCCTGCTAATTCAAATAGTAGTGTAATAAACTTTCACATGGTAATTTTGGAGACTGCATCTGAAATTTTAAGTCATTAATGTCTCTCCTGGGAGTCTAATAAGATGATCTGACACACAGCATGTCTTAATAAAAGTGCAAAAACAACATAAGAGTTAGCCTCAGTTAGTCATTATTATGATTTTTAGGATACTTTGTTGTATACTTTAGTAGATCATTAAAGTATGAACCCCCCTTCCCCCCCCCCAAGGGTCTATTTTTAAAGACTGGCTGGGGTACAAGCCAGAGGTGCAGTGGCAGTAAGAGGATTCACCAGAGACAATGGAGAGCAAAAAAGACGAAGTACACTGCTGAAGAGAGTAGCAGGCGGGTCAGGGGAGGTCTGCCATGCCATGTGGATCACCTCCAGGGCCAGGGATCGAACTCGCACTGAAATGGCTATGGCTAGCTTGCAGTGTTGCATCCTAACCCGTTTTATCACCAGGGAGGGAACCCTCTCCCCCCGCCCTCGCCCCCGCAAAGGGTGTTAAGCAAACCCCCAACATTTAACAGCTGAGTTTTTTTGTTGACAAATGAATCATGGAAAGACAACCCATAAACCAGAAAAGAATTAGCATAATAAATTCTAAATTGCAAACAAGCATTAGAGACTAGGCAAAAACATGCAGAAAATTAGTATATTTCAAGATACCCTTATAAAAATCTTACCCACGTTCCATGAGCTTACCACCTCCCCAGAAATACCTGTTTTTTTCAATAAACCTAGCTTTCATCCTTGTGTTTGGCTTACAACTGGCAGATTGAGAACAAACAAGAACTGAACAAGGAAATAAAACCACAAAATTATGGCCAAATGGCACCAACTAACTTTTATATATCAATAATCACTCTAAATGTAAATGGATTAAACTCACCAATAACAAGGCCCTAGGTGGATTAGTTAACAGAATTCAGCCTTCTGCTGTCTTGAAGAAATGCACTTCAACTCCAAAGATAAAGACTCAAAGTAAGCTACTGGGAAGTAATCCTACAAGTGAATAGGGCTGAAAAGAAGTCAGACAACCATATTTATATTAGACAATTACTATCAACTCTGAAAACAGAAAATGGAATAAATATATTTGTGGAATAAATATATTCAATCTCACCAATGAATAAAGCAAATATACAGAAAATAGATACATAGGCACCTTAAACAGTGAATAAGAACAAATGGACCTAATACATATTTATAAGGCTTTATAACCCCCAAAAGCTAGATACATATTTTTCCTAAGTTCACCTGAGACATTCTCAAGGATGGACCACATAATGGGTTCACAAGACAAGTGTCAACAAATTCATGGAGACAGAATTCATACCAAACATGACCATAAGTGTATCAAACTAGAAATCAACTCCAAGAAGAAAGCAGGGATACCTTTAATATGTGAGGACCGAACGACACACTACTAGATGACTACTAGGTAAACAAGGAATCAAAGAAGAAATATCTTAAGACAAATGACAATGAAAATACAACCTTCCAAAACTTATGGGACACAGCAAGCAGTACTAAAAGAGAAATATATAGCAATACAGGTCCATACTAAGACACAAGAAAGCACAAATAATCTTATCTCTCACCTCAAGGAAGTACAATAAGAATATAAAGCCAAAAGACAGTAGAAAAAGGAAATAATAAAAATTACAGCAGAAATAATGTAGGGATAAAAGCCCAATTAAGAAAATTGAAAGTTGGTTCTTTGGGGGAGGGAGGGAGAGACAAACTCCAACTAGACTCATTTAAAAAAAAAAAAAAAAAGATGGGGAGAAAATTCAAAGAGTCAGAAACAAAAGAGAAGTGATGACAAAGCAGAAATTCAGAGAATAACAATACACATATTAAGTACAATAACCTGTGAAATAAAGTGGAAAAACTTTAGAATCATATGATCACTCAAGGCTGAATAGTGAAAAAATAAAATTCTAAACAGACCAATGATAAGCTAAAAAGAAACCAAAAAGTAGTCAAAACTCTTTGAAGAACAAAAGTTCAGGACCAGATGGCTTCACAAGTGCATGCTAGCAACCTTTCAAAGACAAGCTTATACTCGTAATGCTTGAACACTTCCAAAAGCTTGAGAATACCCCAAAAATACTTTATGAGCCCAACACTGTGCTAATGCCAAAAGCAGAAACAACACACACAAAAGCAAACCAAGACCCCTTTCCCAAGTAAACACAGATGCCAAAATCCTAACTAAATCTCAGCAAACTGAATCCAGCAATGCATTAAAATGATTATACATCATGACCAAATGGGGTTTATACCAGGAACACAGAACAGCAGTTCAATATCCAAAAACAATCATGTAATTCACCACATCAACAAAAAGATAAAAACCATCTGATCCTATCAATAGAAGCCAAGAAAGAATTTAGTAAGTTTCAATATCCCCTCAGAACAGAAACTCTGAAGAAATTATAAACAGATTATATCTTAACATAATAAACGTCACATATGATAAACCCACACTAATGTTCTCAATAGTGAAAAACTTAAAAGATGTTCCACTAAGATATGGTGTAAGACAAGGATGAATGTGCTCATCACTGCTGTCTAGTATCACATGGGAAGTCCTAGTTAAAGAAATTGGGCAAGAGGAGGAGATAAAAAGGAATCCAAATTGGGAAAGAGCAGTAAAACTGTCACTATTTGTATATTACATGAAAATACATATAGAGAAGCCTAAAAATGCCACTAAAAAACTGACAAAAATAATAAATCATTTCAGCACAGTGGCAGGTTATAAAATCAATGCACAAAAATCATTTTCCTTACTATATGTAAATGAGCTCACAGAAGAGAAGGAAATTTCATTTACAATCACATCAAAAAGCTTAAATACCTAAAAATAAACCTAACAAAGGATGTGAAGGACCAATATAAAGAAAACAACAGGAGTGTTAAAAGAGAAGTATTGAAACGGAAAGATACTGTCAGGTCAAGAATTAAAAGAATCAACATTGTCAAAATGGCCATCTTACAAAGCAATATATAGATTCAAAACAATTCTTTTTTTTTTTTAAGATTTATTTTATTTATGCATACAGAACTGGGATACAGGCCAGAGGTAGCGAATTCACCAGACAGAGTGCGGAGCAGAAAAGGCAGACTGGCGAAGTACATTGCTGAGGGGGAGAGGTCTGCCACGCCAGGTGTGTCACCTCCCTGGCCGGGCCAGGGGTCGAACTTGTGCTGAAGTGACTGTGGCTAGCTTCATGGTACAGTGCTTTAATCCACTGAGTCACCATGGAGGGTCCTCAAAGCAATTTTTACAAAAATGTCAATGGCAGTCTTCAAAGAAATGGAACAGACATTACTGAAATTCATGTGAAGTCACAAAAAGATCCCAAGCAGCCAAAACAATCCTGACAAAAAAGAAAAAGAATGACAGCATTGTATCACCAGACTTGGAACTATACTATAATGCTATAGTAATTAAGACAGAATGGTGTTGGAATAAAAACAGACACACAGATCAAAGGAACAGAATTGAGACACCAGAAATTATCCCTCATCTAAATGGACAATAAAAGATTTTCTACAAAGGAGCCATGAGTATACAGGACAACAAGCATAAAACCTCTTAAAAAAATAGTCCTAGGAAACTGACAGCCACAAACAAAACAGTGAAACTAAGCCACTTGCTCATATCATGCACAAAAATCAACTCTAAATGCATAAGACTTGGATGTAAGATCTAAAACCATAAAATGCATAAACGAAAACAAGTGAAACATTTGACATAAATTTTAGTGATGTCCTTGCTAATTCATCTGTTATAACAAGAAAAACAAGAGATTAAATAAGTGGGGCTATATCAAACTGAAAAGCTTCTGCAAAACGAAAAAAACCTATCAAAATTGACAAATCATTCCCAATGGGAGAAAGTATTTGTACACCAAGCATCTGACAAGGGGCTGATACCAAAGATCTAAAAAGAAATTCTTAGAACTCAACCAAAAGTAAACATATAGCCCAGTATTAAAAAAATAAGGGGGGGGGGGCAGAAGAGCTAAATGGACATTTCTCCAAGGAAGATACATGGAAAGCCAACAGGTACATGGAAAAATGTTCATCATCACCAATCCTTAGGGAAATGCAAATAAAAACCACCATGAGATACCACCTCACTCTCCTGTGAGAATGGCCCAGATTAGATAAAAACATAAAACAATAAATGCTGGCAAGGATGTGGAGAAAAAAGAACCCTCTTACAATGTTGGTGGTAATGCAGACTGAGTCATTCTTTATGGAAAATTCTATATGGAGGTTCCTCAAAAGATTAGAAATGGTCTCCTGTACAACCCAGCAAAACTACTCCCATGCATACACCCAACGAATACAAAAAAGGAAGAAAAACGTGGAAGTTCCACGGCTCAAAGAAGCACTATTTACAATACTGAAATATGGAAACAACCTAAATGCTCAAAAGCAGATGAATGGATTAGAATGTGGTGTTTATGTACAATGGAATACTGCTCAGCTATCATAAAAGTCAAACTCCTACGCCATTTGTAGTAACATGGATGGAGCTGTAAGGGGCTATGACAAGCAAAATAATTCAGAAGGAGAAAATGAATGTCACATGGTGTCACTTGAATAAGTAGAATATAGAGGAACTAAGCAAATGGACAGAGAAAACCAAAATTTAAAACTCACCCTTGAAAACTGATTACAGACGTGAAGAATCCAGGGGGTGGGAAAGTACCACCAAAATCATTCTATCTAGTGAAGTTAGTTCTTTACCCACTAGGTTATAGCACAGAGTGTGGGCTTGGGAGTGTGTGTATTTGTATCTTACTCTCAAGAACTGAAACCTGGAATCAAGTGGGAAAGGAGCGTGTTATGTATTTCACAGAATATATGCTTCTCTTCACTACAACTTGGTAACACCGGCATCCTTGTAGCTGTTCTAAAAATTAGCAAACTTATATTCAGTGAATATTAAATGGTTGTCCTATACAGATAATGGCTGGCCAGGTGAAGATTGAAATCCACATTCTTTCCTCTCTTCCACATGGCCCCTACTGAGCTTATAAGCCTATTGTGCACATACTAACATACATGGCCTGAGCACAAAGTGAAGTGGGAGTACAGTAGACTGCAGTGGGAAGTAAGGGTGGGTTGGGGATGGGCACACTGTGGTGATAACACAGGAAGTGGGGGGAGCATATACTCCCAAAATACAAACAATAATGCAGACCAACATTACTTCAACAAAAGTTTTTACATTTATTTGTTAAAAATAGCAAATTTGGCCCTCCCTGATGGCACAATGGGTTAAAGCACAACACTGAGAAGCTTAAGCTACTTCAGCACGAGTTTGATCCCCACCGCGGAGGTGACCCACATAGCGTGGCAGACCTCTCCTGACCCACCCGCTGCTCCCCTCAGCAGTGTACTTCGTTGATCTCCCTGTTCTGCTCCCTACTCTATCTCTGATGAAGCCTCTCACCACCCCTGCACCTCTGGCCTGTACCCCAGTTCTGCATGCATAAATAAATAAATCTTTAAACAAAAAAACCATAGTTAACTTTATTTGCCTATGAATAAGATTACTATTTCATTCTAAGAAAAACAGGGCTATATTCCAGATAAAAGTCTTACCTACTCCAATATTCTTACTGATCTGGTATGAACTAAAAAGCCATTCAGATGGTTGAGTAGGAGAGAAGTCTGACTTTATTTCCCATTCTCCAGCATTTAATGACATCAAGATAGATGCTAAAACAAAAAATGGCCCAACAATAACCACAGAAACAAACTAATAATCACAGAAATCACTCGAGTCTAAATGTGGAATGCAGTACAAAATGTTACAGCTGGATCTTCAATATGTAAACTTAGTAAATAATGACTTCACATTATTTATTGATTTTACATATTTACTAATATTCAACAGGACAAGTTCTATACACTATTCTTTTACTTATCTCTTATAAAAATTAAATCATGTAGGAACACAGAGAAAATTACTGAGTAAAAAGACAAGCTATTATCTAACTTTGGCATTATATAACTGTTTGAGCTACTAAAGAAAAAAAAAGGAAAGATACCACCTTAGTAAGTATAATATTTAATAAACTAACACAAGATCATAAGTGGAGACATTGGCCAGGGCACTGCCACGCCAGATGTCCTGCCATGCAAGCGGCCATGGGACAGACATGGGTGTCCCAGGGACAGTGCCTGCTGCTGGCCAAGTGAGAGTGGGAAGGAGACGAGCAGTGAAGGCCTTTCCCACCCGGCAGCCTGGGCTGAGTCACACTGCCTCACACTGCCTCACTGTTCTGGAAGGTAGGAGACAAGGTCCCGAGCTGGCCCCAGGTAAGGGCCATGCAAGGTTGGCCCAGCAGCTGTGAGGGGAAGGCACTGACCTCAAGAAGCTCCTGGATGTGTCTGTGTCCTTCTCAACCCACATAACAGAATTTCACTTCTCAACTCTAGGCACCTCTGGTGAGTGGCATAGAGAACCGGTCCTCATCAGAGTGCCAACAAAAGGGGAACCAACTTAAACGCTTGCTTGGAAAAGGTTACCTGGTCCAGCACAGCTTTTTAGCCTGATTCTAAGAGCAAAAAATCCTTATGATAATCATTGATTTTTATTTTTTTTTTTTTAAGAAATGGAAAATTACCAACTCACTCTGAATCTGAAGCACTTGATGTGTTTACAGTTTCCCAAGCACACACAATTTATAGAAACACACATACTAATAATTCTTTAAGTCCTTATCAACAGCACCTCACAAAACCCATGCTTTTTCTGCTTGACACTCTAAAAAAATACCAATCTGTGGGAAATATGAAATGTGTTATTTGGTATCAATGTGCAAAACAAAGAACATTAGAGGCTATCGTTGGAAAATGCATTATAAAAAATGTAGTAAATTTTAACTTTAAAAGCAAAGAATTGTATATCTGAACACCTTTCCCACCGTTTTTGAACAAAGGAACAGAGACAGAGACCTAAAGGAAGTGATCTCTGAAAGGCCGCAGGTGCCTAGAATACAGCTCTGGCTCACTCCATTACTCTATCACAGTAGGCTCCTGTTAGCAACACAATCTGCTGTAGAAAAGCATTTTGACCCAGTTATTTAATACTATCACTCTCCAAAACAGAGAACAGAGAGAAAATGAAAACAGAAGTGAAAAAAAATGACTTTCACTGTATTTAAACAGATACTTCTTATTAAGAAATATATATTTGGGCCCTCCCTGGTGGTACAACAAGTTAAAGTACAGCACTATGAAGCTATCTGCAGCAAGAGTTCACCATCCCAGCCAGGGAGCTGACCCACATGGCCCAGCTGACCTCTGACCTCTCCTGTCTTGCCCTTTGCTCCCCTCAGCAGTGTATTTCAGTCAGTCTGAAATGAATCCTCTCACTCCCTGTACCTCTGGCCTATATCCCAGTTCTTATATGCATAAATAAAGTAAAAAAAAAAAAAACAAAACAGAAAAATATAGATTGACAAAAGGTTAAAAATACAAAGTATTTTGATGATGCGCTTCCTTAAATGCCCCATCACCAATATTCAGAATCATCTACCAATTACTTATACCAACAGCCCCAACACTGCTTTTCCCCCCACAGAATTCCCTTATCTCTGTTTACTTCAGTCAACTCAGGAAGTCTATAATCCCAGGTTGTCCTTTATTATTCTGACTGTCAGTCCCAGAAGGCTGCACACACCCTCTGGTGTCATCTCCCGACTCCCAAGCCCATCCTTAGTAATGTGGCTTAGATCCGCCACATACCTGTGCTCCCTGAGCACATCACTCCCTACACAGCCTGCTCATTTTCCTCTCAAAACTCATTTGCACCGACTTCTTTCTCCAGCCCTACCCTCACTACTCCCCACTGCACCATGCTACCTTTTTATACTTTTTTGTGGCTTAAACATATAAATAATCCTCTCACTGTTCTGCCTTCTACTTCCTTGACCCCTGTCCTATATGACTAATTCCCCACCCTACCCTGTCCCCTTTGTCCCTTTGGGATACACATCCCAGACCTTGTAGTCACTAACAGCAACAAGTCCAATCTCAAAGCCCAGCAAGTCCTTTTCTAGCAATCATCTTATCTACTTCCAACTGACTTCCTCTGGAATCCCAACCCATCAAGAATACACACTGATTCCACTACCTTTTGTCTGTCCTTCATCCCTTCTTTGTCCTCACTTGCTTAAGTTGACACCAAGTTATTATAAAGCTTCCTGATATACTTTCTCGCCTCCATGCTTCCGCATCCCTCTGTAAAACTTTCCAGTAAATTCCAAGCATGTTAAATCCAAATCTCCCTCTCATCTCCTGCAGCTTTACCCAACTGGAGGAAAATGCACAATCCTGCCACTGGTCCTACTTTGAATTCCCCCCCAATCCCCCCGCCCCAGATGGGCCCTTGGTGCTGGAAAGTAGCTCTTCTCAAATTGCACAGTTTACACCTCCTGTCTCCTCCAACCTCCACCATCCCCTTACTCTCAAATTACAACTATTCAGTTGAGGGAACAGAAGCCAAGAGACTCACTCTTGCCTGCACTGTACCCATCCACCTGCCTGTCTCCCACACGGCTCTGCTCCCAGTTCTAAATAACCTCTCCATTCCAAAAGACAACCTTACTCGGCAACCCTACTTCTAACTCCGCATCAGACATTTCCTCACACTACATGACCTTCCCTTCAGTATAGACGCAACTGTTGAAGACTGTGACACTCAAGGTCCTTGGTGTCTCTCTAGAAAAGAATTTCACAAAGCCCCAAAATGAAGCCAGCAATAAAGTGTATTATTAGGAAGTGATGGGGTAGAACACTGAGAAAGGCAGTGAGTACTCAGAACACAGGAGAGCTGCCCTGAGCAGAAAAGCAGTAAGGTGTTTGAAGATTTTTCCTTTCTGGGTGGGGAGGCGTTTCTCTCAATTATACATTCCTTACTCCCATTACTCCTCCTGATTCCCTTCCTCTTTTCAGGTCCAGGGAAACTAGAAAAGACTCTTCCCAGGCCTCCCAGACCTGCAGACCATATTCAGTCCTTGAAACAAACAAGAGCCCCAGCTAGACTATCAAGATGGGAGATAGACAGTTGTACTCCTCTGGGTGGAGAGTGTGAGAGTCCTGTTCTATCTGTGATATGCCCACCGACCATCTCAAGAGACAAAGGCCCTGTTTCCCCTCCAAAGCTTTTATCAAATTATAAGTGACACCACAATTAAAATGAATTTCACTAGATCACCTGCTGGCATGACAGAACACTCTTCCTGACTGGAGGAAGGGGGAGGTAGTCTGGGTATAAGCTCAGCAAAGATGCACAGGCTTGAAGCAAATGGCCTTTCTGAAAGCCCAAGGTAACTAAGTACACCAGTGATAGAAAAAAACAGCAAAGACACCTCAATCACAGAAATACACATTTTTGTTAAAAGCATATAGTTTATGTTATTTCTGTAGTTGAGCCACGTTCTCCAACCAAGTAACAGAGCAGAGCACAAATGGCAACTTCTGCTAAACAGAATAAGCATGAACAGAAACCACATGAAACCCAAAACTCCCTCGAAGTGTCGGACATGCTCATTATTTCTAGCATTTGAAGACAGAAACACTACACTTGGATTATTATTTATAAATTTTTCAAGCTTCTGAAATGACATTACAAAAAAAATTCAAACTTTTTAAACCTTAGAAATTAAGGTTTTTATCTATATTATTTTCAGTCTTTTATTTTTCTTAAAGAAGGAAATGCATAGGTAAAATCCAGACTGGTTAAAACAAATCATCGAGATCATCATCATCATCATCTCAGAACCAAAGTCCTGATTTAGAAATATTTTGAATTAGAAATAAAACTTTCTCTCTGATTTATATGTTTTCACTAGTAAGGCTTCCTGTTTTTTTGAATTGCCATCCCATTTAAAGTACAAAGCCACTTGTTATTTTTAACTACAGTATCTCTAGAATCCAAACTAAATCACCCTTATGCAGCTTAGATGGCAATCTGTTTTTCCAAATTTGTTATCAAGTGGTTATCTAAGAACTGTATTAGAAACTAAAAAAATACTGATTTTAAAGTTTAGAATTAGGATGCATTTTGAAAATGTCAAGAAGTAAATTAAGATGCAATTTTGACAATGTCAAGAAATGAACTAAACAGCAACCTTTATCTCTAACAAGCAGAATATGGAAGCAAACTGTCCAGAGAGGTCACCAGCAAGCTCCCATTATCCTGGCTCCCAGACCCGCAGGGACACAGACACGCACCCCGGCTCACAACTGTCAGTGCCTGGCCTGATCCCAATGAGCCTGCACCAAAGAAGCCAGACCCCACTGTCCACCAGCAAAGAGCCAGTAAAAAAGGGTGCCACTCGAAAAACAATTTGATAGGCCAGCTTATTACAATTTTTGTTCATGCACTTTATTTTAAAATAAACAAAGTACACGACAAGTATACTGCCATGTTTTTACTAGCAGCAGGGAAATGACAAAGGAATTGACTTCTTTCACCAGATGTGTTCTGGAGTTCAGGCAATTTAGGACACTTTAAGTACTACTTAAATTAACTGTTCTATATTGACGATGGATAGGGAGAATTCACATTTTCCACTGAACATGTTTGTTTGTCCAATGTCTAAGTCGGGAATCAATAAATATTTGACAAGTATTTTTAAAAGATATTTGAACCTCACTTCTTAGTAATTAATTAATAACAAGCTACTGTACTGTGTAATATCATTTACCATAACTGTAAATGGCTTCAACAGTCTAGTCTAGTTCCAAATTTTGTCTAAGTTCCTATGAGACAAACAGTTGCAAAAATTTTTAGTAGTTATTTTTTAATAGGGTCTCTGATTATGAGAATAAAAGTTGCTACATATGACAACACATAAGTCACTCTCTTTTAAGCAAAAAATAAGGACATTAGTTCTTATAAATAGCTGGTAAGAAACAAAAATACTAATTACATGCCATCTTTTAAGAATGGCTGTTTCTTTAAAAATTACAACTATTATTCCATCCTTTTATTCATATACAAGAGAAAAACACTTATTACAGGGTCTCTTATCCTGCAATGCTAATTTTCTCCAAAAATATTTCACTCAGTAGTGTTTAAAAAGCATTTATATAATCCAAAAGCATGCTAAACAAAAATCACGCATGTTCATATGATAACCTTTGATGTCCTCACTGCCTCCCATTTTATCTCTTTTTGCATGCAATCATCGGTTTGTCTATTTTGTGTGTGACAGAAGTTAATAGGCTCTAATGCAGATCATTAAAGCAAACCCTGGAGAGGTGGAATATGCTGTTACCACCATAATGGTGGAGAAGCTGGGATACGAACCAAATGTGTTGGGTTCCACAGTAAAAAAACTGTTTCGTGTGTGTGTGTACATATATATGCATATATGCATATAAATTGCAAAAAAAAAAAAAACCTTATGAGAAGGGTAGAAATACGAAAGGAAAAATCTCAATGTTTCAACCACATAAAGGAATATATTAGAAGAATAAACTGAAAGGAAATGCAGAAAACGTTGCAATGGATATTCCATTTCTTTATTGTGTCTATAATCAATTGTTAAAATTCTGTAGTGAGCATTTATTATCAATATAAGCAGAAAAAATATTTTCAAAGTAATAATTTTGGATATATAATCATTCAAGTCAATTAAAGTTCAGAGCAAAGAGTTCTACACATTGCAATCACGGTTGCAGGCCATTCTAACATTTATTTCGGCACACTCAAAGAAGACACTGAATCATCAAGAAGACACTGAATCTTGTACAAAACATTCTGCATTAGGAAAAAATTAAGTCCATCATACAGCCATATCACTTGCTTATGTTCAGAACTGTAATGAACTTTAGAGATCATTGTGCTTTACAGATGGACAAATTGAGGCCTAGAAGCTTAAGTGCTTCCCCCAAACTTAGCAAACAATTTGTGTTCTTTTTAACTATAGCATTAGATTTTCATCAAATAAAGTTAAAAATAAAAGTTTCAAGCATTCTAAGAAGAAGTTTCAATTCTTAAGGAAAGTCATATGTGTACAATTTACTGCACCATGCAAATAAGACATTGCTCATTACTGCTAAGTTGTGACAAAAATAAATGGCAGTGATTATTTCCTTTTTCTCATTGCTTTTATAATTTCACTACATCTTACCCTTTCTTTACAGCTCCTTGCCTGTCCCCCAAGGTACATTTATTAATTTTTTTGTTGTGGCTTAGATTAGGCCTATGCCATTTTCCAAGATAGATAATCATTTGTTTCAATGACAAGTCATGCTTTTCCTCTCTCAGCAAAACTGTATTTTCGGCTATTAATCCAGACTTTGGTCATTCTCTTCTACAGCCTTTAGTGACAAGGAAAGGAAGTCACAAGTTTCCCTCCCAAAATCCCTTCCACACATACACTTTTCCTGATAATAGTGAATATGTAACATGTGGAGTCTCACAACCATCTCAGTTCATAGTTCAACTATCACAGCATATTTTCCAGAGATTAAATTTTATAATATTATCTCTACAGAAATGTGAGGGCAGCCTTTAGCATTTTCAAAAGTCTCAGTTCTGAGCAGCTATCTAAGGAAATCCCACAAGGCTATTTTAAATAGTTCTATCAAGGGGAAAAAAAGTAAACAGTTCTATCAAGAAAGCCAGACAATATTCTGTCACTGAGAACAGTTAGGAATTCATTAGCCATTCTTTAGAAAAAATGGAAAGAAAGAAATAATCTAACCTCAACAAAGGAAAAGAGAAATAGACTGGAATTTTAAAAAATGACTAGTGCCAATAGAGATTTGTGAGACTACAACAAAAGTGCTATCATCCATGTCATTGTAGACACTGTAGAAGGAGAAAAGAGATAAAGCAGGACTTGGTATTTGAAGAAATAATGCCAGAGAAGTTACCAAATTTGGCAAGAAACAAACTTACACACTCAAGCTGAGTGAATCCCAAAGAATAAACCAAAGAAATACCAATAATCAAACTCCTAGAGACAAAGAAAGATGACACCAATCAATGGGGACAAGGGGATAAAACAATCTGCCTATTTTTGATCAGTTACTAAGGAGACCAGAATCAAGTATAGAAAGATTTATCTATCCAGAATACTAAACTCAGCAAAATATCCTTCGGGAGTAAAAACAAAAAAAAATCTAGATACTCTCAAGAACACTAAGAGAATTTATGGCCAGCGGACCTACCCTGAAAAAAGGCTAGAAAAAATTTTCTGAACAAAATGGAAATAACAGAAGAATAAAGCAATCTTGGAACATCAGTAAGGAAAAAAGAAAAAGGTATAAAGGAACATGGGTAAATACAAAAGGCTTTCCTTTTATGAATTTTTGAAATATATTGGACATCAGGCTATCTGAAGTGGTTGTATGTGAATGTAGGGGAAATATCTGAAACAACTACACAGTCCCCACATGTACCAAATGGCCTATTATGTACAATGACATTAACTGAGTAACAGTAAAAACTGTAAACAACTAATAGTGATCTGATTCAATAAATCATGATGCAGTCATATGACAATATTATATAACTATCAAAAAGAATATTCTTTAATCTATGACAATAACTAATTTGAAGTACAAAGAGAAAAATCTGACTTCACACATACAAGTTCATAAAAGAGTCTTTTTAAATAGCCTTCCCAGATAATTATAAGTACTCTTCTTTGAGACTATGCCCAAACATGACAAGTATTAGTTTCTTAAAGGTTAAATACAATTATTTAATCTGGAATTATCTCAATGAACATGTCGTGATGTTACATTAAAATACATTGGTCTAGGCCCTCCCTGGTGGCGCAGCGGGTTAAAGCACAGCACTGAGAATCTAAAGCCGCTTCTGCATGAGTTCGATTCCCGCCTGCCCTGGAGGTGACCACATGGCACAGCAGACCTCTCCTGACCCGCCCGCTGCTCCCCTCAGCAGTGTACTTCGTCGATCTGCCTGTTCTGTTCCCCGCTCTGTCTCTGGTGAAGCCTCTCACCGCCCCTGAGCCTCTGGCCTGTACCCCAGTTCTGTATGCACAAATAAAATAAAATCTTTAAAAAAAAAAAAATACATTGGTCTATTTTACACTTCAAGGCATTTTATTCAAGCAAGATTTTAAACATGTTGTTGTTTGCAGCAACATGGATAGAGCAGGAAAAGATCATGCTTAGTGAAATGAGCCAGAAAGAAAAGGGAAAATACCGGATGATTTCACTCATAGCAGGAGTATAACAGACCAGGCGAGAAAATAATGATAATGATGAACAGCTATATGCCAGAGATATTTTATGGGGGTGGAGTGGGGAAAGGGATCAAAAACGGGGGGGGATGCACTGGACTATGGTGATGGCACAGGGTGATCTGGTGATGGGAAGCCCATGGGGATTACAAGTGAGATGGAAAAGGGCACAAAGTAATGTAAAAATAAACTATTATATTACTTTAAAAAATACATTGGTCTATTTTACACTTCAAGGCATTTTATTCAAGCAAGATTTTAAACATTACATGTTCATCTGAAAAACATCAATTCACTGGCCCTCCCTGGTGGCGCAGCGGGTTAAAGCACAGCACTAAGAAGCTAAAGTCACTTCCGCATGAGTTCGATCCCCGCCTGCCCTGGAGGAGATCCACATGGCCAGGCAGACCTCTCCTGACCCGCCCGCTGCTCCCCTCAGCAGTGTACTTCGTCGATCTGCCTGTTCTGTTCCCCGCTCTGTCTCTGGTGAAGCCTCTCACCGCCCCTGAGCCTCTGGCCTGTACCCCAGTTCTGTATGCACAAATAAAATAAAATCTTTAAAAAAAAAAAAACACACACATCAATTCACTGAGTTGTGCACATCTTCTAAACACATTATTTTCCTGAAAATATTAGTATCAGCCCTACTCATGAGAACAGTCTGTTAGTAGAAGCTGTGAGACTTGGATAGCAAATACAAGTTTTCCAAAATTCTAATTTTTGCATGAAAGTTTAAACTCTAATGTTGGTTTTATATGTATGTATGTATGTGTATATATATATATATAGCCAGCTTTTTCCTTAAAGTCAAAGGGTCACTTCTGAGGAAAATGTCTCCCTGAATACCTTTTTAAGTTAACTGTGATTTCATGAAAAATTAAAAAATTAGTTTTGCTTGCAACTTAATCCTATTGGTGCCTTTCCTGAAGAAAAATCACTGTACAATGGAGCAAAAATGGTTTATATGCACTATTTCATCACATAAAGTATTTAAAAAAAGATACTCAAGAAGCAAGATATAATAAAACCTACTTTGCATTGCTTTCTTGAGAATACTTGGAAGTAAAACTTTTTTTCTTTTTTACTGCTACTGGTAGGCAGTGAAAATCCACTACTAGCACCCCTTGTTGCTACTGCTTAGAGTGCCCAGGAGCCGCCAGTCTGACCCACCATGTCAACCATCACTGCAATGTCAACACCATGAATAAAGCAATGGGTCGGCATTATTGAAAATATTCTTGACCTCATGAACTACCTTCCTGACAGAACCAAGGACCACTTTGTGAAGGCAGCTGATCTGCACACTGAAAGCAGCTAGAACACAGTGCCCGCTGTACGATAGTAGTAAATGAGCTCTGTGGCATTCACTGAGCATGTACAACACACTAGGCTACCAGGCACTGAGCTAAGACCTTGTACACATGAGCTCACTTAAACTTCACATAGCACAAAAAGGCTATTAGTGTCTCCCTTCTACTGATGAAAAAACTGAGTCATGTAAAGATTTAAATAGTGAGCCCAGTGTCCCAAGCTCGATACTGGAAGAACCAACATTCAAATCTAGGTTACTAGCCATTTTAATTCCTGCAGATCCAAATCACACGTGAACTCAACAAGTTGAATAAGCACAAAGGTAAACTGTCAAGCAGCACTTCCTCTAGACTACGGTGAACAAGAACAACTGCCTAAGATTCTTTCTCTTAGACGCCAGAAAAAAAGTCATAATACCAGCAAATCCAGGGATTAGGAGAGGAGCTGGCAGGCAAATGGAGTTGCCACTTCAGTCAAAGTGGGTACATAGTACCGGCCCTTTAGGAAATTCTATTCCTTCCAGGGAAGTCATATGTGTTCATTTAAACAGTGAACTATCATTATTTTAATTAGAAGAAAAAAATAGGAAGTCTGGTTTTCTTCCAGGTCCTGACATTGCTTCAGTAAACTCAGATCAGGCCAAGAGGGACCAGAAGAATTCAAATTTCCCAGCCCAACCTGATCCTCCTATTAATCTCTGGTGCTTCTCAATAAAAATAAAAACAAACAGGTCTGAGGGTCCTCCCCATCAATCTGACACTTGTTAACTGAAAAAAAAAAAAAAAAACTTAAAAAGAGGAACCAAACCTGATTATTTCATCTCTTTTGTTACCTCAAGTTTTGTTTTCAATAGCTAATGAATTTTTACTATTAATAATCATCTATGGCATCATCCCTAGGATTATCCGAAACCAACCAAAACATTAACAATAGCCTTTCACATATCCTCCTGCATCTGATTCTCACTAATCTCACTTCCTTGATCCGACTCCATTTCTCAGGACTTGATGGGAGCGCTTGGGGAGCAAAGGCCGCATCACAGTGGGCCCAGCATTTACCATGCGCAGGACAACAGACCAGCTCTGCGGTCATGTCACTGAGTCCCAATTCTGCTCTCAAAGAGTTTTTTGGGCAAGGCAAGGCAGATTAAGGCGCAGACTGAGAGATATGGGAATGACGTTTTTCCCCATTTGTGTTACCACTCACAGATACCAAAAATGATTTGACCAAATACATTTGATAGTAAAATTTCTCAAACATACAATCTCTTTCACATATGACCTAAATGCCATTTGTACTAGCAACTGAACAAAAATACAGCTCATCACCTTTTTTTCACATGATTAAAGTTTGTCAGGTGAGAATATTTTTTAAAATGTAAATGGTACACAGCCTAATGCTTCTAAAAAAAAAAAAAAAGAACAGATGCACTTGAACAGTTAACATGAGCTGACAGACTCACCGATCTACCCATCACAGAACCCCCAATGCCCTTTGCTGCCTAGGGAGGGCAGGACTGAGTTTGAGGGCCTTCCTCAGTTCCTCAGCTGCCCAGTTTGGAGGGCCAGTCCTGAGCTTCAGCAGTATGGGTTTGGGCTGAACTGCAGCAGCCTCCAGACCAGGCTGGTGAGCTCTGATGGCCCCAAGGTTCTTGATTTTGGGTGTTCAGATAAGTGTCTCAGCACCATCCTGGGACCATGAGCTCAGGAAGTTCAAGAGGGGTGGTGGTGGTCCTTGCCCCCTCCACCTAGTGGGAGTCACTGAAGGGAGACCCAAGGCTCTGCAGGACCCCCAAACTCTGCAAGCCAGCTCCCAGAGCTCCAACAGCAGTCTGGCAGATCCATGACACAGCCACCCCCAATCCAGCCTGACAGGCTCCAACAGCAGCAGTGGCCCCTGACCCTCACACCTCCAGATTTAGGGCCACTGGAATAAGCAGCCTGTTGGAGCCAGTCACAGAAACCCTGAGCCCACCTTTGACTAGACCACTCAACTTCAGGTTAGGTCTGGACAGCCAGGTGGGATTTCACTTATGAATACTGTGCCAGAATTGTAAAGGGACACTCAGGTTCAAGCTCCCAATGAACCAGTCAGGTTCTACTTCTCACAGATGCCACACAAGGTTTTCAAGACCATTCAGGATTGCAAATGGACCAATCGGATTGGAGCTTGACGAGAACCTATCAAACAGCTGGGATTGTAAACATACCAATCGGACTTGAAAGGCAGGATACCTAGAGAGGATAAAAGCCACTTATCAGACAACCTCATATCAGATGTATCGGGATTCCTGGGAAAACCTTTGAAAACAGATTCATCAGACCCCCCCCCCGACTTTGAGACCTGCAAAGACTGTTGAGACCTTCAAAGGTGCCTTTGTAGAGATCTCCTCAGAGACCTGACCACTGCACCTGCCTCCAGTCCTGTCTCTGACATCACTTGCAGAGAGCACAGTGAGCTCCTGCTCCCTCTAAAAGAGTTGTTAGCTGTTGGCATCTCTAAGAGCTGTTGGCCATTGGCACAATGGCATCTCAAAAAGCAGTGATACTGGTACATAGGGCCCATCACCTGATGACATAGGAGCCAGCTGACCAGCACTGTTGATCTGATAACCAACACTACTAAGCTGTGATCAGCCACCTCTGAGAACTGTCCGCCATTTCTCATCCTCTGGCTCCACCACCTGGTATTGGTCCAGCACCCAGTGGAATCCAGTCTTTGGACTGTTGCTGTGGGCTGACATAGTATCAACTCAGCAGCCCCACTGTGATCACTTCCAGTCACCACCCTGAGTTGGATTCCAGTCCACCACCACTTACTGGTGTGTCCCACGTCTATAATGTCACTGAAGGGACAGAGACATCTTATACCAGAGTGTTTTAGGCTCCTGGCCACTAACTATCTGGGGTAGAACAGCCAGTCACTTGTAGCCTTGGAAACTCTTTCCTTTTTCCCAATCTCCCCTTTCTTGATAAATCCTATTATTGCTGCACCCTAAGCTTGAGTAGTATCTTTTAATTGTGAGCATATGGAGTCAAACTATAATCAGTGAACTGTCCCACAATCTTGGTGCTGTTTTACCCACAGGGTCAAGCAGTCTTATATGTCTAGTGATCATTAAACTAATCCAATTAATGTTCCCAAACAGCTAAGATGCACTTTGACTTACACTCTATATGAATATGCCCCAGTGAGTGATGTTAGATGTTAATGAATAATGACTTTAAATAAATCATACAAGATTATCACTAAATAAAGAACTTGAATAACTAGAAGTTTCATCAACACTCAACTATAAGAAACCAAACATTAAATGGCAGAGGAAGCGGTTTTATCAACTTTATTGCTTTCTGGAAATGGGATTCCCTTTTTACCTATCGTATTTTTATCTACTCATTGTCTGACTCTCAGACTTTTCATGGAAACTTACGTACAAAAGAAATAATGTGTCATATGTAATTCACAGTCAAAGTGACAGATTCCAAATGATCACTGTGAAGTGAAATAATGGTTTATATCAAGATGGAGTCAACCTTAACTTGGTTACAAATTTTTTAAAGGAAATATATGATAAACTATAATTCAATGTTCCCTATCACCAAAATCTTTCAGAAAAAATAACTGACCAAGCTTACAGCAGAACAATTAAACATGTCACTGGAGTATCTTAAAATTCCTTCTCTGGAATGTGAAAAACACCCACATAAAACATTGAATGCCTCCCCTAAAATGCCATGATGCAGGATTTCAAAAATTTCTTTAGATTCTCCTTAAGTCCCATTATAAATCCAGAAAACTAAAGGAAATTTAATCATTAAATTAGCAACTGTGGTATTTTCCTCTTGTAGTAGCAAAATGCACAGGGATGGCTGAATGATTCTTAGAAATTCTCTTTATCTCTGAAGATGTTTCTTTACCTTCATTTTTCATCAAACTTGTCCATTAGGAAGGTAAATACTAAGTAAAAAAGGAAAACCAAAAATCTAAAGCAACACCACCACCACCACCACCATCACTCATATTACAATTCAGGGTAAATCCTATAAATATTCTGGCAAGCTTTATTCCAGTGCATTTTTTAAATAATTACAGTAGTGTAATGAAATATACAAAAAATTTTGCAGTAGTTTTTGTTAACTACTTTGGTAACTTTAAAGCAGTGTATGCTTGTTGCAAGTATTTAGAAAATACATTGTCAGGGGAACCCCAATTCCTCCATTTTGTAAAGACATTTTGTATATCCTTCTACACTTTTTCTGTGAATGATACAAAAAAAGTTGTGCTCTGTGTTTATATGAAAAATTATTTTAAACAGCTAGTACTGGAACATTTCAACACTAGTTGAAAAATAGTACAAAGATCTTCTTCCTACAGAAAATAACTGGGTTTTTTTTTTGTTTGTTTGTTTGTTTAATTGTGTTTTGCTGTGCAAATTCCAAAATATTTACTCTGGTCATATACATTACATAACACAGTTACTCAACATTTTTATTGATAAAATTAAAAAACCATAACTATATTAATTTTTGCAAAGTAGGCCCTCTCCTTTGGCAGTCCTCACTACTCAGAATCAAACCTCTTAGAATCAAACCTCTCCTCCAGGCTCAAGACCAGGTGTCCAAATGTCCACTGCACAGATCCACTTGGATGTCTCAAAGGCAACTCACAGCTGAATATATCACCCTGCCTCCCAAGGTATCTCTCCTCCACTGTTCATCATCTATCATGCGATCACTCAAACCAGAATACAGTCCCCTTGCCCAATGTATCCAACACATTCTGTCAATATTACCACTGAAATCTCTCCCCAGCACCACACTCCCCTTCATTTCCATCATCTTCTACCCACACAACTCATTTCTACATATCCAATCTAGATTGTTCTAAGCTATTCTCCAGAGCCACTGGCCACACTGGCAGATAGCTGATGGTTTATCTCACATTTTTGTCTCCCTCCACCTCCCCCTCCCTCTTTCCTTTCTCTCTCTCTTAAATCCCTCAAGGACTTCTCACTGCTCTTAGTATAAATACTAAAAACTTTAGATGTCTATATGGTCATGCTTAATCTGACCCCTGCCTATAAAGACTTACCTTACATCACCCTTTCCCTTGTCCTTTCTCCCTCCTTAGTCCCAGACTGGCTTCCTGATAGCAATAATTCACATGCTTTTCCCTCTACTCAAACTATCCCACCCACCACTCCATCCCCAAGTCATCCTTCAGATCTCAGCAAGGTAGTCTTATCATCAGTCATATCATCCCCTGAGCCTCAGGGCCCTGTCAGGCTCTCAGGAAATGCACCAGTACTTATCAGTGGTTTGCTCTGACAATGTCTATCTCTACTGTCTGACTATAAACTTAAAAGCAGTAACAGTTTTTTTTTTATTCAATATTTTAACCAAAAGCTTGACACCTAGTATAGGCATATAGCTATATAGGCTATATAAAGCTTGGCATTTTGCTATTAAATGACTGAGTAGCACATAAGTGGAATGTACTTATAGCAATACATACGTATCTACACACACACACACACACACACACACACACGCATGTATATATAAAAAGGAGTCAAACTACCACTAACTGTAAGCTGTTTCACCAACTTTCATTACTTGGTACTACCGGGGAAGTTACATGGCTAACTGACTCCTGTCCAAGTTGGGGGTGTGGTTCAAGACAAGGCTTGTGGTGCTAGGTTTCTCTCAGTAGTTGGTAACTGCCAATACTTGGTTTTTGTTTTTCCCAAAAGCTAGTGAAGGATACAATTTTAAGAACTCTTGACAAGTCTCCTGATGTCATTACACCTTATTTTTAGCAGATCTTATAAGCAATTTATGTACATATTGACTAATTTATTTATATACATGCTATCTGTTTGCATGTATTTATTTATTTACCTTTCTGTACTATGGATGCCTACATAGTAATATTATTTTATATATATACACATAGTTATTAATATTTATGGAGCACTTATTATGTGCCACAAACCATATATGGCTTTACATGCATTATTTCACTTATAATGCAAGACTTTTCAGGAAGATTCTATTAACATGTCCATTTTAAAATATGGAAAATGAAGGATATGTCATCTTGCATACAAGTGCTAAGTGGCAGAGACCCATTTCTCTGTTATAAGCTTCCATCATCTCTTCTGAAAAATCCATTAGTTAACTTCACTATACTGCTGAAATACAAATGAAGAGTGCCTCAGGAGCTTGAAAATAAAAATGTTATATTGGCTTTGTTTTTTAATGAGAGAGAAAAAAACCATCTTTAATTTAGTCTTTTCATAGTGAAGGGCAAGCACTGGTCATATATACAGAACTAGTGCAATGTATTTATTCTAAAATCATCTTCACCAAGGAGTGACTTCTTAGGCCAGATGTAACCATATTCAATAATATGTATCAAAGATAAGGGAGAAAGCTGCAAGAGTAATTAAGTTCAATTTTTAAGTTTTTTTCAAATTCGCCCTTTTGAGTGTACCTTGCTGGCCTAGTTGGAAAACTATCACACATACACACACAGAATGCAAACACCAAAGTCCCAGTGCAACGCACTACCCAGAACACGTTGTAGTCAGCCCAGATGCCCCAGACAGACAGATATAAGCCTGAAAACCTGTGGTTTACTATGAAAGGCAGGCTTCCCTTTGACATGGGCCACTACAAAATTGAAAACCAAAATCATGGCAAGGTCTTAGGTTGCTCTAGAATTATGTTTAAGCCTCATTTCTGTCTTATGTTTTCAAACTCAGTTTTCTACTTTTTTCTTCTATTTTTAACTTATGACATCATGCGCATAGGTATCAAAAAGAAGGTATGACTGTTTCCTTAAATGGTTATGAGGGTAGAAATGTGACCTAGACCATATTCATTCTTCCTCATTCATTCCACACAAGTAAAATATGCACCCCAGGTGCAGCAATTCTCAATCCTGGCTATCCATCAGACTCAGCTGGCAAATTTTAAAAACATGGAGGCCAGGGTCCAATCCAAAAGTACCAGTACTCATCTGGTCTAGGGAGGGGTTCAGAACTGGCAGATTGGTAAAGACATCAGGGATCCATCACACAGCTAGAGCTAAGAAGCTCAGCCCTGGGGTTAGCCACTAAGCAGCATGCCAGACCAACCACTTTCAATAAAGAGCCAACAGACGTCACAATCTCTAATAAGTGCCATAGCTTTTCATTCTAGTATTTCAGGCCTCCGGCCATCTAGGTACCAACTCTGTCCTAAGACAAAATTCATTCCTTGTAGTGTCTCTTATTAGTGCTGCAACGCAAGCTGTGGACTTTTCAATAATGCTTAATATATTTGTCATAGGGTCTCCTGCATCTAATTACTAACTTTAAGTTCCAAAATCTTAAAAGGGTCTTATGTCTGCTCTACACATGAGACAAACATATTTTAAGAGTGCACCGATGTACCTTAGAAATTGTTTCTTTATCAATAACGTGGTTCCACCTGTGTGGACTGAGCAGCACATCGGCTTCTCCTCATTATAATTCAATCCTGTAATTACACTATCTTATGAACACTAGTTAATACATAGGAAGTTGGAAATTTGGCTTCTTTCAAAACATAATTGTTAAAATATTTTCTGTGAGAGTGTTTGCATATGCAGAAATTGTTAGCATATAACCAAGAAGTATCCAGGACCTCAAACTTAAGGGGTGCATACTCTAAAAAGAATCTTGCCATCTACCACATAAAGAATAAAGACAAAGGAAGGAATTTTTTTTTTTTTTGGAAGCAACTCTTAACTGTGAAATATCTTTAACAGAATTTGTGGCATAGAGAAGAGAGAGTATTCCTAATAACAGTTTCCCAACAAAACGCCAAAGTTAACCATCCACTCATGGGCAAATGCCTAGCTAACCAGGATGAGCCTGAAGTAGGGCTGTGGAAGTCTGAGAGCGTGCCCCAAGTTTAAATACCTTCTAGCAGGGAACCACACAAGGGTTTCAGGCAACTCTGGGACAAAAGAAGCAAAGTTAAAGTACAAGTCAAGATAACAGCTGTCACAGTCTCTGCTAAGGATACTATTCCCTCATCTCTCACCCATGGGCATCTCTTATGTGTCTCTACTTGTCTGTTCGCCATCTGTCTCCTTCGATGTCACCTTTTCAGTAGAACCAGTGTAAAGTCAAAGCCAGAGACATAAGAATCCCACAGCCCAACTGCCTTTTGTGTTACAGTGTCACCCAGCCACTCAATTACCCTTCAGTCCAAGCAGCTAGTACGAGGTGGCTGCTTAAAAGCGGGGACATTGTGCTGTGCTCTCCTTCTGTTTAAATGATCATTCAGAATACTGCACCAGGGTGGAAGAGGTTCCAAGCTGGGAGAGTTTCCAGAAAGATTTCTGGTTTCCTGTTAACAGTTTATTTTTAAGATTACATTTCAAGAAGATTGATTTCACTAGCTCACAAGTCAGTGTTTAAGCATCAGAGAATTTCCAGAAAAACTTAAGTACTAATATACTGCATTGTTAATAAAAATTTTAAGAGCATTTTTTAAAAAGCCTGTGTATAATTTTCCCTTTCTAAGTACTTGTGTAGTTCTTTATCTCCTACTTCACTGTCAGGCCTTCCTGATAAACTGTTGCCAGCAAACAAGGCAACACTGCAAATTTGGAGAGGAGGTTTCAGAGCAAAGCCTAAGAGCTACTCATTACGTGTGTGTCTGTGTGTGTGCGCGGGTGTGCTGAGGTGGTCCGGGGGAAGAAGGGTCAGGGTGTTAACGCCCTGACATGGTTTCTTGGCACTACTGGCTGGCCTACTACTGGCTGAGTCTCCCTAAGAGACAACCGGTACTTACAGCTCTTTCTGAAACCCATTAGCTGCATCAAGGAGAAGTGCCCACCCAGAGGAGAACTGGGGTCAAGTTTGGTCACAGGCATTGGCTTAAAAATTAGTGAGTTGGTCTCACTTTCTCTTTTAATACCACAAAAGCAACACATATAATTATTTGACATTTACAAAATACAGAAATGCAAAAGTTTAGGCTATACTCCTTCCACCCAGGTAAACTTACTCTGAGCCTTGATAATAAAGGTCTCCAAAACAAATCGTTCATTTCTTCCTCTATGGTCTCTTAGTTCTCTCTTGCTTTTACTTACTTGGGGCACTTATAATAGTCATTTTAAGCCATAAAATAATATTCTATTTTAGGAAAGTGCCATGATTTATTTAACCCACCTCCAAAAAGTTATAAACAATACCATGATGAACTTTTTGTTTTTAGGTCACTAAAAACAGTGATATGTGGATAAGTACAGCCTTAGTGAAGTTCAGGAAAAGCAAACTTGGGATTTCCAAAAGGCTGTGTCTCTGAAAGAGTTCTGCTACATTTAATCATTCACCTAATTTGGCTATGGCCAGTAACCCAGGAGTTAAGGCAGGACAAAGTCCTTGCACACAAGTGTTCCACACATGGTTCTCCAAAAGGACCAAGTCACAGAAACCGAACTGTGACATCTGCCACCATTAAACAAAATGCGAGTGGAAAGGGGAAGGGGGGACAACAGGGGAGTAATGTAAGGGGCCTCTAATAAAAATGTTAGTTTACAACATGCCAATATAACTTATTGCTTATAACACCATCAAAGTGTTTGGCACACCCACCCCACCCCCAGAAAAAAAGCCTCTTTCAATAGAAAATTAGCAAATAAGTAACTAAAGACTAACTACAGAAAGTTAGACTGAATTAAAGGCAAACATCACATAGCCAAAATGCCACCTGAGGACCAGTTACCTTATTTGAGGAGACAGACAGGGATGGAGCACGTTCAGCATATAAAATATACTCAAAATAACAATCACAAATCAAGTGATTTTTCAGGAAAGGAGAAACTGCTATGATTTAGTACTAAGTAACAAAATTTGAAGTTTCAAAGACTGTAATTTAATGAAAACAAATATTTTATTGATATTTTAGAGAAAAAAATTTTGCTACTACACAAATAAGTCAATGTTTTTAAGAGATAAAACAGGAGAGAACATGTAAAAGATAAATCAATTATCATCACCTTTAACGAGATGTTAAAAGCCATTTTTGTTTTGCGAGGCAAGATTCTCTTATATATATATCCCTTTAGCTCTAAACAACATTAAAAAAAATAAAACAGGCCCTCCCTGATGGCGCAGTGGGTTAAAGTACAGCACTGAGAAACTAAAGCCACTTCTGCATGAGTTTGATTCCCGCCTGCCCCGGAGGTGACCACAGGGCGCGGCAGACCTCTCCTGACCTGCCCGCTGAGTGTACTTCGTAGATCTGCCTGTTCTGCTCCCCACTCTGTCTCTGGTGAAGCCTCTCGCCGCCCCTGAGCCTCTGGCCTGTACCCCAGTTCTGTATGAACAAGTAAATAAACCTTTAAAAAATATAAAAATAAAAATAAAACACTGGCACTCTCCCAAACTGAATGAGAATTAAAAAGATATCTCTTATCTTGACCCCATCCATTATAAACCACAACTTACTGATTAAATGTAAACATAAAATAACATACTTCCAAGTTAATACATATATCTAAACACTTTTTACAACTGCCATTTTCTGAACATCAATTATGTGCCAAAACCTTACTGCTTACCTTTAATCCTTTCAAATGCCTATGAGTTAGGTTACATCACAAAAAGAGAAAACTGGCCTGAAATCACAATTTGGCAAATGCTGAAGCCAGGACCTCAGGTCTAACACTAAACGTTTCCCAAAACACCACACCTTCTTATATTTATAGGTGATAGGCCAGATGGAAAGATGATTCCAGAGAGCAGAGACAGATACCAAGAACTAGCAAGCAGCTTAGAGTGTGTTCATGAGAAGAGGCACTGGAGCCAGACTGTGTAAGATGGAATGCTGGTTGCCCCACTCAGCAACGTGACCCATGCCAGTTACTCATCCTCCTTCTACCTTTGTTTTCTCAGCTGCAAAACAGGTAGAATATAAACACCTACCTCCTAAGATTACTATGAGAAGTGAGTTAAAATCCACCCAAGATGCGTGAGTTTTATATCAAATATGACCATGTAAAACTGATTTTGGACCTCAAACTGAAGATATCCAAGAAGAGTGGTTGTTAAGTAACCAAAAGAAACTACATGGACCACTTCAAAGGCATAGAAATACCAGCATAGAAACTTCGCACCTTTGCAAGAAATGAGAGACCAGTTACAAAGACTGATAATGGCCACGAGGACCTAATGTCTCAAGCTAGCTCCACCCTGACCATTAGGGCCATTCAGGTTAGATTACACTGGCCTCCACTGGATACAAAGCAAACAATTCCAGAATTTTACCAAACAATTCCAGAACTTTGCCAAGTATTCTTGCAACAGGGCAGGACGTGATGCTCTTGGGCATGGCTATTTATGCCCCTACATATAAGACAAAGCTTAATGTGGATTTATTTCTCTAGGTAATAAATGGTTTAAATGAAGATTTCTGGAATTTATATACATGATTATGTTTCCACCATTTTAGTTAGAAAAGAGAGATGGCCACAGGAAAAATTAGGCGAGCGCAGGCACAGGACCCAAATTAAGAGCAGAAGGAAACTGAGAATAAGACTTTTCATATAGAAAAACAAAATTGGATAAGAAAAACTTATCATTTGCAGGACTATATCTATCTGAATGGTGCTTAATAAAACATGAGTTACATTTCGTTATTCATTGAATTAGAAAGTTTATCTAAGAATTAACCTATTTTCTTAATTTTAGCAGAGTGAAATCATAATCTTGTATCAATGATCAGAAAGTGTCAGAACCTAACATTTTAGTATCTTATAAGCTGAGGCGCTGAAGATCAACTCATAAAACTAAAATGAGTGGGGTATGTATAGGGGTCCAGTTTTAGATGTGTCTCATTCTTTCAACCTATAGTTTAACACCTTAAACACTGTCTGCACTGCAAAGAAAGGAAAAGATGCAATGTGGTTCAGCTCTTCTTTCACAATCCCATTCCTTTCACCCCAGCACACAACCAAAAGCACACCTGTATTTAGTTGTTCCAGCAGATTCCCACCAGCCTTCCTGTTCCCATTCTTTTCCTACCTTGGTTCCATTGTGGACCACAGTGCCAATGTTCCAATATCTAAAACACTTTCTTCACGCCATTTCTTTGCTTAAAAATTTTAAGGCTTGGCCCTCCCTGGTGGCACAGAGGGTTAAAGCACAGCACTGAGAATCTAAAGCCGCTTCTGCATGAGTTCGATTCCCGCCTGCCCTGGAGGTGACCACATGGCACAACAGACCTCTCCTGACCCGCCCGCTGCTCCCCTCAGTAGTGTACTTCGTCGATCTGCTTGTTCTGTTTCCCACTCTGTCTCTGGTGAAGCCTCTCACCACCCCTGAGCCTCTGGCCTGTACCCCAGTTCTGTATGCACAAATAAATAAATCTTTAAAAAAAAAAATTTAAGGCTTACAGGATAAAGTCCAAATTCCATAGTGTCATATCACATTAGAGATGCTTCACAGTGAACCTCAAACCTTTCTATTAACCATAAAGAATGCCCAAATAATCGTCATATACCGAGCACTCAAAGTATTTCAAGACTCTTAAGTACTTAACATGGATTAACTCACAACTGCTTTATGATGTAAATGCTATTAGTCTCATTCCTTAGAGGAGAAAACAGACTGCAGTCAAACTGCCTCACATGAACAAAGAGTGAATCAATGGCCAAAGAGTCAGATCAGTTGGTTAGATTCCAGTCACACATGCAACACTATACAATGTTTGCCCTTTCACTCCATCGTCCCCATACAAGGCCCACATGTGTGTGTGCTCTTTGCTCTGTGCTCCAACAGCATATTATCAGTTATTATTTCTGCCACTTATTTTTACATAGGACCATGAGCACACCACACCTGAGTGTACGGCAAATGCCTTATATGCATAATTCTGCCCCTAGCACAAGGCTCTCAGTGCTTGACAAATGAAAACTGCTGACATGTGAACTGTAATTCCTCTCCAGCCTCAAAACAAGCACATTTTTCTGTCTTTCATTCTACCCGTTTCTTACTTCTACATCAGAAAGAGCTTTATGGCATTGAAGTTCTAGAAAAGGTGTATGATCAAGAGTCTGACTGAAGGTAGGCACAGGTCAATACTGAATATGGGACTGCTCATTAAGCATCTCACCCAAGACAAAGAAGTTTCCCATTTCCTTCTTCCTAATCATTAATGTTTACAAGTCCTGATATGAACGAGAGCGCTTGGATCTTTCAGTACAGAAAGTCTCAGTCATCACTAAAATTGAAGCGAAATGACTTGCTTTCTATCTTGCATAACAAAATCCATCTTACACTTAACAGCCTCAAGCTTTACAGAAGCTTTCCCTCAAGGAGACATCCTCCAAAAGACCATGGGTTTGTTGCTCTTTAAGATCAACTCCAAATGCTATCAGTTGAATGTCATACAGCACTTTGCTGAAGGTTTTTCAGAAATAGTTGATGAGAAAACAGAACAGACTGTCAGTGACTAAACTATTTCCAGTAGCTTTCTCTTCACCCACCTAGATCTGTCAACCCAGAAACATGCTGAGAGACCCTTGAAGCATGTGCTGAGTTTTAGAATTCTCAGGAGTATACCACAGTCAGTCCTGACAGCTGCCCCAATTCATTATTACTGGAGCAAGCAAGTCAAAATAAACTAATGCAATTGTGAGACGGATCTGATACTCTCAAATGCTAAGGAGAAGCCACCTCAGAAGAAGACAAACATCAGAGAATGCAAACGGCCAGACCAAAAGTGCTACAAAGGAGCCAGTATTTATAAATGCATCCTGAGAGGCTGGGTTTCAACCTTTCTCTTTGAGACAAGAAAAACATGCTCAAATGTCTTAATGAGATGCTGTTATTTAATTTGATAATTTCTCTTCTGTTCCTAGTTCTATGCCTCATTTTCTCTCCACTCTGGTCCAGTCTCCGTAGAGCAGGACACAAGTCCTTTTTCTGTTCACATCTGTTATTTCCCAGCTGTGTGTAGATACTGCACTTCTTAGAGTGTGTGGCCTTGAATGCAGCTGTCCTACCCCAGACACCCAGACAACAGCTGCAGGGGCGCACACTGTCCCTCTATCAGCACCACGCCTGTCTCGGGGAATGTACCAGGCAGAGGTCCTAGAAAAAAGGCAGCAAAGGCACTGAAGCTGTCTTTGTTATGATCTGGGTACAAAGCAAGTTCACTAGTATTCAAGAGTAATAATCGCAGTAGCTGCTCCATGAAAGGAGCTGGCTACAGAGCAACACTGCTTCAGGCTCGGACTGGCGTCAGAGCATGGTAATTCCTGGTTGACGCACATAGCCTATCAGTCCTTAAAGATAAACATTAGGCTTCTCAATGTCGTCTGCTTCTTTTCCTTGTAATAAGCTATTAAGTGGGAGATATTTGATTTCTGCTTTCATCTCTAGGCCTGGGTAAAGGCAAAAGACTAATTTTTGTTTTTTTACTTTTTCTCAGTAGCTACAAAACAAGAGCAAGCATTAAGCAGGATGGATTAAAACTACATGACCTTTTTTCACATCCTTGAGAATGCCACTTATTAAAAGGAATCCTACAAGTGCTAAAGAGGATGCAAAGAAAGAGGAACCCTATTACACTGTTGGTGAGACAGCACACTGGTACAGCTGTTAGGGAAAGCAGTTTATTCATCATAAAAAGCTAAAAATGGAAATCCTGTATGACCCAGCAATTCCACTCTTGGGCATCAAGCCAAAGAACAAGAAAACATAAACACAAATAAACTATATGTTCTACAGTGTTTACTGCAGAACTATGTAAAATAGCGAGGCCATGGGAGTAGCCTAAATGTCCAGATGACAAACCACAGACAACTGGCTCAAGAAGATGTGGCATAGCCACAGCGTGAACACTATCGAGCCATATGGAAAAATTAAATGCAATCAATTACAGCAAAATGGAGGATTTATGTGCAGAAAAACAAATCAGAATGGCAAAAACATTTAGTACACAATTTGACTAACTAAAATACTTATAAAAACTAGTAGGCAAAATAAACACAGTGAGGGCTCCGAAGTTAAGATGGAGGTGAGAGAGTATTAAGAAATGGCAGTGATGGAAAATGTGAAATGGTGTCTAGCAAGTGCTAAAATAGAAATAGAAAAAAAACATTTATCTGACCATGTAGTTACCATAGCCACTGCACATAATTCCTTTGGGTAGCTCTCTTTTGCTATGCTGTACCATTTTTATGCCTTAACAAGTACTTTTAATATTTCTATAATACCAAAAATTAACTATAAAGGAATTAACCTCAACACTATCCTCGAGGTAAGTTGCCATGCGAATCTGACCAAAGAAAAGGTAGAAAGGTAACCCCAGGTAACTACTATTTCGCCAACATTACAAACTCACAATAAAAAACAGAGGACACTCAGAGCTACGCCCAGGCAGCATGCAGAAAGGGGAAGGGGCAGAAAATTAAGCAGAATGATGAAAGAACATAAGCACAGCCATCAACAACACAATGTGATTTCTTGGTTTGTTTTAATCCAGCCCTGTAGTCAGTCCCTGAAAACTTTGCTCTATCCCCTCTTCAACATGCTCAAGTAAAAATGAAGACTTTATTTGCTGTTTATTTTCTCTTCTGCCAAAAAATTTTCCTTAACCCATTACACCACTTATTTTGAGGGGGGGCAGGGGGAAGAACTTTAGGGAGAGAAGGAAAGATGCCTTTGTTTGAAATTAATCTCAGCCTGCCCCTCCTCCATCAAAATCTCTGGAAAATTCAGAATTGACTCTGCTCCTGGCAAAATACCATTTTTTCTATAGCTGCTCAAGGAAGAGTCTGTCAGATAATCACTTGATTTAAAAACAACAGCTGGATGGTGACGTGTTCCGGACCCTTCTTGTGGATTCCAGTGTTTCAGTATCACTTCCCAAGCAATGGGGATTTACCTAGTCAGACAGTCACTAGGGTCTCAAAAGAACACATCAGCAGCTTCCCCCTCCTCTGTGCAGCAAACGTTCTTTCACTAGACCTTTGCACTCATCTGTCCTTCTGCTCCCTTATTCTACTCATATTAAACCTGAATAGTTCAAGTCCAAGGATTCCAAGCACAGGGCACTCAGTGTAAAAACAAAAAACACGGAACTGGTGACGCTGGATGCAGCGAAAGCACAATTGCGGCTGTGGTCCATGGGGCTGGACCTTCTGCTGCGGGTGACCCTGTAAGTCCTCTAGCCCACGGTTATTTCTTCAGTCAGTTTCCATATATACACATTCAAAGGTCTCTTTTCTTCACTACCATATTCTCTTTCTCTTTAAAGAAAGTGCATGGGCCCTCCCTGGTGGCACATCGGTTTAAAGCACCGCTCTAAGAAACTAAAGCCACTTCAGCATGAGTTGGATCCCCGCCCTGGAGGTGATAATCTACATGGCACCGCAGACCTCTCCTGACCCACCTGCTGATCCCCTCAGTAGTGTACTTCATCAGTCTGCCTATTCTGCTCCCCACTCTGTCTCTGGTGAGTCCTCTCACCACTCTTGCACCTCTGGCCTGTACACCAGTTCTGTATGCACAAATAAATCCTTAACCAAAAAAAGCAGATTAAAGAATGCACATTAAAATAATAGATCGGCCCTCCCTGGTGGCGCATGGTGAGGCAAATCTCTCCTGACCTGCCCGCCACTCCCCTCAGCGGTGTACTTCGTAGATCTGCCTGTTATGCTCCCCACTCTGTCTCTGGTGAATCCTCTCACCCTCCGCATCTCTGGCCTGTACCCCAGTTCTATATGAATA
>NW_004567131.1:4093169-4099105 GCF_000260355.1 Condylura cristata
CTCTGTCTCTGGTGAATCCTCTCACCCTCCGCATCTCTGGCCTGTACCCCAGTTCTATATGAATAAATATATCTTTAAAAAATAAAATAATAGATCAGTGCCACAGTATGCCTATACTATGAACAGAAAACACAATAGTCTGGAAATTCACGCTGCGCAGGTTTCCACAGCAACTGTTCCAACTGGTTATATTAACCATTCCTTTCCAAAATGTTTTAAAAGATTCCAGAAAAGAGAGAGGAAGAGAAAGGAAAACCAAGTCACAGTCTTGGAGATGGGATAGGACACGTCCTCATTTTTTATCTACTTGAATTCTCTCCATAGAAAATACTGTTTAAGTTCATATTGATTGCACTATTAATATTTTTATAACTATCTAACAAACAGTAGATAACAAAAAAACTTATAATTCTTTTGAGTGGAGTGGAAGAGATATTGGCCAAAAAAAATTTTTTAGAACACAAATGTGAGTTTTTAACAAAGCATATTCTTAACAAAAGATAAAAGGTTACTTTGAGTAATCAATTCAGATTAGCAATTACAAATCTCCAGGCAAGAAAGAGAAGTATATTCTCTTTCTGTGAACTGGCCACTTCAAAGAAATCAACCTATTCTGAATATTCATTTCCAAAATGGGGCAGGAAGGGATGACAAGAAGGTAAACCGTGCAGCATCCCCCCCCCCCCAAGAAGGGGACCGAAACCCCCAACACAGTACAAAGGATATTCTAAATAAAATGCCCATTCATCAAACTACAAGAATGAGTTTTCAGGATTTCACAGTGAACCTGGATTCCTCTATAAAACGGCCCACTTCAACTATATTATATTGTGTAATGAAGCTGCTGGACACACTCCCAATCTGTTGCCTTGTTTAAGACAGTGAATACTGTTCCATCTGGATTCCATTCCAGCAATATAATACATTTGTACACGTTCCTGTTGCCATTGACACACAGGTTGCAGGAGTCAGGGAGGGTATCTATCCTCCAAAAATCAGGAACCTGTGATCTTATTGCAGATTGCTGCTTCTGATCACTGAGGCCTGTAGTCATTGTTATACAGAATTCCAATCAACCCTTCCCTGTCTTGCTAACAGGGGACTTAAAGGGCCAATTGTCTTTCCCCTTCCCTGCTCCCTTCTCCTCATTTTTCACTTTTTCTCCTTAGAGACTCAGACATTAAAAATAAGGATTTGGCCCTCCCTGGTGGCGCAGTGGGTTAAAGCACTGCACTGAGAAGCTAAAGCCACTTCCGCATGAGTTCGATTCCCGCCTGCCCCGGGAGGTGACCACATTGCGTGGCAGACCTCTGCTGGCCCGCCCGCTGCTCCTCTCAGCAGTGTACTTCGTCGATCTGCCTGTTCTGCTTCCCGCTCTGTCTCTGGTGAATCCTCTCACCCTCCGCATCTCTGGCCTGTACCCCAGTTCTGTATGAATAAATAAATAAATCTTTATAAAAAAAATAAGGATTTTTTAAACTGCATTATGTAGGGAAAATCAGAAAGCAAAAAACTAGTAAAGCATATGCCTAGGGAAGGCTCTAAAAAAGTTAACAACTCAGGCCAGTCCTCAGCACAGAGACAATTTACACAAATAAAAATTAATAAAGAAAAACAATAACAAAACTTGGCAAAGGCCAAAACATCTTATTTAGAAACAGCACATCATTAGATTCAAATGCCCAGTGTTCAAGAAAAAAGAAAAATCACAAGGCATACAAAGAAACAGAAAAGTGTGGTCCATTCAGAGGAGCAAATTCCACATAAACCCTTCTGGAAAAGTCTTAATGGTAGATATACTGGAAAAAGACATTAAGACATATTTTAAAGACGCTCAAGGAATGTAAGAAAGACATGGAGAAAGCCAAGAAAATTATGTATTTACTAAATGGAAATATCACTGAAGAGACAAAATCTAAAAAAGAATTCTGGAACTGAAATACATAATATCCAATAGGAAAAGTTCATTATAAATATTCAAAGAAAGATTTCATCAAGGAGAAAAATCAATGAATTAAAAAATAAAACAATGCAAGAAAATAAAATCAAGAGCAGGGGGGGAAAAAGGACTTAATAGAAAAGCAAACATATCCTAAGGAACCTTTGGGACACCATTAAGTAGGCCAACATATGTATCATGAGAGTCCCGGACGAAAAAAAGAGGCAACAAGAATATTTAAATAATGTCTGAAAATTCCTCAAGTTTTGAACTGATGTTTGTGTGTGGTATGACACAGTGATATAGTTTCATTCTTTCCATGTGGCTACCCAGTTTTCTGAGCACCACTTATCAAAAAGGCTTTTCCTTGCTCCAGCTTTGTAGAGAAAGTGGAAAGGTTAACTTTCATACACAATTGGTGTAAATACAAAGAATTTGGAAACCTACTGATAGAAATCTAAAATGGAACAAGCACTGTATGGCAGGCAGTTCCTCAAAAAATTAAAAACAGAATTACCATATGATCCTGCTACTCCACTCTTGGGTACCTCCTCCATCCCCCAAAATAAAACAATATGCTACAAAATATAGATGAACCCTGAAGACATTCTGTTAAGGAAAATAAACAACTACAAAAAGCCAATTGTATGATTGCATTTACATGAGGTTCTTAGTCAAATCAAAGACAGAAAGCATAATGGTAGTTGCCAGAGGTTGGGAGGAAGAAGAATGAGGACTTATTATTTAGTATGTGCAGAATTTCAGCTTTACAAGATGAAGAATTACAACAGTGGATGGTGATGATGGCTGCATACAATAGGAATGTATTTAATACCGAGCTGTACACTTTAAAAATGGGTTTATGGTAAAATATATCTATTTCACCACAACAAAAATAAATTTTTAAAGTTCTCATAGTTTACAGTAGCACATTTAATTTTCATAAGACTTATAATCACAATGTTTGAGAGTCCTATTCTGATTCTACGTTTTACAGACAGCACTGTGGACTTTCAAATTTGAGGGTAAGTCAGAAATGAGACATATCCTAAAAATAATACAAACAAAAATCCTACACTAAAATTTACAAAAAGTGATGGATACTTCACATATTAACTAAGATCTATGTAAGAATAGGCAAAAAAAAAAAAAGACATTCCACTATTTAGAACCAAGTGTAGTGATTTATAAATACAATAGTTTATTTTTACATCATTTTGTGCCTTCTTCCATCTCAGTTGTAATCCCCGTGGGCTTCCCATCACCAAATCACCCGTGTGCCATCACCATAGTCCCGTGCACTTCCCCCCAGCCCCACACCCCATTTTTTTATCCCATTCCCCACTCCACCCCCATAAAATGTCTTTGGTATATAGCTGTTTTTATTATTATTATTATTATTATTAGCCCCCCCTCCTTTATGCCCCTGCTATGAGTGAAACCATCCCATTTATATATTTTAAGACTTGATTCTTAAACCAGTCAACCTTAAAGACCATTCATTGCTTTTGTTTGTTTGCTTGTTTTTAAGCAAATGTGAGCTCTCCAAATCTGCAGCTGAATGAATGTTTGTGTTCAAACTACTTAGATCAGTCTGTGATTTCAGGTCTTCCTGGCCTTTGTTTTTACAAGGACACTCTTCTTCAGTCAAAGGACAACTGGTACTTTCCTGCCCCTTTCCTTTCCTTTCCTCTACCCACTTCCCCACCACCAGAATATGCCCTTTGTGGCATCTCTTGAAGTCCTGACTCATAATTCTAACTCACTTCAAAATCTGGTCCTATTTTAACTACTTTAAAAGCCTTTTCAGGAACATCTCTCCCCCAAGTGAGACATGGACTCCTCATCCTTGTTGAGTCCAGGAGATATTTCATCTGTAACATTTCCTAGATTCACTTTTTTAAAGCATTTAGCATCATCTGAATTTTTGTTTTGTTGAAGACAGGGATACTATGCATCACTCACAACACCTAGAACACCATCCCCTGATCATCCTAGTGTAACTTCAAGGGAAATAACTTCTCTTCCACTATCAAAAAAAAAAAGTCAAAATTTCTTTCAAATTAGTTACTAAAACACCACAGACTTAAAAATAATAGGTTTTGTCTATCAAAAGCAGCAGTTAAGTATGACATGGATTATTTCCCACTATATTTACAGTAAGAAAAGAGTTCCTATCTTGAAAGTTCTTATATTTTCTTCTAGGTTTATTTATATTCTGAATTTCCTGCAATGAAGAGTCACTTTGACAACTTCAAAGGAACCTATAATAAATGTTACAGGAATGTAGAAAAGGCAGAAATTCATGTGACTGGGAACAATAAGTAACACCAGCAAGACCATGAAGAACTGGTAGAAAATAAAGAGCGAGATGATGAGGAGAAGGGGAGAAAGAAGAAGTATGGAAGAGGAGGGGTATAACAGGAAGGAGGAAGAAGAGGGGGCAGCCGTCCAGTGACACAGATTATTATTCTCATTTTAAGAAAGAGAAAACTGAAAGTCAGGGGCTTCATACATCTAGTAAGTGACAGAATCTGTGCTCTTTCCAATCTCCTGGTAATTCTTCAACAGAGTTCTATGGTGCCAAAGGAATCCAAGGATACCTGGGTGGCAGGCTCCAGCACTGAACAGGAAGTCTCAGGCTCCCATTCGACATCAATCCACCTGAGTTGCTCCAATTCAATTCATTTTATGTGTCTTGACCAGATGTCAAGAAGCCACTTAAAAAAAAAAAAAAAGCAGGAGTTCCAGTACTTAAAAAACATGGTTTGAAAACAACTGCCTTATGACACACAGTCAACTATAAAGGCCCTAAGGCAGCTAAAACGTATTTGGTAAGTATGGTGGACTACAGAACATGAAGAAGAGACCAGGGTGGGCCAGTGCTGAGAAGGGAAGAATAATGGGAGGAGCCCAGAAGTTTCAAAAGGTTTTGAAATAAGACAAAAATAAGGAGTCCAGGGGCCTCTCTGGTGGTCTAGGGGTTAAGTCTCAGCACTATCACCACTATGGCCTGAGTTCAATCCCCAGCCCCCAGCCGGCAGAGCTGACCCACATAGGGCACAGCAAAACTCTCCTTTCCCACCCACTGCTCCCCTCAGCAGTGTATTTCAGTAGATCTGCCTGTTCTGCACCCAACTCTGTGATGAATCCTCTCATCCCCGCCCCCACAGCAAGCCTACACCACAGTTCTTATAAACAAAAATAAATTTTAAAAAGTAAATTTTTTTAAAAGGAGTACTTTTTGGGCTCTCCCTGGTGGCACAACAGGTTAAAGCACCACATTATGAAGCTCTCTAAAGCCACACCAGTTCGATCCCCACCAGGGAGCTGACCCACATGGCGTGGCAGACCTCTCCTGACCCACCCGCTGCTACCCTCAACAGTGTACCTTGCCTGTTCTGCTCCCCAATCTGTCTCTGCTGAATCCTTTCACCCACCACACATCTGGCCTGTACCCCAGTTCTGTAAGCATAAATAAATAAATCTTTAAAAAAAAAAAGTCATTTTACTAATTGATCACCACCAGCCTTGTTGCACAACAAAACCAAATGTGCAGTCATCCTCAAGGCAACCAGCATTTAAATCAAAACTTTAGAAAATATGTTCTTTTCATTAGGGCTAGCTTGATATAAAAAATGTCAAGTACCAAAACAAATGCAACAGACATGGGACTCTATTTTAAACTGCCTGGATATGTACCAATCTTGTAGAAGAATGTAGGTTTTCTTAGTATTCCTGCCCTGGGATACAGACGCTGTCTGCTGGCTCCTCTGCAATTTTTTTGGGGTGTTTTCCATCCTAGGTTTGCCTTTCCCAAATAAAGTGTTGAAAGGCGGCAAAAGGGGAATTTAAACAAAAACCAAAATTAAGTGACAAGAATTTATCTATATTCACCTGTAAAATATAGCAAATTAATTAACATGTTATCTTATATTCAAACATCTGAAAGTACTATTAGGAGCATAACTTTTAAAAGCAAACAGGTGAGCATTAG
>NW_004567131.1:4099205-4110836 GCF_000260355.1 Condylura cristata
AGTGACAAGAATTTATCTATATTCACCTGTAAAATATAGCAAATTAATTAACATGCTATCTTATATTCAAACATCTGAAAGTACTATTAGGAGCATAACTTTTAAAAGCAAACAAGTGAGCATTAGGTAAGACATTGTCCTTTTCTAAATGTTGAGATGATTTATTACTAAAGTCTGTTTAGAGAAGAACAGTCTTCAGATAAACAAGTAATTTTGTGAAATTTTTTTTTCAAGCACATGACTGGTATCAGATGATGCCTTCATAGAAGACAAAAATTACACATTTTTACTGCACACACAAGTTTTCTGAGCCTTGCTTTTAATAGCTTTATGGAAATAAGATATAAAATTATTTTTGAGTTTGTGCTGCTTTGCTGTTAAAAGTCACAATTCTCTAACTCTTAATTTGTTCGTAAGTAAAATCAGGAGGTTGAAATCATTGTTTAGGTTGGCAAATAACATTGAACACCTGCAGGTGTACCAGGCACTTTGGTAATGCTGGGATTCAAAGATGGAATAGACACCGTGCCTGCCCTTCATAAGTTTGTTAAATTCAACAGGAATAAAATAATTGGAAACCTATCACTTTCATGTAACTTAATATAGATCAGGGTACTATGGAAACGGAAAAGAGTCCAAGCTATGCAAAATAAAGCCTTCTCCTAGTCCCTGTGAATATGTTCCTTTACTTGGTAATGGGGAATTAAGATTGTATATATCATTAAGGTTGCTAATTCACTGACTTTAAAATATGGAAATTATCCTAGATTATCTGTATGTAATCCATTTAAAAGTAGAAAAAGGAGTGAGAAAGAGAAGAATGTTATTCAGCCACAAGGAAAGAGGTAATGTTGCCAATCACAGCACAATGGAAGGAGTTGAGGTAATTACCTGTAGTTAAGCAAGTTAGAACGGCAAAGACAAATACCAGAAGTTTATATGACAGAAAAAGTGATAAAGAAAAATACTTAATGAAAACTAGTGGATACTAATAAATGAAGTGCGACTCCTAAGGCTATTTAAGGGACAAGAGGAAGAGAAAAAAAGAACAAAGGGGCATAAGAGACAGTGATGGGAGAAAAATATTATTCATAAAAACATGAAAGGAATTCAGGTCTATAAAAATTAAAATATTACCAAAATGGGTGCATACATTATTTACAATATACTTTCAACATTAAGGTACGACATACCTGCTGATTAGACCTGCAACATGGGCCAGGATATTCTACATTAATGACACTTTCCAGGAAGCAGTTTGAGTAAGCATGCTTTTGTTATCACATATTAGTACAGAGATTTTCCATACGTTGACTATATTATCAATCTATAGAAATTATTTTAGTAGCTTAAGGACATTATGTTATGTGAAGTAAGTCAACTATAAAAAAAAAATGATCATGGTTGATGAATCTGCCTGTGGAAAAAAGGGAACATATATACAGACATGTCTCCTGCTAGTTCCTGGCCAAGCAGAACTTCTGAACTGTAAATGGACATGTCTGGAGTCAGGTGAAAAGGACCACTTCAAATGTGCAGTCAGACCAAGGCTGGCAGGCCTGCCTCTGGGGGCAGTAGTAGCCATGTCTCACGTAAGATGTCTCAGGTGGCAGGACTGGCTGAGAGAGGCTGAAGCAGGGTTATCAGCCTCTTTAAAATCAGCAGCTTGGCCAAGGGTGGCAGGTCTGCCCCTGGGACATGTGTACCCCCTGGCAGGCCCTTAGGCAGGCAGGACTATTCTAGGAACGTGGTAGTAAGGCCTGGAACTACAATGTGGGCTCCTACAGGGGTCACAGCTAGGACCAACGTCAGCAGGGCTATTACCTGAGACCCAGGTGGAAGTGAATCCTCCTGAGAGCTCCTTAGGCAAAAAAATAATAATAATAATTACAAAGAAGTCAAATGTAACTCATAATTCAATAAATACCCCCTATCAGTATACACAATCAACATCTTGAAAGGTATGCAGACACTAAGTCAGCTAACAAAATAAGTAAAATAACTATATAAACTATAAATCCCAGGATGGAGAATATACATGATCAGTTAAGTGATTCTGCCACCATAAATGGTTTATCAAAAACATGACCTATATTAGTTTGTCTCTCACACACACACACACCCATTACAGGAGTTAAATTAGTCAGCCAGCCCAGAAGCCCCAATGCCCCAAGTCAGGAGCAGAGGCCTGGGGCAGTGGTATAGGGGTTCCATACAGGATTGCATAATACCCATCAATTCCCACCCAAAGCAAAAAATAGGAGAAGAAAATGCAGTAAACAAAATCAGACTCCAGGGGAATGACATACCACAGAAGGAAAACAAGTATCTAGAAGTCAATAACAAACACATGGCAAATCTTTCCTTCCTAATCAGATACTGAGGTCAAAATGGCCCTCCTAAAGAACTTCAAAAGAGGGCCCTCCCTGGTAGAACAACTTGTTAGAGTACCACACTATAAAGCTATCACAGCCACTGCAACATGAGTTCGATCCCCAGTCAGGGAAGTGACTCACATGGTGTGGCAGACCTCTCCGGATTCTCCTGCCACCCCACCCCCACTCAGTAGTGTACTTCATTAATTTGCCTGTTCTGCCTCCCACTCTGTCTCTGGTGAATCCTCTCACCACCCCTGCACCTCTGGCCTGTACCCCAGTTCTGTAGGCATGAATAAATCAATCTTTGAAAAAAAAAAAGAACTTCAAGCAAATGGCAGAAACATAGAAAAGTTGGTCAAAGATCCATAAGAAAATTCATAAAAATAAATGAGCATCCTAAGAAACAAAATTAAGGAACAGATGTTCAGAAGTTAAGTACTAAATAATAGAAATGCAAAAAGTAAAAAGCAGGAGATGAAAAATTCTAAAGGAAGCTATGAAAAGAGAATAGATCAACAACCTTGTAGATGTGAACGCATACATAAAATGAATGGAAAAAGAGCAAAATGAAGAAACACTTTGAGAAATATCCAACTCCACAAGAAAAGACAATATGAGAATAATGGGTATTCCAGAGGAAGGAGAGAAGGTCACAGAGAACTTTTTTTAAAATAACACCAGAAAACACTCCAAGCCTGGAGAAGGAAATAAACATAAAAGTTCAGGATACCTACACAAAAGGAGATATACACCAACATACAGGGGGAAGCAGGATAGAACCTATAAAGAAGCCAAATATCCAGCAAACAAAAACCACAGTAACCTTCCACTACAGTAGCCATCTTCTTCAGCCACAGACTCCTTCTGACTTCAATCCAAGTATGACCTAAGGTAGCCACTTAGCACACTAGCTTCTCCAATATCTCCCTTGACTCTGGCCATCAGGAACTTCTCTCAGTAAGAAAGCAAGCCTTCTGCTGTAACAACCAACAATCCATTAGGAAGCAGGAGGCCTTTGGACTAGTATACATGTCTTTAAGACTGACATTTAAGAGTCCCGATTTTTATACTTATAAAAGAAGTGTAATTATACCATCTTAGATATAACACTTGAAACCATAAAATTCCTGTAAGAAAACACAGGGGAAAAAGTTCTTTGGCATTACCCTGACAATGATATTTTGGATATGATACCTAAAGGAAAAGCAGCAATATCAAAAATTAACGAATGGGATTACAACAAACTAGAAGCTTCTGCTTCTAGCCAGAGAACTTGTTTCTTTGCCTACAAATACATTTTCTCTCAAGTAGTCATAAGCTTCAGTGCTACTATGGAATTCTAAGGGGAGAATTTTCTGTAACTGAGGTTTGCAATATTTATTGTATTTGTGAAATAGCAAAAACCAAGGTCTAACTATAGTGAAACCAAATCTCAAATGATTTTTGGAGAGAAGTTTCCCCTTAAATTCAGTACTCTAACAAAATTCATGTAAGATTACTCAATACTCAGATCATGAAACAACAGTGACTTCCTAGGAGTACAATGACAGAATTAAGGATGTGCTTCATAGTAACACAACCCCAAAGCAAATTTCATTTATGTAAAATTTAACTGGAACAAAAGGTAAAGAAACGGCATGGTTTTTATGTGACAGATAAATAATGACTGTCAAAGTTCATGTCCTAGTCTCCAGATCTAGGAATACATTACCTTGCACAGGAAGAGGGGACTGAGATTGCAGATAGAATTGAAGTTGCTAATCAGCAGGCTTTCAAATATGAAGATTAACCTAGATTTTTTCAGGTGGGTCCAATAAAAGCACAAGGGTTCTTAAAATTGAAGGGGGAGGGGATGGTACAGAAGAATTAGAATGATAAGATGTGAACTCAACCCACTGTGGTTGATTTACAACTTCCAGAATCAGGAAAAGGCAAGAAACTGGGTTCTCACCTGGAGTCTCTAGAAAAACTACAGAGCTACTGACAGCTTGACCTTCTTCACACTGAGATCCACAGCAGACTTCTGTCTACAGTACTATAAAATAATCTATTTATGCTGGTGTAAATCACTAAATTTGTGGTCATTTGCCACAGTCACAGTAGAAAACTAATGCAATTTAAAATTGTTTTTTTTTGTTTGTTTTTGTTTGTTTTTTTAAGAAATGGTACTTTAAAGATTCCTGCCCTCTCCCTTGTACAGTTTGAATCCTTATTCTTGGACCCTTTTTTTCTGTCAATTGACAAGCATCACAGTACCTCCTTACTAACACTTGAAACAAGTCTGATGATTCACTTTTGTCTCTTTTGGATCCTGATTTTAACAATCCAAATCTCTTCAAAGTGCATTCCCTTCACATCCCCTCTACCCTTTGTGCCAGCATTGTATTTCACAAATATTTCTATTTTTCTGACACCCAGCTTTGAAGACCTCTAGTATGCTGTCCACATAAATTGTTTCAGAATGCATGAAAACAGTTTGTAACAGGGTAGTCTCCAGGAAAAGGGGAGGTGCCAGGTTCCCTGCCCCACCCAAAGGAGGGTGGAGCTGAGCAGGGAGGAGAAGAATCTGAAGAGGAGACTGAGGAAGGAAGGAAGCAGGATAGGGAGCCAGAGGGAGACCTGAAGGAGGCGCATGGACTGTTTGAAACAGATGTGGGGGAGAGACCCATGGGGAGGTGACTATGGCAGTGTTTAACTTGATTTTGATTTTGTTCTTTTCCTCCCAGACTTGTCTGGCCATTTCTGACCCTTTTCTATGGGTCCCTGCCAGAAGATGCCAGACTTGTGGTGGGGTGTCAGGCCTTGCTTTGGGGCCAGTCCCTTTTGGGTGGACTTTTAACCACAAGGGGATGGGTAACTTTGGGTGTCTGATTTAGAAACTATATTCTTTAGGTTTGCTGTATTGCACACTGATTGTATTAAAGTTCCATTCCATTAAAGGTCTTGTAAGTTTTGTCTTGGTGTGGCGGATGGCAGAACCTATTTAGAGCGGGCAGGTTTGGGGGGTTCAAGGGTGTCCCTCTCCCTGCCCTGTAACAAGACTGACAAAGAGTAATTTTCCTAGTTGGTTCATAATTCAGTGGGATACTTTCAATTGGCTCAGTTATGAAATAGCAACCCCTGCAACTGCAAAACATCTCAACAGTCTCTTGATTTAAAGTGTCATTTGTTATTAGTCTCCCAAGTTATACTTTACAGCACTAAAAACTAATGTGCAGGCAAAGCTATCACAAAGATGAACAAGAGATAAACCCCATGTCACAGACTACAGAGGTGAACAAACTACTCTGTTAAAACATTATCCTGGTATGTTATCTTCGCGTAAGCAAGGGTCTTTTTCTGTTTCTCTACAGGAGGCATTTGTATTCCTACTGAGAAACTGGAAGGATCAGCTACACCCACACAATGTCAAAAACATTAAAAATTAATAAGAAAAAAATAACCCCATGGTAATATTCCATCTCTGGTTTCATTAACTATGTGATGTGTAAACTCACACAACTGCCTTTGTAAAACTTTTGTAAGCCTCAATCATGTGTTCTGAAAAGGAAAGAAACAAACATTCATTCATTCAATATGTGCAGTGGTCTATGGGCAAAAACAAATCACAGGGATTTAACTGGGGTAACTAATTTTATAAATTGTGCCTCTTGCTATAAATGTTATATATATATATATAATTATGTACTCTTTTCAACCAGTTGCAAACTAAGAAAAAAAATTGCACAAAAGGACACTATTAACCATGTATACACAACTTTCCTAGAACAAATACTTCTGTGCAATCACCATGCAAAACTAAAACTATTATTTGTACAGGCCTAAGCCCTACAATCCTGAAACACAGGTTTCATTATTCCTACTTTATAAATTAATACAAGTGACAATATGCAACCACACAAACCTCACCCAGTGAGCAGCACTGCCAGGATTCAATCTCAAGTTGGTCCAATACCAGCTGTGTCCTCCAATACTAAGTTTTCTCGTTACATTTTATTATATTTAAAATAGTTCCCCAGATTTAAAAAACCTAGCTTGCAAAGAAATTAAAGCATGAGTAAAACTAATCAATTTTAAGCAGTGAGTTTCAATTCTCTGGAGATGAGATACACAATTAACCCATAATGAAAAATAAAGGAAAAAGGCAAAACAGGAAGGGCTAAGCCTTGGCAAAGGCAGGAGCCAGCGTGAGCAGAGGCGCGTTGGCAAACAAGCCAGGGAATGTTTAGAGAATGACGAACGGAGCACAGCCTGCAAAGGCAGAGTGAAAGAAACAGCCTGTGAGATGGACCCGGGCCATACTTCAAGCTATCAAAGTCACTGGGGCTCACAGGGAGTCATCTAGAGAGACATTAGCACAAGACAGACTTTTGCAGACTTTTGCAATCTACCCCATGCACATTGCTAACAAGGAATATTCCTCTCCCACCTGGCAGAGAAAAATAGGAAGCAATCTGAGAGTAGTGGCTCCCTCCTATCTTCCATCCTCATCTTCTTTCTCACTGTGAGGATCAGCCAAATCCTGAGAGGAATCCATCATTTCCCTCCTTCTCCATGTTGCTCTTTAAAATTATTCTGAATATTTCCCTCTAATTTGGCTCCATCCTCTAATCTTCATAACACATAAGCATCTGTCATTTGAGGGAAAAAAAAATTGGCTTTTTCACATTCCAATCTCACAAACGAGTGATTTGCCCTCATTGTTGTATCCTTTGTCATCTTGAATGTGGCTCTTTAGTTTCTGTTCCTATTGAACTCTTCAAAGAACACACCAAAATGCAATCAATAACTCAGCAAATGCAGTAAAATTTGCTCAGTCTTCATAACTTGCCAAAATACTATTATTGATCATTCTCTTTATCTTGAAGTTCTTTTGACTTTTGCGGGAATGACTCCCCTAGTTCCTAACTTTGTTCTGTGCCATTCTGTTTTTCAGTCCTCCACCTGCCTCCCAAACACAGGTACTGCATGTCAAAATCCTGTCCTAGGCTCTCCATCCTCTGCACCAAATGGCAGTGCCATGGGAATAACTTCTCTGTCCAGTCCCAATCTCCTCCTAAGCTTGAGCCCCACATTTAAAACTATGGGAACATAGGGATAACTGCATATTATCTCTGGGAAAAAAATAGAGAAAATTCCAAATAGTCATCATCTAAGATCTCTATCAGGGTTACAAAAACAACATCCAATTTAGGCATCAAATGTAGCCTGCTTTCATGAGCAAAGCAAGTATACATAAAAGTCTAAAGAAAACGGGTGGAGTAGCTGACAGAGCCACTTTCCGTCTTTGCACATACAGCCTCACCCCTGAAATCTTCATGTTTTTATAAGACTTCAGGGCAAGTCAACATGGCAATTTACTGAAAGTGCATGGTCCCTAATTACATCCCTTGAGATCTGATTTTCAAGCAACTATGCCGGTAATTTTGATACAGGTAAGCATATATAAGGCATAATTTTAAGTGTTCTTAAAAGTTTAGAGTGATCGTTTCCTAAGTGATTGGTTCAGCAGATGAATAAAAATCCTATGACATTCTCAGGCAAACTTAACAGGGGAAGCCCAATTTAACAAATTTCTCTAAAGAGTGTATTAAGCTAAGAATTTATTTTTATTTATATTTTCATGATTCTTTGCCATAAAAATTGACTGAAATTTCTTGTGTTTTCTGAGAGCAAACAACATCTGGGTTTTCAGAAATTAAAGAAACAGTTTTGCTTAAGTCTGTCCTGAAACCACAATTTCTCTAAACTCTGTGGAGCATTTATTCTTGGTTCTGCAAACATGGTTAACAACAAACCCACCTCTGAACCTAAGCAAAGGTCATGCCTGTAACAGCTTGGCTGATACCTTTCCTGGGATGAAATATGATGCCAGTGAGTCCAAAGTTACCAACTCTGTCAGGGCTCACATGCCCTGCTCTTTCCCTCAGTGCCACAAGGGTGGAAGTTAGTGCCTATACAGTCGCCAGCACCTCACATAAGCTTATCTAATCTTGTACACAATACACTGCAAGGCTGTTTGCCTGCTGGCTCAGACTGCTTTTTATATGTCTTGGCACTGGACTATTTCCACAAAGCGAAGTGGATGGGTTTCCATGATGTCAGATCAGAAGGAAGTTCCTCATTGTATTAGGCAGGGCACTGCTATCCTTCCTGTACACCAAAAAAAAATGGAAGACAGTGAATGATTTCTGAATACAAAGAGTCATTAAAACCTCAGAATTAGCAGGTGGAAAATATACCAACTTAGAATCCAGAGATATGCTCACGCAGCCTGATTGATGTGCCCTTACTAGTCTTGTGATCTTATAACATCCAGCCTTATGTCAGGAAATGTAAGATGCATTTAGAGGTCCCTTTAATGATTGAAAATCTATGAATTTATTACTCTTTTCATCAAAAATCTTGAATCCCAAGTGAGAAGGGCATGCTTCAAGCCTGCAGTGGACCTTCTCCAAACCCACAAGGTCAGTGTTTGGAGTTATCACTTAGCAGTCTCTGGAGAGCGCTCCAAAACACCATGAAATGAGGACGTACAGTTCCCACTGCAAACATGAGAAAGGTTACACTAGAAAGATGTCTATGACAGCTGCTCAGAACAGAAAATAATAACCATGGTCTACCACATCAATGAAAAGAATAAGCACACATATATGAAGGAGGGCCAAAAAAGAAGGAAAAATTCAGAATAAAGAAAAGCTTAAGTCAACTTTTAAAATTTGGGCTTTTTAACAAATTAGGAAAAGACTATGCTATTCCATATTAGTAGCAGAACAGTTTCTATAAGTGAAAAGTAGCAGAACACAGTCTGAGGATGAGAACTTAAAGCCCAGAAAATGTCTAGGACAGGCCCAAGGTCATAAGGCTAGAAGGCTGGGTGAACATTATACCAGGCTTCTGATTTCTAGCTGGACATTTTCCCAATAAAGAGCTGTCTTCCCAAATAAGCAATTCTCATCTCTGTTGTAATGACCTCCAGGCAAGACGACTCTGCAGTCTTATATGTAATCAATTTCAGAGTCTATCCTTTCTTATCTTCAAGGGTTTCTTTAATATATGTAACTCTTGATAATTTTACCCATTTCTTCTTGTTGATAAAAAAAGTTACTAATGGGCCCTCCCTGGTGGGGCAACAGATTAAAGCACAGCACTATGAAGGTCTCCACAGCCATGAATTCGCTCCGGGGCCAGAGAGGTGACCCACATGGCACAGCAGACCTCTCCTAACCTGCCCACTGCTCCCCCCAGCAGTGTACTTGGTCAGTATGTTCTCCCCCTTCTGCCTCTGGTGAATCATCTCCCTGCCCCTGCACCACTGGCCTGTACCCCAGTTCTGTATATATAAATATTTTTTTTAAAAAAAGCAAAACAAAACTAACGCATCACACCTAGATAACCAAGCACTTTTAACCATTAACTATGCGCTGAAGTTTTAAAAAGGGTGTGTCTATGAGAGGTGGGGGAGCAGGAGGGAATTATGTATATGCCCTTTTTTTTGTACCTGATTACTAGAATGGGGCAAAACTGGAAGGTCCCTGACAAGCCTTGTTCTGGTTTAGAAAAAATATTTTGAAACTGCACATCTGTGAAGGTATCCAGTAAAAAGTTAAATTTACCCTGACCACTTTATCCATCCTTGGATTATAATGCTCAAGAGAAAGAGGGAAGCTACACTCTAAAAATGTGACCATTACAGAAGCCAGCCTTTTAGAACCGCATGCCAGGCATGTTTATAAATTGTCCCAAATTTTATAAATTTCTATAAAATCCATGAGATTTGAAATCACAGTATCTCACAAGGAATGACTCTTGTATATAAACCAAAGTGAGGAACATCCACAAAGAACTGAACAAAGAAATAGATAAATCATAGACTTCGAATGGCAGCAAGGAGTTGTCCTATGACAACAGTCATGCTAAATGTAAATGTACTGAGGCCAACAAATGAAAGACTGAGGGCCATGAAGCACACCTGAGCGCAGACGGTGAACAACAGCTCAGAATAAGGCGTTTATTCTGCACAGAACAGAGTGTTGCTGGCTGCCAGTGTAAATCTTTAAGTAGTCTGATCATGTGATTCCACTCTCTCCTTGCCCCTATTTCTTCAGAGAAACCCTGTATCATCCTGATCAGGGTTTCTCTGAAAGTTATCTGCTTCAATATTCTCTCCATGTCATGAATTCTTGGAAGTTTCATTTCTTTATGTCTTGGTGTTGGCTACTGTAGAGTAAGTGGTGGTCAGGCTTTTACGCCACTGGCCTCTGTGGCCATCACCTGTGGCCATGAATGCAGAAAGTGCTTGGGAGCATGAGCTCAGGCATGGATGGTGGACTCAAGGGGTGGGGTATGGCCCTGCGTAAGCTGTGTGCCCTGAGCTTGGGAAGCAGAGGCCATAAGGACAGCGTCACTCAGGGGACAGCTGCGGCAGAGCGCGGCTACATGCGGACAAGTGACAGCTTCAAGAGGAAGCCCAGAGGAAAGAGCATATAAATATTCACGGGGGGCCCGAGTTGCTCTCTCCCTGCCGCTGGTCTCCCCTGCATACTATTAAAAGACCTGTGAGGATGATGCCAAGGGCCCCAAGGCTCTCTTTCAAGCTGCCTGAGCCAACGGTGAAGCTACCCAACTTGGGGTTGTTGCAGGACAGCCATTTTGGTTAGTGCATTTGTTCTTTTAGTTTGATAACTTGTATATAACTTCGATCAGCTTTTCTCAGCTTTCTCCCATTTCTTTCATGACAACTTTGAACTCTGAATCTGACAAGAAGTACAGATCTTTCATATCTTTGTGATTAGATTCTGGAAATTTGTTCTCTTCCTGTGGTTTAATATTCCCCTGAGGATTCATTTTTCCATTTGGTTTGTTTTCCTTCCCCATTTTTTTTTTTTTGTTTTTTTTGCTTTCCCGACCCACTGTTGTTGGTGGGGCTTCTGCTAGGTGTGACTCATCCCCAGCCTGGCTGGTACTACACGCCTCTGCTGCCGCCTCGGGGTCCTGGGTCTTCCATACTGTCACTGTGAAGGCTCCTTCCCTACTCTGAACCACCAGTGGCCTTACCAGGTCTTCACACCCTCACTGCTGCTTTGGGATGCTGTGCCTGCTACGATTTCTTGAACATCCACTAGCACCAGGACTGTGTTAAAAGCTGTATGTGTGGTGATGACACACGGGTGATTTGGTGATGGGAAACCCGCAGGGATTACAATCAAGATGGAAAAAAAAAATGTACAAAATGATGTAAAAATAAACTTTT
>NW_004567131.1:4112472-4132325 GCF_000260355.1 Condylura cristata
AGGATGATGTTGTGTGTCCTGCTAGCAGACTGCATCAGGTTCTGTTCAGAACAGCGCCCAGGGTACAATTAGCAGACAACAAAAAGGAGGCTCAATCCACCCATGTTCAGTCTTCTGAAGATGCCCATGGCAGTTCTGCTCTACCCAGTTTCCCAGCAGAAACCATTCAATAGGATGGATATGGTCCCTCAATAGGATGGATAAAGAGATTATGAAAAATACACACAATGGCATACATAGCTATCAAAAAGGTGAAACAGTAGCATTTGAGACAAATTGGATGGGTTCTGAGGTGATTATACTGAATAAAAAGTAAAAAAGTGAGATATATGGGATGATTTCACTCATCTGTAGAATATAAATAATAAAAAGCATACACAGTCAATATGCTATAGAAATAAATCTTGAACTCACTGAAAAAATACAATGGTTACCAGAGGGAAGGGGGCAGGGAAAGAAGGGGAGGGTGAGGATGGCAGATGAGGCACTGGTAGAGGTAGTTTGGTGAAGCGTGAGTCAAGAATTTGCACATAGTGAAAAACAAAAATGTAAACCTCCAAAGTAAAAATTAAAAGAAAAAAAGATGTGGTATAAATATACAAGGCAATGCTATTGGCTATTAAAAAAAATGACAAAGATGAAATCTTGCCATGTGTGAAAACATGGTTGGGACAGAAAGGGGTCATACGAAGCAAAGTCATAGAAAAATAAAACACCTGCTAATTTCACTGATATGTGGAATATAAAATAACAAAACAAAGGAAGAGGAAACAAACAAACAAACCAGAAATCTGCCTAGAGAAAAATGAAGCTAATCTGACTAGAAAAACGAAGCCACCAGAATGGTAGCTACTAGAAGTAGTAAGCAAAGGAGGGAAGGGACCTGGGCTACAGTAAACACTCACTGGTGGCCTGGTGTGATCACTTCTATATGAAGAGGTGTATCTATACCCCTTATGAAACTGTTACCTCAATAAAAATAAAAGGGGGGGGAACTATTAACTAGAGAGCATTTTCAAAATTAAGATAGCATCCCAACAAAAATGTGTAAAAGGTTTTCTTTTGACACAACTGTAAATAAGCATCCATTCTCAATGCTGGGAAACCACAATGAAAGCACTGACCACAGACAACGGGCTAAATCCAGTATAAGATCCATGAACAACGCATCATTGTGCTTAGATGGGGCCCTCGGTATCAGAGAGGGCAGCAGTACTAACACCCAGAGCAGGAACACAAGAGTCCTGTCCTCAACCAAAGATGACACATTTGCAGTCCAGGAATTGGGTGTAAGCAAGGCAACAGAAAGTGTTTGGGGACCCACAGGCAGGAAGCATGATAATAAGAGCTCCCATCAGACATGCCAGATGAGCTTCAACTCTCTCCATGGAGAAGAAAAAAAAAAATCACCCCGGTGTCAACCCAAAAGTTAATATCTAATATGCTACATTCTGGGATACTTTACTTTTGTCCTGTAGAGAAGAAGAAGATGACAAACAAATGTCTATGAACATAAAGATGCTATCTTTTAATCACCTTTGTGGAAAGACTAACCTTAAAATGCTTCTGATTCTGGTGAACAACCTTTCACAAATGTTAAGTCAGCGAGTACAATGGGCTGGCCATGGGGAAAGGAAATGGGAAGAGGGAGCACTTGGCAGTATTACCAAAACCAAACTCTAAATATATATATATACCTATACTTTGACACAGAGATTCCAGTTCTTGAAATTTCCTAAGGAACAAAGCAAACATGCGACCCCCAATATACACACATGATTATTCTTTTTAAAATGGCGTGTAGGCCCCTCCCAGGTGGCGCAGCAGTTAAAGCACTACACTAAAAAGCTAAAACACTTCTGCATGAGTTCGATCCCCACCTGCCCTGGAGGTGACCACATGGTGCAGCAGACCTCTCCTGACCCACCCACTGCTCCCCTCAGCAGTGTCGATCTGCCTGTTCTGCTCCCCACTCTCTCACTGCCCCTGTACCTCTAGCCTGTACCCCAGTTCTGTATGTATAAATCTTTAAATAAACAAATAAAATAAAATGGCATGTAAATGAAAACTGTATGTAACACTACAAAATGATAAATAGGGATTAAATCATTAAACAATGGCAAGTACATAAAAGACTAGCACATCGTTAAAAATGAGATACAAGTCTATTTATTTTCATGGAAAAGTATATGTGACAAAAATTAAGTTTTAAAATGGTACTCAAACAGTAGTTCTTGAGTCAGCCCAGGGGAAAGAAAATTGAAAGCCAACATCCTAAGCGTTGCCCCAATCCTCTCTGAACAAGTAGACTAAATCATGGACTAGCAAACCCTGTCCCAAAATCCAGTCCAAATAATCTAATCCACCACACTGACCATAAAGCATCACAATAGACCCTACATGTTAGATCTAACAACTATCTCACAATTTCCTAAAGGAGAAGGTCAAAAGCCTGCATACATAGTTGAAAGGTAAACCATATGCCAATTCTTGGGCATATTTCAACCCAGAACAAGTTATGAGGCAGCTTTCCTCCTGCAACCAATTTTGTGGAATTGGACTTTAAATATTTCCTCCTAACTCCCATCCAGGAGCCAGGCTAAATTCTCCTTTCCCCGACTGGCTCTCTCTTGCATGAATCTCTAATACAGTCTTGCTGACTTAACTATAGCAGTTCTTGTAAATTCTTTCCACAGAGGTCAAAGGACCCACTCTTTTGGCTGAGGGCCAGTAACTGAGTCACATAAGGTACCCCAAGAGAAAGGAGTCAACATGGTAACACCATTTCCACAGGAAGTTAGTTAAAATCCTTTTGATGAGATTTTATGTTAACAATGAACAATCCATTACCTTCTTTAACACTTAAGCTGGCATTCAAAGTACACCCCTCTAGTAACTAGCAATGATTGGCCACACACTGACATTCTTAAAAATTAAATAAAATTTAAAATTCAGTTCTTCAGTCACACCAGACACATTTCAAATGCTCAAAAGCCACATATGGAAGAATTCACTCATCACAGAAAACTCAAAGGATAAGCACTGCCCTAGAACCAAGGGAAAATGGTAGGCTCAAAGATGATAAAATGGAGCTTAGTTAATAAAGAATGGAAGTGCAGACCAAGCTTTCAGGTTAGTGCTCACACAAGGATATAGCATAGCCTATATAGCTACTGTTGAAACCTGTAATTCTACCATGTGTTAATAAAATGTCACTAACAACTTATAATAAATATAAACCAAATATGCATCTAAGCAACATCTTTTGAGCTGAAATCTGTAAATGTTAAACAGTCCACTTAGTCCACATCTACTTCACAAAAAAACTTCTGCATCATTCTTTGGAAATGAACTCAGTGAGTTACTTTTAAAAATAAATCTCATTTGTTAAATTTAGATTCAAATTAGTACTCAGTGTTTGATCGTTCAACTTATATATGAAGCCCAAAGCACATGCTTTTGGCAAAATAAAAGATTCTAATTTATTCTCAAGAGGCATATGATTGCCACCATCTAAGCAAGAAAACAAATGTATAACAAACTTATAATACTATGTTTTATAATAAATATATATACATTTGGTCATTCACCTGACCAAAAACTACTTCTCATATATATATGGTCTTTATAGACAATTCTTGATTCATACATAGCTCCTCAAAATCCTTGAAATTTTCTAAGCATTCTAAGGTTAAGTTTATAAGGTAACTGTTGGGAAGCACATAAAAATGGGGGTTGGTTGCCATATAATTAGATTTCAATCTCACCCCCTAATTTCTGGTAGAAAAGAGGGGCAAGAGGTTGACTTCAATAGCCAATGGTCAATGATTTAATCAATCATGCCTATGTAATGATTTTTTTTTAAGATTTATTTATTTATGCATACAGAACGGGGGTACAGGCCAGAGGTGCAGGGGCAATGAGAGGATTCACCAGAGACAGTGGGAGGAGCAGAACAGACAGATCAATGAAGTACACTACTGAAAGGAGCAGCGGGCAGGCAGGTCAGGAGAGGTCTGCCACACCATGTGGTCACCCCAGGGGAGTGGATCGAACTCATGCTGAAGTGGCTTTAGCTTCTTAGTGCTGTGCTCCAACCCAGGAAGGACCCTGTAAGGAACTTTTAATGAACGTCCAAAAAGGAATGGTTTCAGGAAGTCTCCAGTCTAACTAATGTGAAGATCTGGGGAGAACTATACACATGGAGAGGGCCAGGAAGCTCTGTACCTTGCCCTATACATCTTTTCCATATGGTTGTTGATTTGTATCCTTTGTTACAAAGGGGTGGTATGGTGAGTAAACAGGTTTCCTGATTTGTGTGTGCCATTCTGAAAAAAATAATCTAAATTTCAAGTTAACCCTGTCAAGGGTGTTCCTGTAACCTCTTACTTACAATCATTCAAACACACTGATGATAACCTGAGCTTGCAATGATCTGTGAAGTCTGAAGAGGTCAGTCTGTAGCTAGCTGGTTAGAAATGGCTGGGGCTTGTCTGGGCTTTAGGTCAGTATGTGAAATAGAGGAAAGTTTTAAGCCTTTCACCTAGGGAACCTGAGGCTATCTACTCAGGTTCAAAATTCAGCTAAATTCCCAGACAGCCTCTGCTGGTGTCTGAGAAATGGTTGTTGGTATAGGGAAGCCTCCATACACACCCAACCTGGCAACTGGTATCAGGAACAAAATTCTAAAACTAAAGAAATTCTGTAACATTTTTAGAAAGCCAGTGATCTCATTTACATGCACAGAATGAATGAATGCATGCATGCAAACTGATATCTCTATGTATCTACACATGGAGATGTATGACACAGAAGAACAAATCTGCATTTATTGAACACTGATATAGCATCCTCATCCTAAGACACATCAACTCCAATTTTCAGGTTAATTTACAGGAATAAGGAATTCAACCATCCACTGATAAAATAATCTCTACCTGTTCCCTCCAACAGACAAATTTTGTATCAGGTTCTATAATAAACTAATTATTTTGTAGGTGCTAATCATTTTAAACATCTTATTTTGAAACAAATTTTAGTTTACTGAAGTCCAGAGGCCCCTTATAGCCTTCATGAAGTTTCCCGAGGTTAATAGTTAATAACCCATAGTACAGTTTTCAAACTAACATTAAAACTATTAAAGAGATTGTACTTACATTAATAGCCATTTTCTTTTTAGCTAATAATAAACTGACAATTTCTAACCATAAAAAGAACACTCGGAGCAAAAAAAAGCAACCTCAAAACCCTGGTAAGTAAACCAAAAACATCTCAATTTATAGCAGGTAATCCAGCAGCAGGCAATCTCGACAGTAACGGCATACAGATGAGGGAGAACTTTAGCTCTGGTTACTTATTAGTATGTGATTAGAAATTCCTGAAGTACAACTATTTTGTTTTTTCAGGTGGTAGTAGGTAGCACAGACATGTCTCCTCACTTGTTAAGTATAAAAGAAATGATTCTCAGTTTTGTTTTATTCTATGCTACTTAGGCTGCAATACTCAAAAAGGAAGGCAATCACTCTTTGCTACAAAGTCTTTATTACAAAGACAAATTAAGCATAAATATGGGAGGTGTGTATGTGTGTATTTCTTTTGTAGCTGAGTATCAAAATTATTGTTCTTGCTTTCAATCCCAAATGTCCTCCAGAAAAGATAGTCAACGTCCTACAGGAAAGATAAACTATCTTATGTATACTCCATAAACCTCATCAGCTCAATAAACACTGCCAGTGAAGTTTGAGATAAAAGTATAAAGCCCTGTGATAAAAATCTTTCACCTGCACTTGGAATTTTCCACCTTCCAAGGAGCTAGTGCTACAAAAATACATTGAGGACTAATTATTAAATACTGATTAGCTTGTTTAAAAAACATACACATGGTGGTCTGGACAACACCAGCAGTAATAGAAAATTTCAACATCTGACTACAAGGACCCAATTCTCACTTAGAACCATTCCCCAAGAAAGGTTCACAGTGCCTTTGATTTGGTGAATATTTCAATTTGTAAAGAAGATAATCTCCTAAACTGCAAGAATAATAAACTTTTCATAGAAATAATTCTATTAAAACCCAACGTTTTTTAAAAACAATAAAACAGTAGCTGGAAAATAGTGAAGTATAAAAACAGAGAATTCACAAAAGTGGAATGCCTAATCCAAAAAGTAATTTAGGTAATGTTATGATCAAAGCCAATTTTCAAGCGTTAGAAATAACACATCTTAACTGTTTACATCATGAACATGGTTTAAAAAATCATCCTAGTGGTAAATTTAACCCCACCATCACCATATTTTGAAATTTAGTTAAATGCATAACATTTTGTTTAAGCCACTGAAAAACAATTCTGATGGTCATTCTCTTGATGTATCTAATTACATGTGAGACAAACAGGACATAAAATTCCAGCCAACTGTCTACTGCTGATGTTAATATAGAACAAGGCTATCTTATGTAAGGTTAAGCCCATAAGTTTAAAACCAAAGTAATAAAGAGGTATCTGTTAAAGCTGAGTACTTGAATTTCAGCTCTACTGGCTACTTCCTTATTCAGATGGATGGTGAATTGTAGCTGAAAGGGCTAAAAGACCAGAAGTCACATAAGAAACAAGACCACAGGGCCCCAAATTACCAAGAGCTGCTGTAAACACACATGTGCATCACGTAAATTGCCTATAAATCTGCATCATTCAATCTTTTTGACACCAGTCTGGGGATGAGAACACTCAGATCTTTTTATATAACCAGAATTAGAAAATTAAATTCTTACCAGGAATATATTAGCAAGAGTTTTGCAAAAACTAATTATCAGTTAACATTGAGAATGATTGTATAAAACCATCTAAACCCCAAATTTTCCCCTTTCCCTCCTCAAAACCAATTCTTCCTCTTCACTTTCAATTTCTAGTCTAGATCTAGTCCAGGGTCAACTCTGAACTCACCCTCTTACACTTTTTAGGCACAAAATTATATTGTGACCTCATCATTCTTCCAACAGTGACTTCATTCATACTCATTGCCAGGTGAATAGAAAATATGAAAAATTTTCCAAAAAATTGTATTCAATGTCTGAACAGAACTACAGTCCAGTATGGCTGCCATAACTTCCTTTCCAACAGAGACCTTCTCCGTGAACTCATGCAACTGATCTCATAGCTCCACCTTTCCCAGCCTCATGTATCAATAGTGTCCATGTCTGTAACATACTAATCCTGAGCTCCTTTGATGAAGAAAGCCTGACTCCTTACGGAGTACTCAGGGGCCTATCATCTATGAAGTCACTGGACTCAAGATTTGTCCAAACTATTCCAGTCTTCTCTGCGTAAAAGGACTCCATTCACATGACCCCAGTAAATCCTGTAATTCTCCACCACGAGGCCTTCATTCCACTCTGCCTGAAATGTGCTCCGTTCTTCTCTCCACAAGAACAATTGGCCACTCCAATGGCTCTAAATACATCAAGGACAGCCTGACCTAGGATACACAAACAAATACCACCTATGAGCTTAGATTAGATACAAAGAGTAAGACAGACAGGGAAAAAAGACCCCAAGAACAAACTGATCACACAGAACCTAATTATAGAACAGAGCTTTAGACAGGGTGGGTAGGACCATGGGAACTACAGCAGTTAAGTTAGTGACCATCAAAGCTGATCATTTTGTGTGGAGTTACCAATCTCACTACAAAGCAAAAGGGGTCCATCAGCATCGCTCTTCACTGACCAGGCACTCACCCATGAGCCCCACTAAGAGACTGCCTTAGTCCACTGCGCTGCAACAAAACAGCACACACAAGGTAGGTAATAACAACAGAAATTTATCTCTCACATTTCTGAAAGTTCAAAGTATGTAAAAAGGGGGCTATGATGGTTAGTTGAGAAACCTCTTTGGAGTTATAGAATTCTCACTATACTATCACGTAGTGGAAGCAGTGAGGGATCTCCCTGGATGATTTTTAAGGTTGTATTACCCTAAAAAAGGCTCCACCCTCATGACTTAAGCACCTCCCAAAGGTCATACATTCTAATATTATCATACTGGGCATTTTAGGGTGTCAGCTTATGAATCTGAAGAGACACAAACATTCAGACCACAGCAAAGGCCATCTTCCACAAGCCTCCCCCCACCCCCACCCCCAGTGCCTGCCATGACACAGGTTCTCACTGCCTCCTAGGTTCTGATGAAATATGGGACTTCTGCATAATTTTCCACATTACCCAGAATACAGTTCCAGACTACAAATCCACTTATTTAGGAACTATAGTCCTGGCTTCTTGGCAGCAGAGTTTAAGCAAAGACATTAAATGATTTTTTAATTTTTCAATTTCACAGTGCTCAAAGAAAGCCAGCCTACCATCCGCAGTCAGAATGGCAATCCCAGTCTTTTCTATCACTATCTTCATTAATGAGGCTAGTGGGGCTTCCCTAGTGGCTGTGAGGGGTTAATTTGCAGAACTATGAAGCTACTGGCAGCCACTGCAGCACAAATGTGATCCCTGGCCATGGAGGTGACCCACACACATGGGTCTATCTCCTCACTGCTATCTCCCCACTGCTCCCCTCAGCAGTGTATTTTAATAGATCTACCTGTTTTTCTGCTACCCATTCTGTCTGTGGTGAATCCTCTCACCACCTGTAACTCTGATTTACACACCAGTTCTTGTATGCATAAATAACTAAATCTTAAAACACACACACACACACACACAGGTAACAACTGGTGGAGAAAACGTCTGGGCAAGTCTGAAGTCAATGGTACTCCCTGAAGCTGCGCATGCTCATGTCCACGAAGTCTTACCCTGGAGCTTTGCACTTGTGAAAGTGACAGAGATAGCAGAACCATCAGATCTGTAATCTTCCTCTCTCACCTTAATTCTGGAACCCAAAGCACAAAGGTTCTCAAGAAGAACCCAGAGGGGTGGCAATGTCTAGAGACATTTTTGATTACCACGATCAGGGTTGAGGATATGCTACTGTATTTAGTGTGTACAGGAAAGGATGCTGCAAAATATCCTACACCAGAGACGGCAGTCCCCCCCAACAGAAAATCACTCTGCCAAAGCCTCAGTAATGCCCATGCTGATGTTATGTTGAGGATTTTTGTTAAAGACTCTTGCTTTATTGAAAATGTCCCTGAATTTTACACCAAGAAAGACTCAGTAGATGGGCTTTCATAGGTGACTATGGTTAACTGAAACAGAAACTCACTAATGAAGGTTTGGGGAATAAAAAACTGAAGGCGTACAGTCGATTTAATCTGTCCTTCTGCACAGGACATCAACATTGTAGTTTTACAAGTTTCAAACCATATTAATTAAAGCCAGGCACAGATGGCATGGGGAATGCACCCTTGTCTGTCAACCAAACTGAGGACCCCAGAGACTGGTGGCAGAAGAAGGCCACACCGAGTTATGCCTGAATGGAGGTAACCGGCTGGCATCCGGCAGGCAGCTGGCCAACCTCACCAGTTGCATGATCTCTCCTGTCTTTCACTTCAGAAAGATTCAGGTTCTTCCACAAAGGCCCATCATTCCTTTCTCTTAATCCTGTCATATTTTGTAAATATTCTGGACACAAGAATAAGTTTCAGTTTCAAAAAACCAAACTTAGGTTTCAATAAATATCCCTTTCAGAGCATTATTAAATGAAAGAAAAATCTGTGCAGTTATCTCGTGTCTCCTGGTTTCATGTCAGAAGTCCACAGAGCCTCCTGCCAGCGGACCTTCCCCACTGATTGAAATCACTGCCAGTCTTGCTGTCCAGTTCAAATCACTCTCAAGGATACAGACACACCCAACATCACCAAAGACAGAACAAACTGATGTGCTTCTGGTGCTGTATTCTTGCTTCTTGGGGTCGCACCTGCTTTCACAAGGTACAACTCTTGCGATGGGCCCACCGATTCATCCCGTCCCAGCTCTGCTGCCATAGCTCTGCCTTCTCCCCTTTATTCACCTACTCTATCTCCAATAGCCAAAGGCTGTCAACATGAGGCTACGCAGCAGCCCTATTGCTGCAGAACAGAATTCTCCAAACAACCCAGTGTGCTTGCAGAACACAAGATACATGGCCTGGCGAAAACAGTGATCTATAACCACAGGTGTCAGGAAGAATGCAAGCCAAGGGGCTGCAGAGCGAGATCATGCCTGTCACCCTGTAAATGTATTTGTGGGTATGGTAAAGTTACCCTTTTGGAAATCAGCTCTGCCTGCGAAATTAGAAGAAATGGAAAATTAGACACTAGATTTACAGAAAAGTCAAATATATACTAAAAAGTAAAGTGCATAAACTATCTTTTCAACAACATCAACTTTAATTTTCAGAAGACTGCAGCGGCAGTCTCTAATGCTATGTAAATCCTATATACCATGCTTTTCAAGAAAAGGATTAACAACTACACATTAAAATAAAAGTCCATCATTTACACACAGCTTGAGGGAAAAACAGCTGTGAAAAAAATAAGATTATCCATATAAACGAACAAAACCATACTGTAAATGAAAGTGATCCTCAATGAATCTATGAGTGTGAAATTTTTAAATCTGTATTAAATACAGCATCATGGTTTTGTTTCTCACCCTAGACTCTGGCAGTCTTACACAGAGACCTAAAATGTGCACTTTCCAAGCACACCATCCATATCTAAAAGCCAGAAATTATTTAATGCCTATTTATGATTATAGTTAGTGGAGAAGCTATAATCAACTAATACCCTGAAAGAGTCAAGGGTTCATCAATGGACATAATTATAAATTTAGAGTAAAATCTTTTCTTTGCAGGCAAAAAAAAAAAAGAGTTCTTAAGGTATATATTTGCGCATTAATTCTTCTGATTAATGTTAAAATTACAAAATATGACAGATTTACCAAATATAATCAAAATCTTTCATAACTTTTTTCCCTTTCTGCCCACCAAGAACAGAAGTATCTACACATAAGAAAGAACTAGCTTATAAAAAATTTTAAGCCCTATGTTCAGTTCTGCAACATTAAGTATAAATTCCATGCAGAATATTTTCTATTCACCCTCCTTATAGTCAGAAGGTTTATGATTATGGGTGTCTGAAGTAGTTTGTATTTCACCATCCAACTAAGACGTCTGCAAGGCTCCCAAGCACACTGCTAAGGATGTTAATTGCAGCTGTGAACAGTTAACATTAGTGTGCTCCAGCTGTGTTACACTCAGTGCCAGGCCCAATGGACACGTATAGAGTTGCTGCTGCATCTAATCTAAGGCAGGCACATCTATGATCCAGTGGTTAAGTCCCCCACACATTTTGAGGTAAAGATCACAAAATAATGACCCAGGAATTAAAGTTTCATATCCTACTAATGTATCTATAGAGTAATAAAACCATGTCAAAATAATTTCTTATCAAACAATATAAAACTAGGAGAGCAAGAGATGCTACCACTACAACTGCTTAAATATCTTCAAACTGGATTTTTAAGAATTGCCTTTCAGACCAATTTTTAGGCATACTAAAAACAAAACTAAAATAGAAAATACTTCTTTCTCTGCAAAGCCAAAGCTAATGCACAGAATGTCAATATTCTGTGAAAGATGAAGAAAAAAAAGATTTCAAGGTTTTCCCAGAGTAAATAATAGTTTCCAGAGTAAATAGTTTAGAGTTGACCAACCCCTGAGATAATCTCTCTTCTCAAGAATTACCAAGAGCTTTGTCAGACAAGTCTTGGTCATCTGAGGAATCTGCCAATTTATGTGTTGTCAAACTAACACTCAATTTTAGCTTTAGCACATTCCTTTCCTACCATCTAAGTAACCCCCCAGGAACTGTAAAGGAAGAGAACCCTAGGGAGCAGCAGGCAGCACAGGCCCAGAAAGGGAAAGAAGTGAGTCAAGGATCTCCTGATCTCCAGAGCACTGGGCAGCTCTACACTAAGGCCAACAGCACATTCCTGAAAGAAGGGCACAAATAGTCTCCAGTATCTTGCTTAGGGTTATTTGAGCTTTATTGTTCAGACCATTAATTCCCCTTTATTTAAAGAAGTCTTTTAATATAATAAAGCACATGTATAAGCTTCAAAACCTTACTCTTTCATTAAAAAAAAAAAAAAAAAAGGCCCTGGTTTCAGCTTCCATCCAAGGATACAAAAGATTCTGGGAGCAGACTGCCTGGGTGGGCTTACTGTTCCCCAGAGACAGAGAAAGCATTTCCAAAATGCTCATCCTCTTGTTCTCCGTGTGGCCTCTCACTGTACGCTGTGGAAAGTGCAACCCAGAAGAGCAACAAATGCTAGAAAGATCCGTGAGTCCACTGCAAACTCTACTGCCAGCTATTGACAGCTTCTCATTCAAAGGTCATACAGTTCTATATAACCTCATCCCACCCAGTTCTAGAATTTCAGTTCTCTTGGTACCACCCTGAACGTGGCATTGATATCTTTCCTGGAGTGAGTCACTTGGGCTTCTAGCTACTCTGGCTACAGAAAGTTCAAACATATTCTGTTATCGATCTTGAAAACACTTCATATTTATGCAAGGAAATCTACATGAGTGCTATCTCATAACGACATGTTCACTTGGTACTTCTTAATTAAGCATTTTAGCTTCACCTTAATGCTCAATTTTAGCTACCTTGGGCATAGCAGTATTTTTAAACAAGGAGGAAAATAAAGTTCGGCAAGGAAGCCACATCTGAAACACAAGTATTTTTATTACTGGGCTCTTGCTCTTTGCCTTCCACCAACTTCATAAGAATTAAAGGCAGCTCCTGTAAATCCTAAGAACCCTCTCTGAATTTACCCTCCTTATCTTCATTCTTCAGGAAATAGAATAAACTAATAGTGAATCTCAGAGCACAGAGTCCTGACCAAGACTCTCAGCAACAAACTACTCAGCATTTCCAGATGATGCAAATGCTGCAAGAAAATTAAACTTTCTTTTTTTTAATGTCTTCTATTAGTAACCTTTATTTTTTAATTTTCTATATGTATGTTTACATCATTCTTCATTTTGTAGATTTTTTCCATCTCGGCTATAATCCCCGTGGACTTGCTACCACCAATTTACCCATGTGCCATCACCATAGTTATGTGAGCTCATCACAAAACAGAAAGACATTTCACAGACTGGGACAAAATTTTTATACACAATACTAATAAAGGACTGTTCACAAAGATATACAAAAAGCTGATGAAACTCAACAAAAATAAACAACCCCATCAAAAATGGGCTGAAGAGCTAAAAAGACACTTCTCTAAAAAGGAAATGCAGATGACCAAAAGGCATATGAAAAAATGTTCAATATCACTTCTAATAAGGGAAATGCAAATCAAAACTACAACGAGATAGCATCTCACACCAGTTGAAAATGGCACATATTAAAAAAAAAACTAGCAAAAACAAATGTTGGTAAGGATGTAGAGAAAATGGAACTCTTCTGCACTGCTAATGGGAATGCAAGCTGGTCTAACCACTATGGAAAGCTGTTTGGAGGATTCTCAAACTGCTAATGATCCAGCAATTCTACTCATAGAAAATTAAATTTTCTACTCCCCCTCAAGCTATAATTTGAAAATGATACTGAAAGCAAGCACCAACATGACATACTTGGAACTAAATCTGACCTTGTGATTAAAACAGAATTTCCAGGGCCTCTCTGGTGATGCAAGGGGTTAAGTAGAGTAAAGCACTATGATGCTATCCACAGCCACTGCAGCACGAGTTCAATACCCAGTCAGGGAGGTGACCCACATGGCACAGCCAACCTCTCCTGTCTTGCCCACTGCTCCCCTCAGCAGTATATTTCAGCACATCTGCTTGTTCTGCTCCCCATTCTGTTTCTGGTGAACCCTCTCACTCCCTGTACCTCTGGCCTGTACCCTAGTCCCTATATGCATAAATAAATAAATCTTTAAAAAGAAAAATAAAATTTCCAAGTGACTCAACATGAGTTGCCCCATTTTTTCCCCTTTTGATTATGTCCTTTCCTACACAGGGATGGATTGAATCTTTGTGCTAGTTTCACCTGGTCAAAAATATGAAAGCAATTAATCTCTTTAAGGTAATAATGACCGTTTTTTTACAAAACTGTCACTTCACATAATTATTTAATCATCACTCCTCTCAAGAAACATAAGAAAAATAGAATCCTTAATCACAAAGTACTGCTAGCCAGAAACAAAGAGGAACTGACCATTTCTCAAAACAAAGTAGGTGTGGCACCAGGAGGGTTATTCCTAGTACAGATCACTCCCTGAAAAAAATTAGAAAAATAATTAGCACAGTAACTCTCACTGTCTTGTCCATGATTTGCATGACCTAAGCAAGTCACTGCACTTCTGCAGTTTCCATCCCTAGAAGTGAGGGTGTGAGAACAAATGGCTGACTGATTCTAAATTAGACAGTAAGCTAAGTAAGGGTAGGTCATGAAGTCATCAGGGCTTTGGAGAACGGCTCTCTCAGCAAATCTCTAAAGCCTTTCTCAACATGTCTAATGGGCAGTCATTCCGTGCTCAGTCAGTGTCTTCACAAAGCTTACTGGCGGGGTGGCTAATAAATCTTAGCCTGTAATGAAAGTCCACAGGCATGCTTTTGGCCCTCAGGCCAGGAGTGTTAAAGTGGGACTGAGACTCAAAAAAAAAAAAAAATGCCAAAGAGATGAAGCTAAGTAAGCTGCAGAAGCCCAAAGAAACCAAGAACAGTAATTCAAACTATATACTTGCATCTCAAACTACTTATCTGTTAACCCATCCAACAACAGGGAGTGCACTTGTTCCAGTCTCGCTTCCTGTACCGAGAGCGGACCCTGCGTCTCTGGCTATGGGAAGTCCAAACATTGTTTGCTGTGTGTTCTTGTTCCTTAACACAAGAAAACCAACTTGAGTAGCTATGTTCATAACTGACATGCTTACCTACGACTTTTCATGTATTAAGTATTCTGGCCTTCATTTTGACCCTTAAGGACATAAGACCACAATTAAAGCCATCTGAATAGACAAGGGGAATAAAAGTGAATATATCACATTGTAAACAGATCTCCACTAGTCAGGGTTTTCTTTCAGTTTGGGTGTGGGTGTTATTTGGGTTTTTTTTTTAATTTGGGTTTTTTTTCATGGGTTTCATTTTCAGGACTTCACCCTATCTGCCAACCCTCAGGTTACATTGCAAACAAAACCACAAGGCTTTGCATCCAGTCTACTGTAATCATTACAAGTTTTCTTCATTCTCTTTTTTCCCTCCTACTCTTTCTCACCCAATAAGTACACATGTTGGTATTCTGATTCGGGTAAGAACTCACTTCACTCTCTCACTAAACAAAAATGTACAGTCTTTAAAATATCATGCATAGCTCAAGGTACTTGGGATACATTTGTGAACAAAATGAAACTTATATGCCACTTACATTGCAACTTACATGCCACTAGGTAGAAATTGTTATTATGTATTTGTATTCTCATATAATGTACAACAGGTGAAAGTGCATAAAGAAACAGTAGTGCAAATAATGCATTACTTGGATAGTGGATTGGGTGGCAAGACAGGTATTGAAATGGGCAATTACCAGATCTCATTGACTTGAACCAAGACTAAAAGCAATGAAGATACACAGAGGCAGAGGGATAGAGCAAAGGCTCTGGGGTGACAGAATGTCTGAATGTTCAAGGAACAGCAAGGCAGGAAGTCAGTGTGGCTGCAATAAGCTATCTAGGGAGTGAGTTAAGACTCCACTGTAGAAGCACAATGTAAGTCTTCACCTCAGTGAGAAATACCAGTCACTGCAGTTATTAAGCAAAGAGTCATGTAAGGACTCCTTTCAAAAGGATCTCATCAAGACTGCTGTGTTGAGAAGTCTGTAGTGAGCAAGGTTGGAAGAAGGAAGACCACTTAGGCTAGCCAAGATGATAGCTGATTACATCAGAAAAGCAGCAGAAGGGGTTTGAGAAGTGGTCAAGCTCTGGATACTGGAGGTAGAGAGTCATGCTTTCCTAGCAGACTAAATATGACATGCAAGAGAAACTGGATTGTCAAGGATGACAGATGATCTACAAAGTATGCAGTTATCAATCATTGTGAGCAAAACTCCAAAGTCACTTTAGGGTTCAGATGTGACAAGAATCTTGAGGAATTCAGTCTCACTGAATTTTACATTCTCTTTAGCCCATCCCCTTTCTCCTCCTCCCACAGATATGAGCTAATTAGTGACGTCCAGTCTGCTGCAAACCAATGAAGACTTTTCTCTGAAAAACTACAGGTACAACGGCAATGACAACAGACTCCCTACCCCAGAAGGCAACCCAGACTAGTTCTTATTGATGGTTATTCAAGAAAAATGGAAAGTTTCTATTATTGTATACAGGCTAAACAAGCAAGTCATTTCTCCCTTTTTTTGTCTCCTTTGTCTTCAAGTAAGGCTACTATTATCTGTGGGGTTATTTTGAGCACCAAATGAAGAGATATTAAGCACTTGGAGCAACATCTGGCAGAAAGAAAACCTTAAATAAAGGTTTGCAATTATTAACATCATTGTAGTTAAGTGTTTTTGTTATTTCCCAATGTCAGAATGATTTTGTGAGAAAAGATATCTGAGGAACTGATGAGTATAATATAAATTTCAAAAACATAAATAACCTAAGAAACTCTGACAGTGAGTACAAACTGTTGACGGCAGGTGTCACGGGAAACCTAACTGCCTTAACTCGGCCATTCAAATTCTGCTGGACAGGCATGACCCACTGTATGTTACCTCAGGGGAAACGTGCATACTCATCTCATATCTGTTTATCTTAGAGAAACTCACCTATCCAGAAGTCCTATGAGCTTCTCTGAATCTTTCAATTCTGGTTGTCTGAGGTAATTTTTTTTTTAAAGATTTATTTATTTATTCATACAGAACTGGGGTACAGGCCAGAGATGCAGAGGGTGAGAGGCTTCACCAGAGACAGAGTGGGGAGCAGAACAGGCAGATGGACGAAGTACACTGCTGAGGGGAGCAGCGGGCGGGGCAGGAGAGGTCTGCCGCGCCATGTGGTCACCTCCGGGGCAGGCGGGAATCGAACTCATGCGGAAGTGGCTTTAGCTTCTCTGTGCTGTGCTTTAACCCGCTGCGCCACCAGGGAGGGCCGTCTGAGGTAATTTTTAAGGTATAAAAAAGATGGTACTTGAACATTACAGCTTTTGTTATGTATTAGAATAAAGAATTCTTGAGTTAATTTTTAAATGTTTACTAATCATCTCTCAGTGTAACTAGAAGTTAAATACAGATGTACATCTACATGCTATTTAAATGTTTTCTCCTCCCAGCCTCTGATACTGACTCAATTTCTACTGAAAGCACCTGAAAGCAGGTAACAATTTCAAGACTTCACTTGACAATGATTCTCAACCCTAACTGCTTCTTAGAATCACCTGGAGAACTTGAAACTTATGCTTAGATATTTGGTCTAACTGAAACCAATGCTATGACTCGCTGAATGTGGGGGACTGAAAGAATACCATTCACATGGTGAATTATTATTTCTGAGTTTACACTGGTGTCATGAAAACTAGATTCTGAGGGGTAAGGACACTAGGTCTATATTATAAAGTCCCTTAACCTGCTCTATAGTCTCTTTATCCTAAATCTCCAAAGCAAGAGTTCTTTATCTTATTTTCTCAAAAATGACCAGAACATAGATCTTTTTTTCAAATGAAAGACACAATATCCTTTTATTTTTCTCTAGTAAAACTCTTAAGGCTTAGGTCTTAGTGCCAAATAGCTGGTTACATTTTTTTATTCCTTGTTTCCTTACTACAATAGTAAGCATCTTTATAAACCTACTATTTGCACCCAATATTAGTGCACAAAATAAATGAGATATTATTTCCAAAAGTTTGCCTCTCAACACTGGGAAACTGGGTAAAGCCTTTCTATAAAAAACTAATTTATTCTTTTTTAAAAAAGTATATAATACTGAATTAAGTATTATATGCTAGATACGACTTCAGACTATAACAGTCATCAAGACAGAGCTAGTCTAAATATCCTTCTATGTGACTTCAAATGTGCAAATTTCAAAATAAAGTATGGTTATAGTTCAAATAAATCTGGAGTCAGTAATAATGTAAGTCTAAAATACAAACACTAGAAGTATCATATAGAACCATAATTTACTAAGTGCTTACTATAAACCAAATGTTGTATCAAGTCTCTATATGATACTCATTTAATAAAGCTGCTGCCCTAGAGATTAAAATAACTATCTAGAAAATATTAAAGGAGGTCAAACAATGAGGAAATTCTGTCCCTTAATACAGTTTAAATTTGGCTTTCCAGACTGGAGGAGTCTAAAGAGACCAAGAATGGAGAATCATGACAGAATTGTGTCCATTCAGACAAGAATCTTTTATTTTATCAGATTAGCTCAACTACCATCAACTGTGAGATTTAGGGGAAAATAAAGTCAAGTTGCCATAAAAATATATCTCCCATTTCAAACTGTTTTAAAGTTGAAAATATGAAAACTGTATTTCAAGCACAATACGTGTACGTGTACTACCCATCTAAAGTTATCACTAAGTCACATAAAATAGTACTAACAATCATACAAAGACCAATACAATACACATTACTAAGTGCTGTGATCAGCCCTTTAACTTCCTTTATAAACACTACTCCAAACCTACAGTCACCCCCATATATCAGAAATTCATAGAATTTAATTCAGCCCCAAGAAAAAACGTGATGACATAACCAAAGCGGTTTCCAATTTTGATAGTACTCTAAAATAAGCATTCAGATGAGCGAAGCTATTTGACTCCAATCTCTCGACCCTCCTCCCCAAAACATCCTTTTTTATTTTTTAAGTTTTTAAGGGAAATGAGGGTGGAGGACAGGCATGTGAGGTCAGTGTGTAAGTTTCCCGGGAGCTGGCACAGACCCACCCTATTCTTCAACTCTTGGAACATGAGACTGTGATACCTAACTGAGGATCAGCTCTCCAGTTGTGCCAAGCCTCTTCTAGACCCTCGCCTTTTAAAGGACAACCAAGCTCACCCTCGCCGCTCATAACTTGACTTGTGGCTACATCAGACAATTGCCTGGAATCCCAGGCTCTGAAGCTGCCTGCGCCCCAGCAGTGGTCACCCGCGTACTGATGGGTCAGATCTGTCACCTCGCCACCCACACCCTTCGCTCGGCGATGCTCCGAGCCGCCTGCCAGCAAAGTTTCCCACTGGGGGATACAAGCTAGGGGGCTGTCCGAAGGCAGCGTGGCCGCGAACGCCGATTATGGCCCCAGCCTCGAATGGCCATGGGGGCTGGCTGAGAAGCAAAGACGGCCCAGGCGACAGACACCCGAGTGCCGGAGCCCCACAGGGGTGGGCGGCTCAGGGCGTCGGGAGGGCTAGCCTAGGCCCCCGACTCGGGGCCCGGACCTGCCTGCTCACCGTCTATGTTTTCCCGGTCGCTGATGTGCTGCAGGTTGCAGCCGGTGTCCTCGCGGCTGAGGTCCGTATCGGGCCGGTAAGACTCCAGCCGAGAGTGTGCATTCCTCCGGAGCTTGGGGCTGGATGACACGCAGCACGAGGTAGTGTTCCCCATCTTCGGCGGTCCCCGGACTCCTGCCGTTCGGGCCTTCCACGCCGTCCCCGGGCGCCGGGCGCGGGCGGGCGCGGGGCGCGCTCACCTTTGCTGTGCTTCAGGTAGCTGACGGCCATCTCCAGGATGTCGGCCTTCTCCAGCTTGGAGTTCGGGCGGTGGGCGCCGGGCGCGGGCGGGCAGGGGCGCGGGCTCCTGGAGCCACGGCCAGTCTGCCGCACAATTTGGGCTTTGGGTCCTGCCAATGGTCCGAATGGCCCGCTCTGGGCGTCTGCGAGGCCCCGGCCTGGCGGGCTGGCCGAGACGCCCCC
>NW_004567131.1:4132642-4135438 GCF_000260355.1 Condylura cristata
GGAAGCAGATGAGCTGCGGAGGAGGGAGGTCCCGGCTGGCGCGGGCCGCCGGAGTGTGGGGGTCGGTCTCTCGGACTGCGCCTCCCGCAGGCGTTGGGGAGCCGTTCGCGACGTCACCGGAGCCTGGCGTCTGGATGCCGGTCGTCTGCAGGTCCCTGCGGCCGCCTCCCCCGGCCAAACGCCGGGATGAGAGGTGTGTGCGGCGGCCTGCGGCGCCCTCAGCCGGGCCTGGCGCCCCGGGGCTCGGGGAGGAACGGGGTGCTGGGGTCGCGGGCGCGATGCTGGGACGCCCTGAGATTGCGCTGACCACTCGGGGGCGCGGCCTTGGGTGGGGTTGGATGTTAAGCGTGTAAAAGCAAGCTGGGCCTTGATTTGGAATTCTTCCGTTTCGAGCTCTGCGGAAGACTTGATGGTCACCTGTTTTAAACTCTAGTAAATCTTGCGGCCCCCAGGTTGTTTAAATGTCGAATCAGACACTGCAAAGTGTTGTTGATTTCCGTGGAGGTGAATGAGAGGTAGAGACAAGGAACATCGGTTAACGTTTTACTTTTAAATGCTTTTGAGTTCTAGCATGTTGGAAACAGGATCTCAGCTGAGACCAGTTAACTAAAGTAAAAGTTTGTGAACGTGCCTGGCTCACTAGATTCCAATAAATTGATGGGTTTTCTCACACACACACACACACACACACATCCTTCTACACCTGATGTTCCAATAAATGGGTTTTCTCACACACACACACACACACACACATATCCCGCTACACCTGATGTTCCCTTAAGTCAGACTTCCTCTAGTTAGAAAGACTGACTTCTTGCCTGTATTGGGAAGACTATGAAACAGTATAAATAACCATCCCAGGCCTTTTCCAAATAGTCAATGAAGGCGTCATGAGGAGCGACTCTGATGGAAAAGTGTTTTCAACAGGAAAAAAACCTGCTACAACTTTGCTAATTTTAAATACGAGGAAACTGAGACCCAGAAAGATGCTGCTGCTTGATTTGCCCAAGATCTCAGTAGGAATATGCGTGTCAGACACCAGAAATAAAAGGGAAGGTAAGAGTAAGGGCACTAATATTTCTTTAGGGCCAGTAATGTGTGACCATCTTGCCAAAGGCTTTGTAAACACTATTTTGTTCACATCTAGCCTCTTTTAAACCTGTATTGTCCCCCTCTAGCAGTATTGTTTATTCATTTATCAATCCATGTTTTAAAAAAGTTCACGTTCTGAACTGTATTAATGTCATTTGTTGGGATAAATGATGGATATTCTTGAAAAATGATTGGTAGCAAAGGTTGATGCTGACAAGATGAGAAAGTTTTAAAGAATTGCTGCTCCCAAGAGGTAAGTAGATCGCAACAAAACTAAATAATGTTCTTTAGGAGAATGCAGTGCTGACTCTTGTGCTTCCCAGGAAAGTTTGATTGGGACATCAGTGTAAGCCAGTGATTGCATACATTCACATTTTCAGGACTACAATGTGTCCATGAGATATCTGAAAAGTGGTAGAGGGATTACTTTGTTTTTATTTGCTGTTTTGTAACTTGGGCACTCTCTAAAAGTAAATATTTTATCACTGATGCATATGTATATGTCATATATGCTCAGGCACAATAAAGCCATTTAATCTTAAAATTTTTATGCATGATGTTGCTCAAAGGACTTTGGAGAGATAGAATGGCACTTACTTACGACATAGCTGCAAGCTTCCTGTTTTAATGGGTCTTTGTGCAGATAAACAGGGAAGCATATCTGAGGGTGGGGCAGACATGACTGGGGGGGTGGGCAAGGGAGCCACAGAATACCCAATGGATGAGACATAACTCTATCACCTTTCCTTGATGTTCCTGCCATATTTCTCTTTGGGGTGAATTTCTGGGACTTGTTCAGGAAAGTGACCTTTGGTCAATGTATTGGGTAGGAACAATAAATGGTAAAGCTTCACCTAACATACACAGGCTCCTCCAGCCAGAGAAGCCTCCTGCTTGACTTGCAGTGACACTTAAGGCAAGGTGTGATGTATTGAATACCTGCTAGAGGCTATGTACTGTTCTAAGTATTGTTTACAATTAAGCCTATGCTGTTATCCTTCCTTTTGCAAATAAAAACACTTAAACTCTGATAATTAAAGCTGTCTAAGGTCAGCCTACTCAGAAATGGCCCAAGTGGGGATATGAGCTTGGTTCTGATTACAAAACTCCTGAGGTCCCTTCTCAATTGCATCTGCCTCAATATCCTGCCAGTTGGAATGAGAGAAGAAACCTGCAGAAGTTTTGACTATAAAAGACTCTGGTGCTGCTGCTCTTTGCTCACATCTCTTTTGAAAGGAGTTAGAAATGATTGCTTAACAATAGCCCTAGACTTGAAGAAAGACAAGGCTTGTAATTTCTGTGAGTCCTAGTCTTCCTACCCAGTCACTTGACAGGCAACAAGGCTGAAGAGGAAGCATTGAAGAAATAACACTTACACTTAACTACAACAACTCAGACATTGTATCACTTGGGAATCTAATAGGGATGCCTCTCAAATACAATATAGATGTAGCCCAAGACTGGGGAGGAGGGGGGAAGGGAAAGTGAATTCTGCACCCCACTTTTTGAAACAATGTTTTCTTAGAATGCATCAATCTGGATCTACTCATAGCCCACCTTTCTTTGAACAGAAAGACTCGTTTGGGAAGTTTTCCTTCATCTTTCTCCACTATTACTGTTCAAGAATTTGGCCATTATAAAAAGGTATATATGAGCCCTCCCTGGTGGCGCAGCGGGTTAAAGCACAGCACTGAGAATCTAAAG
>NW_004567131.1:4135538-4151200 GCF_000260355.1 Condylura cristata
TCCATCTGCCTGTTCTGCTCCCTACTCTGTCTCTGGTGAAGCCTCTTGCCGCCCCTGAGCCTCTGACCTGTACCCCAGAGTTCTGTATGCACAAATAAATAAATCTTTTTAAAAAAAAAGTATATATGGAACTTAGGTGAACTAGCTCAGTGCTTTTCAAATTTTTTAGCAATGGCAGTTTTTTTCCAATAAAAGATTCCATTGGTACTACAATTTAAAACATATCAGCAACATCAGTATTAACTTAAATAATTCATAAGATATAAAAACAAATCAGTGAGAATAGAGCACTGTGAGTAGAGCACAATTACAGTTTTATTCCAGCCACACGCCTATCCATGAAAATCATTTATACAACCCCTTCATTCACCTCCTAGAACACAGAAAGCTCTCAAACAACTTAACCTGGGACCTGAAAACAGAATTTCAGAAAAAAGAACATGCTCAGAGTAAACCTGCCCTTAGGTCCTGGTGAAGCCAATTTCCTGTGTCTTTCTGGAACATCTGTAAGGCAGTTGTGGAATCACTAAAGCCCTTTGTTGTACCACCTTGATCTTCCTGTCACCCTTTCCAGAGACCTCTGTAAACTTCAGGCCTTTCTTTTAGTATTCAGTAGTACAGTTATCAGGAAAGTTTCTGAGAGCCACTTGACCTTGGCAAATGTAAATTTCATTTATTGGTAATTTTTTTTTTTTTAAGTAGACTGAGCCAGACAGCTTGGGGCATGAGGAGTGCATACGGTATAGTTTTTGCCCTCAGAAACACATAGTCTACCTAAGGTAATTAAAGGAGCAAGTTTAGAACATGCCGGTAATGTGAATGATTGCAATCACTTCATGATAAAATCTGAAGAACACTGGACTGCTGCCGTATAACTTTATTGCCTGTGCCAACACCTAAAATTTCTATGAGAGATTTATTCCTGTGAAGTAAAGAATTATGTCCAGAGATTCTGTCAGAAACCCCAAGCAACTAGGGATAGATAGTACATTTAATTACTAATGCCAAGTCTTTTTGAACCAGACGCCAAGAACGTTATGTTGAGAAGGATGCTGAGATCACATTCCAGCTACACAGGGGAAAACTGTCATGAATAAAATCTGCTATGAGTAAAACTTTTGCTTGTGTAATAAAAATAATGAAGCAGGCGACAGCCATAGTCTCTGGGGATCCGGGAGACAGCCCATCTAGAACCTAATTTATCTGCCCTGTCACAAAATATTCAACTTACCCCAAGCTAAATGGAAAATTCAGTCTCTTGCTGAACTCTATCTTCTTTATCCCTCTGTGCTCACCAAAAACAGAAATAGTGTTTGTGTGATTGCTTGAGAACTAGATGTGCCTTTGTAAGGAAAGTCCAGTCTCTCAAAGCACAGGACAAAGTGGGAGAGACTGTTAACTTCCCTATCCAATGTATTTTCTCCCATCTCCCATAGTAACAGGTCCCATTCATTTCTGGAGGACCAGCACTATGCACACCTCAAAGGTTACAGCTGGACATGTGTTTGTGTCTGGTCAATAAAACGGCAGGGGGAGTGAACAAACCTATCATACAATGAAAAGATGGGAGAAGATATTTGAGGGTTAATATCCAAAACACTTAAGGAATTCATAAACATCAACAACAAAAACAAACCACATGATTAAAAAGTGGACACAAGGGCCCTCCCTAGTGGTGCAGTGGGTTAAAGTGCAGCATTGCGAAACTAGCTGTAGAGGGTTCAGTAAGAGTTCGATCCCCTAATCCCCTGCCGGGGAAGTGACCCACATGGTGCAGCAGACCTCTCCTGTCTTGCTCACCATTCCCCTTAGCAGTGTACTTTTGTACGTCGTCCGTCTGCCTATTCTGCTCCCCACTCGGTCTCTGGTGAATCCTCTCACCGCCTCTGCACCTCTAGTCTGTACCCCATTTCTGTATACATAAATAAATCTTTAAAAGTAAATATATACAAATAAAAAGTGGACAGAATATGAATACACACCTCTCCAAAGAAGACCTGTAGATGGCCAATGGCTCATGAAAAGATATTCCACAACTCCCGATATTGGAGAAATGCAAATCAAAATGAATTATTACCTCATACCTGTAAGAATGACTATTATTCAAAAGATAAGAACAAGTGTTGGATAGAATGTGGAGAAAAGGAAACACACTGTTGGTGGGAATGTAAATTGGAAAAGGCATTTTGGAAAACAGTATGGAGATGTCTCAGAAAATTAAAAAAGAGCAATTCCATATAACCCACTTATCCCACTTCTGGATTTTTACCAAAAAAAATACAAAAATACTAATTGAAGAGATATATGTGCCCCATATTTACTTCAGTATTACAATGTCAAGAGCTGGAAACAAACTTCAGTGCCTGTCAACAAGCAAATGGGGAAAGAAAGATGTACAGATACAGAGTGGAATACTATTCTGCTATAACAAAGATAAAATTCTGCCATTTACATTAGATGAATGGACCTAGAGGGTATTAATCTTAATGAAATAAGCCAGAGAACACACTTGGATTTCACTCATATAGTATATAAAGGAAACAACAGATTAACTAGAACAAAAATAAACCTTTAGACTTTAAGACCAAATAGAGATTATCATAGAGAAAGAAGAAGCTTTAATTGGTAAATCAGCTATGATGAAGGCTAGAATCAGACTTTTAATGGTAAGCCTAATGTATAATCATGTTAGCTTTTAATGATGCACACATGAAATGAAATGTTATTTCAATTTTAGAAGATAAAAGAGCAGTGGGATTTTTCCAGAAAAACTTACTGAAGAGACTCTTTTGCTTCTTGGAATGTAAACATTATGGCTGGAATTTTAACATTCACTTTGAATATCAAGTGACATTTAAAATGGAAGCCATGGACTAAGATAATGTCCCTTTATGTTTTCTTTACATGATAGAAATAAAATATATTGTATAAACTACTGTTATTTTCAACTCCTAAATTATAAGTAGCTGAGCCTTATCTGGTCAGGATTTGGTATCATCTTTTAATACAGTTTAATGTATTCATGTTGGCAATTTTTCACTGACTGGCCCTAGAAAATAGGGGCTGTGATCTAGAGCTGTGAGGTTGTTACATACACTTAATACCTCCCAGTCAAATCCAGATGAAATGGAAAGATGCAATCCTAAGACAGCAGCCCAAGCAGTACCTTGGTGCCAAAAAGAAGTGAATTCTTCTGAAAGAATGGTTAGTTCCCAAAGAAACCAAGAGTTTCAAATGCATGCTACACTTTTTTTTTTTTAAAGATTTATTTATTTATTTATACAGAACTGGGGTATAGGCCAGAGATGCGGAGGGTGAGAGGATTCACCAGAGACAGAGTGGGGAGCAGAACAGACAGATCGAGGAAGTACACTGCTGAGGGGAGCAGCGGGTGGGTCAGGAGAGGTCTGCTGTGCCATGTGGATCTCCTCCAGGGCAGGCGGGAATCGAACTCATGCAGAAGTGGGTTTAGATTCTCAGTGCTGTGCTTTTAACCCGCTGCGCCACCAGGGAGGGCCCGCATGCTACACTTTTAATTTTAGTACTCCTTCAAGGATTCCCAGAAATAGTGTGAACAAGAGAACTCCATGAATGTACCTGGTACATATGCTGAAATCCATCTGACCCAAAAAATTGAATATTTCCTGTTGTTGTTTTTAAAACTTCTCTTTCCTACCACAATCTTTATTATCCCTCCACTGGCTATTTAGAAAAGCAGTATAAAAGGTGGTTTCTATTAAACGTATTCTTTCAAAGACAGGTAAAAAGTCTTTCAGTCTATGATGTCTGGGGGTGGTTTGAGGGGAGATTTGTCAGAGGATTTAGTGAGTGTCCCCTATGACAAAGACACTTTGCATACCTCTAGGTTAACTCACCTCAGTTCACACTTGTTTCCATCATGAGAAAACCCACCAGAATTTTAAAAATGAAACAAGGATAGTTGATGAGTTGTGTGAACGAATGATTCCTTCTACCTCATGTTATTAACCTCAGGGAACTCAAAACAGTTTACCTATAATTCAACATTAAGATATCCCTGAAATCCCAAATACAAGCATCTCTTGCATGAAAAGAAGGTAGATATTATTGAAGTAGGTGGTTTTGTCACGCCCCTGCTTATAATCAGCAACCTTCCCTTGTTTCTAGAATGAAAACTCAACTCAGCCCGCAGGGCAATCAAGCCACTTTCTCTCCAGCCCACTAGAACTGCCCATAACTCACTCATATGCCTGCCATTCTGCCTCTCATTTTCCTGAAACATCCCCCACTTCTGCCCCCCACTTCTACAGGTTTTATTCCCGCTTGCCCGTCAAGACCCAGCACAAACACTTTTTTCTTTCATGCCGAAGACCATACACTCACAAAAATTGAATCTAAAACCACTAAAGATTAACTTGTTTTATCTTCCTTCTATATACTAAGTTCCTAATGAACAATTCCTACTATACTAAGTTCCTGCCCCCTCTATTTCCTTCTTTGTATTCAGCTGCTCCTGGTATCTAGGAATCAGATATTTGTCTGAACTTCATTAGTAGTCTCTTAAGTTTTATTACTTACCAACTAGTTGTTACCTAATTAAGAGGTTGAATGAGTACCTGAACATGTTTCCTTTTTACTTCCTCCATCTTCTAATCTGGTATTTTTTGTTCTCCTCCCTTTGTTCTCAGCAAGACAAGGGCAGGGAATGAATTGGGGCAGGAGAGGAAGTTGCTGGTGATGATTATAGATCATGACCCCTAAGTCTTGGCACTGGCCAAGGGATTGGACAAGCAGGAATTCAGGAAGGAGGCTGCATTTTGAGTTAGCTACCGAGGTGAAGACACAGAACAAAGATGACTGGTTTGACTTTGAAGCTCATAGCACCAAACAGCTATAACCTGAATAGGATCAGAGCACCTACACTTAAAGAAGAGACTACTAATGCAGTTCAGACTAATCTGAAACATCTGCCACCCAACACACTAGATTGAGACAAAACACCAGCCACCTCCTGTCCCAAGATGAAATACTTAAATTACTTGCCACCCAAAATAAATATTTTACAAAAAGAATTTCAAATTCTTGAGTTTACTAGAGGTAATCATTTGATGTCTATTGTCCTGATCCTCTTTTAAACCTATTACCCCTTGCTGATCCCAGTCCCATGACTACAACTACAAAACAATAGCTGGAAATTTAGCCTTACTAAAAGCCCTATAAAATCAAAAAAGGAAACAGAAGAACATAATACAAATGCCAGAACAACAACAAAAAAAAATCCCTTAGTGAAATTGAAGTCCCAACTCAAAGGAGTTGCTGAGCATGCCAGAAGGTGAATTCAGGACAACAGTCCTGGCAATGCTAATGGAACTTCAAAAAGCAAAATAGAATATAAAACAACAGGATAAAGATAATGGAAATATGCAGCAGTTAAATTCAGAAATAATGACATAAAGAAACACAATAGCTGATTTAAAAAGTACAATTTAGAGGAGTCTTAAATAATAGAGAAATAATGAAGATAATGAACTTGAAAACAATACTGGGGAATATAAGAATAGAACAAAGTTAAGAAAAAAGTAAAAATAATGAAAACAATTTAACAGTTCCCTGGAAAAACTTAAGGAAAAATTAAAATCGATATTATGTGGTTCCCAGAAAAGGAAAAGATAAAGAAAGAAAGGGAAAAGTTAAAGGCATAGAAAATTATTTTTTTTAATAATAACTGAAAAATATCTCTCTTGGAAATGAACAAGAAATTGTGACTCAAGAGGTCCAAAGAATTTCAAACAAAATAATACCAGATAGACCTACACCAAGACACATGATAAAGCTGTTGAAAACCACCATAAGGACAGAATATTCAAAATATCAAGAGAAAAAAAGGAAAGCTAGTCAGACTACCAGCCCATTTTTCAATAGAAATATTACAGTAACAAAGGGATTGAAAACAGATATTCAAAGTGCTAAAAGAAAAAGACTTTCAGCCAAGAATACCACAAGATTTAATAATCACACATAGAAGAATTAGGAGCTCCAATGAAAAGCAACTTCTCAATTAGAAGAATTTATCAATACCACATTGCATATGAATGAATTCCTAAAGTGGTTGTTTAAAAACAACAGAACAGTGACTCTCACAGCAAAAACGCCTACATTTCTTAATATGGGGGAGGGAAAAGAAAGTAACAATGTGGATCATGAGAACAAGTAAAAAACCAGAACTTTTTTTTTTTTTAATTTACCTACCCATGCATACAGAATGTGGGCACAGACCAGAGATGAAGGGGCGGTGAGAAGCTTCACCAGAGACAGAGCAGAATAGGAGGATCAAAGAAGTGCACTGCTGAGGGGAGCAGGAGGCGAGACAGGAGAGGTCCGCGAGACAGGAGAGGTCCTCCGCGCCATGTGAGTCACCTCGGGCCGGGGATCCAACTCGCACTGAGGGACGAGACCAGAACTTCTAACAGAAGTTAACATATAAGACAATGAAAATGGAACCTAAAGAAACCCTCAAAAAAAATTTAAAAAAAGAAAAACAAAAACATAATAAATGTAATGAACACTTATATCTCGTTAATTACCTTAAATACAAATGGCTTGAACTCACAAGTCAAGAGATAAGAGTTACTGAATAGATTTCAAAACAAAGCCCAACCTCCTGGTGTTTACAAGCAACTAACGTTAACAACAAACACAAGCATAAACTTGAGGCATATTTGTCAGGGTTTTTAATCCTGAAGACATTTTTTATTGTCACCAGTGAGGAGGGGATGATACTACATTTAGTGGGAGAAGCCAGAAATATGATGCACAGAAAGTACCACCAACAAAATGATGCAGCCCCAAATGGCAATAGTGCTAAGTTTGAGAAAACCTGGATAGGAATTTGGGTCCTCCCTGGTGGTGTAAGTCAGGTACAAGCACTATGAAGCTATTTGCAGCCACTGCTCCACATGTTTAATTCCTGGCCAGGGAGGTGACCCACATGCCATGGCAGACCTCTCCTGCCCCACTCACTGCTCCCCTCAGCATCGCATTTCAGTCAAACCCCTTGTTCTGCTCCCCACTCTGTCTCTGGTGAATCCTTTCACCCCCTGCACCTCTGGCCTGTACCCCAGTTCTCATATGCATAAATAAAATAAGAACTGGGGATTAAGACAGGAGAGGTAGAGAGGTTTGTTGCACCATGAGGGTCACCTTCCTAGCCAGGGATCAAACTCCTGCTGCAGTGGCTGTGGACAGCTTCAAAGTCTGCGACTTAACCTATTGTACCATCAGGGAGGCCCCCAGAAGGGCTTTTTAAGCAATCATTTTGATTAAAGTTATTCCAAATCAGTCTGCAAATATATTGATATATGAGTCCAGAAGTCTTCCTGATTGTGGATAAGTAGGATTATAACTGATTTTTCACCTTAAACTAAATGAGGACAAATCCATTATGAGCTTGGATGATAGTCTTTGACATTGTTGAGATCATATACAAGGTACAGAAAAAACTACTGCCTTTATTTAGAGTCAGAGATAATGAAATTTCCTTCATATTAGCTTTCATTCAGTGTTTAGTTAATATTTTCCCCATTTTATTGGGGGGTAGAATTCATTTAATCATTTGATCATTTTCCATCTTTTTTCTTTTACTATGTTAGGATCATATTGTGCATAAAATTGTATAGCCTCCTTTTTTTCTATAGCATCAAAACTATACCAATTAATCTTTAAACCCTGACACGTAGATGTATGATTTGTTTCCTTTAAGAAATCATCGAAAGAGGACGCTGCCATGAGCAGCTGTCCTGAGGAATGGGAGCCTCACAGTACCTGCTTTGTAAAACCAGATCCAGCCCTGTTCCTGCCCACGCTAGAATCCAGTTTCCCACTCCTCTGTCACTGCCTTCTCCTCTGCATCATCCTCTCTCAAGGCAATCACGACAACTGAGCTCTGTGAATTAAACAGCATGATTGATCAACACAAATCTGAAGACCTCCATTTCTTCAATATTACTAAACACTGAACTTATTTTGATTTGTCATGAAAGCCCTATACAACAAAAGTCGCTGAATAAGTCCCTCGATTAATCAATACAGGGAAATTACATCAACAAATACTTGGCTAGCTGCTATGGCCACAAGGAGATGGAGACACAGTGAGAGAGTTTGCAAACATGGAAGAGTTAAATTGCCAAATAAGCAATATTCCCAGTAACAGTTGAGAGAGGGAACAATTACTTAGGCTTTAGTGATTGCAGGACGCTTAACAGGAAACTCATATTGATACAGAACTAAAATACAAAGACCACTGTGGAATTTTTTTAATTAGATAGTGCTGTTTTTAATGCCTTAAAAAAAAACCCATAAGATAATGAGGTAGGTTGGACCAATTAAAAAAAAAACATTAGGCTAAATTTAGTAATTATCTTCATAAAGAATGTTTTGTGACCATTCTAATTCTCTAAGTAGTAATTTGTACACAGCATTTTTGATGCTTATAATGAAAACCTCCACTGTCACACTACTCAAAGAACTCCTGGGAGAGATTTAAATGTTAAGCATCAACATACTATAAACATACAAGTAATGAACTAGTGTAGACAGTCTAAATTACCTGCACAAGTTTTATTTGGAGATGTGAAGGTGACATGTTTGGCTATCCCTGTTTATTCAAGATGACTAGAACAATCTCAGAGAAACAGACCTGGAATTTGATTTGAACTAAGACAACTGAAATTGTTTATATTGATAATGACTTTTATTTCCCCTTCTCTTTCAAAAAAATGTAATGAGGTATAATTTACATAAAACAAAATGTGCTCATTTTAATTTTTAAAAATTTTAATATTTATTGAGAAAATATGCCAGTGTAATTACCACTACCACAATCAAACACAGGACATTGCATCACAACCTCCTCTACTCCTGATTTCCTTGTGACCATCCAAGTTAATATTCCCTGGCCCCAGGCAACCACTCATGTATTTTCTGTTGCTATGGATCATATATCTCTTTTCTAATACTTTATGAAAATATAATCATATAGTCTGTATAATATTCTTATATAAGTCTCCTTTTGCTCAGCATATTGTTTTTGAGATGGAAGATACACAAAGAATACATACAACTCAGCAGCAAGTAAACAAGTAATGAATCAAACAATGGTCTGAAGAGCTAAATAGACACTTCTCCAAAAAAGACACACAGGTCACCACAGGCACATGAAAAAATGTTCACCATCATTTATCATTAGCAAATTGCAAGTCCAAACTACAATGAGACACTTCACTCCTTGAGAATGATCCACCTTTGAGAAAGACCGGAAATAAAAGATGGTGAGGGTAAAAAGGAACCCTTCTACACTGGTGTGGGGAATGTAGATGGATCCTGTCCCTGTGGAAAACAGTTCAGGGGTATTTCAAAACAGTAAAATAATCTACCATATGATCCAGAAATTCTACTCTAAGTATCTACCTGAAGAATCCAAAAACGATGCAAAGAGATACAGACAGCAAGGAAAACAAAGGAGAAAATAAACACTGGGGATACATCAAACTAAAAAGCTTCTGTATAGCAAAAGACAGTGACCAAAACAGAGAGACCCCCTCTGAATGGGAGGTAATATTTGCTCACCATATGTCTGACTGTTATGCTGGCAAGGCATGGGACAGGTTCTCTATGGATCTGGGCAGGCGGTTAAAGGAGAGTCCTGGAGACATTAATGACTTTTTCAGATTTTAATAATCTTTCTACACCGTTTGTAGTGCAGCAACCCGGTGCAGGGCAGGCAGGGGGAGAGAAGAGGCAGGAGACTGGCAGGCCTCCCAGCTCCTGGAGAATTTTCACTCTCTTTGGGCTCTTGGGTGTTTTCTCGTGGTCTCGTCCTCTCATAATCATTCTGCCACCCTCTGTGACACTACCCTTATATGCTCAGTCTCTCAACTCTGGTGTGCCCACATATGCATGCCCACGCCACATTCCAGGTGTTCACAATCAGGCATGTGTATCCTGAGCCCATGCTCCCAAGTCCCTCCTACATTCAAGACTGTGGGTGATAGCTACACTGATAAAAAATTATTTCAGAGATCTACAAAGTGCTCATACAACTCAATAAAAAAGAAAACCCTCTATCAAAAAATGTGCAGAAAAGCTAACTAAACACTTCTCCCGATAATTCCACTTGTAGATATTGACCCAAAGAACACAAAAGGCTAATTTGAAAGGAGACCTGAACTCCTATATTTATAGTAGTAACAGTCCCTACAATAACTAAGATGTGGAAACAACCAATATGCTTCAGATAAGTGGATCAAGAAGTTGTGTTTTATTTACATGGTGGAATACTACTCAGAGATCAAAAAGGTTAAAATCATGCTATTTGTGCTAACATAGATGAAAATGGAAGGGATTATCCTAAGTGAAATAAGTCAGAAGGTGAAAGATATAGGATGGTTTTGTTTACATGTGGAACACAGAAAAACCAACGGATCATACAGTTAAACCTTAAAGCCAACCCTTGAAATCTGACCATAGACCTGAGGCACTCCGACGGGGATTGAGAGCTAGAGTGAGAGGTAGAGGGGAGAAAATAGGGACCAAAAGAATTCAATTGACTATGGTGGAGGAGTATGTGTGCTTTGGTGTTAGGAGAACCACAGTGATAGCATCTAAGGGGAGAAATCCCATATTTTGATAAAAGTTATTGATTTGTCCACCTGTCCTATTATTGATTTTTTTTATTTTATTGATATTTTCCCTTTTTTCAGTTCATGGTGAAGATTGAAATTTTTTTCTGAATTAAGGCTTTCCTCATCCACTATTATTGGACTGCTAAATGAGCTTGTTAAAAAACTGATAATGTGTCTTAATGAATTGTTTCTAAAGCTTTTAGGCAAAACTGAGCTACATACAAAATTTATACTGCAATAAAGTTATATGGTTCACAAATAATGATTGAGTCACAGCTAATATCAAGCTGCTTTACTCACTTTCTATGCTGCTATAAATGAAAAGAAGAAGCAAGTCTCCACCCCACATAAACTTGCAAATAATGTATTTTCCGAGCTCAGGTCATAGTCTCAGCAGATTATGTTGGAACTCAGTATAAGCACAAAGTCCAAAATTGCAAAATCCATGTAATTATGTAGTTCAGAAGCTCCCACTTAACCTTCAATTGAGTGATCGATATACAATGTGATAACAAACTAAAAAGGAAATATCAAAGAAATACTCTAATAGAATTCTATAAAAGCCTCAAGTTAGCAATGTCCTCAGTTAAAATCACATGCACATGAAAGATATTTGTATTCAGCAATATCTATTTGTAGAAGACACTTTCTTATTATGGAAGTACCTATGTAATACCCTCAACTTTGTCTCTGTGCCTGGAAAGCCTAAAGATTTGCTATCTGGCCCTTTGTAGGAAAAACAAAGTACAGCTTCTGATCAGGAGAACTGTGGGTGTCTGGAAACTACATGGAAACCTCATTAACAGTAGCATTGAAGGATTGCTTGCCAGATACAAGTTAGATACAAAGTCTAATTATCCTGACTTAGCAAACAAAGTCTCTTCTGCAGTCATATCACTTTAATCAAAAATAGAATTGGACCTGAAGCTACATCTTTCTACTACAAACTTAACAGGTGCAATGTAATTTCAGTAAACATTGACATCTGTCTCATATCAGTATTGCCAGTTTGAATTTCTATTATGTTTTTTGTTTTGTTTGTATTACATTTGTACATCTTGCTATGGCTTCAGACATAGTTTGTATCTAATATTATATTTGCTCATATATATATACATATATATACAACATTATTTTTAAAAATCTTAAGCTACAATTTTATATTAACAATCTTTTTTCTTTAAAAGGATCCAGTTAAATACTAGGTTTGAAAAACACAGCTTTCACTCAAACTTCCCCAATATGTGAACATAGGTGAGAATTTTCAAATTCTCTCAGATGTATTTGCATTTGTTGAAAAGGAACACTCTCAGCATGCATAAGTCTGTTTCTTCCTTAAGTGTTCAATATGAAATGAAATATTTCTTATCAAATGGTCATAGAAATAGAGTGTACAGAGAGGTTACATTAGGCAGAATTGGCCTTAACAAAAAGCCTGATATTACCTCTTCAAATGCACTTGTTCTTAGAAATAAAGTGCAAAAAATCACCTGGAAAGTTGACTTAACATGCAAATTCCTCAACTTTTCTCCACAAGACTTCCACTCAGTGGTACTAGAATGAAATCTAGGAATATTTACTTCTAATAAACATCTCAGAATATTCTGATCTGATGACGCGTTATAACTGCCATATTTTGCCTTAGTCATTCCTGATTTTCAAGGCTTTGTTCTCTTTCACTGTAGGAACCAAAAGATCTTTCTTGAAACTTCCAGGGTTGTTCTTTCTATTAGATCTCCCTACCATAGAGGTGTGGTAGGAAGAAGAAATTCACCCTACTTTGTATTTTGTTATTTTAAGTCCTAAACTAGTTTGTAGAACAGTGAATTGAATTTAGCCATGCCTTGAGATATCTGGATTGTAACAGAAATAAGTCAGATTTAAAGATTGAACTCCCAAATAAGGGAACTTTCTGCTTAAGGAAATGTGAACAAGACTCATTCTCATTAACATGCTTATCTTTTTACCACCTTAAATAACATAAGTAACCTTAATAGTCTTACATTTGAGTGGCTTTCTGAAATTTCCACTGAAGTTTCAAACATACAAGAAAAAGCCCTAGCTTCATTGCCTATAAAACAGATGAATACCTTCATTTTTAGTTAAAAATCATTAGTCCAGGGGGAGGGAAATGCACTGAACTATGGTGATGGCACATGGATGATTTAGTGATGGGAAACCCAAGGGGATTGCAACTGAGATGGAAAAATGCACAAAAATATGTAAAAATAAACAATTATAAAATTAAAAAAACATCATTAGTCCAACACATATTTAATGGTTAGTGTAGAGTCTATTCTACTGAAACAGGAGTCTCAGTTTTAAAAAGCACCAAAAAACTAGTGATTCTAGGGACTTAAAATAACCAAGTGACCTAAAATTCAGTTAATTTCCAGTAAGCTAGCTTTGCTGAGGAAAATCAGAGTATTAACATGCAACTTTTAACAAATATCTTTGCACATGCTACCTTTCAGAATGTGCTATCTTCCATGAAAACGTATTTATTAGAAATGAAAGCTTCTACTAAGAAAGGCAAAAATGTTAAGCATTGGAAAATTACAGTCCAAGTCTTACCTGATAGTGAAAAGCTCCAGGGCAGTGAATTCTATCTCAGCTCAAATCCTGTGTTGATGTGACCAGAGGAGGCTGGGGTTCACTGCCCAATTTTTTCACACATGAACCTAGAATAACAACACACCCTTCTTTACGTAGGAACGATGAAGTACAGAGAACAAAGTGATGGCAGAATTTTCCAATTTAAGACAAAGCATAACCTCATTGTTTCTGGTAGTTTCCACAGAACCATCAATAACTCTGCCATTGTCACTTTTAATAGCTACTTATTCTCAATTTCAATGGCTTCTCTTCAAATCTGTAGATTCCGTAGTTTTATCTCCTAGCTATAGTCTCCATGGGTGAAGCCAACCACTCCCACTAAACTTTCTGACAGACATCAATCGTGAACCCCAGATTCCCCTTCCTAGCAACATCTGGCCTCCCTCCACCCCCCCCCCCCAGGACTCACCGCCATGCCTCTGGACACGATGCCTCTGGGCAAGCCTGGCAGTCAGCCAGCTATCAGTGGGATGGCCACAGTGGTGCTTGCACAGGATGGAGGGCACTTCTCTCTCTGACTCCCCCCATTCCTCCAGACAGCCCTGCATACATTGTAATAATGCCTCTTGTGTGTCATAACTATGTCATCGCCCTTGGGGCATATGTCACCTCCTAGCTTCCTTGAGGCTCCTACTAATCCCTACATAATACAGTTCAGTAGATGTTACTGAATGTTATTATCAGTAATTGTTAATTGTTGGGCTTGCCATTCCTCAGTAGTTAGAATTGTAAATTTGGGTTGAAGAGAAGAGAAAGGGTACAAGCTTACAGTGTCCTGAAGAGTCTGATCTCCATCCTGAAGCTTCAATTCCACAGACATTTAATAGTTGACTCCATAAGACTTTTTTACCTACATGGATTTCCAACTTCCTTAATCAATAAACATTTCACCACCAAACAAACACCATTTACTAAAAACGGTTTATCTTAGTATTTGTTCTTATTTCATCATAATGTGTATTTGGAAAGGCATTTGTATGATTCATGATTGTGTCTAATGGGTCACTGGGGGAGGATCCATTCCATAAAATTACATTTCTGGATAAGTGAAAAATATGCACTTAAAGATTAGACCTTTGAAAAATTTCACCATTATTTGAAATAAAAATCAAGTATTTCAATACTTATGTAATTGACATAAAAGATGTCTTTCTAAAATATATAGAAACCTGACTTTATGCAATAGAAACAATTTCACTTTCTCATTACATCTTCAGATCATCATTAAGAGTATCCATTATTGAATATTATAGTAATCCTGTGGTTAGTCTTTCAATTCTTGTCACACAACATTAGATTGCTAGAGGATAATTCATGTTATTATTTTTACTGCTGAACCCTTCTAATTTAGGCTCTAATCTACTCCAAAACAGCAAACCAAACTTAAGAGTTAGAAATATCCTTGTGCACTGCTGGTGGGAATGTAAAATGGTGTGGTTGCTATGGAAATTTCATTAGCTACAAAACCAAAATAATTGAAAGTAGAAGCAACTCAAATTTCCAATATGAAGAAACCTTGAGGACATTATGCAAAGTGAAATAAGCCTGTAACAAAAGACAACTACTATATTTTACCTCTATTATGAGTGATAACAGTCAAATCAGAAAGCTTGGGCATGGAGGTTGATTGCTAGCATTGAGGGTGAAGCATAAATGGAGAAATATTAATTGGCACAGATAGTTCAGGTTTGTAAGATGAAGCTGGAGATAGGTTATATAACTGTGTGAGGTAGTTGGCATTATTCCAGTGTACTTAGAAATGGCTAAAATGGTAAATTGTATGCTATATGTATTTTACCACAATTAAAAATTTTAAAAGAGAAGCATTCATTTATTTGTTAAATAACTAATTTTTTTATATGTCAGACCCTGTTCCTGGTGCCAGGATAAGGTGCTTGGGCCTTCATGGAGCTCACATCTGAGTGTATAGCATCTATTCCTCTGCGGTCTACTAATAAAGTGTGCAATGTTAGGACATTTTATTTGAGAAAATAAATTACCTAGAATATCTCAACCTGACTTGTTTGGATGAAGAACATATCTGAAGTTTGAATATATTCATTCTAAAAATTATTAAATAGATAATAGTTCTCATTCTAAAAATTATTAAATAGATAATGGTTCAAATAAAAAAAAATGACCTCTCTCCAACATCTGTGGGGTATGTTTGAAACAGAAGCAAAACAGAGGAACTGGGATGACCTGGCTAGTGCGTCCACTCCTGCTCCCTTAAGAATACAAGACAGGCCCTCCCTGGTCGTGCAGCGGGTTGAAGCACAGCACTGAGAATCTGAGGCCGCTTCCTCATGGGTTCGATTCCCGCCTGCCCCGGAGGTGACTGCATGGCGTGGCAGACCTCTCCTGACCCGCCCGCTGCTCCCCTCAGCA
>NW_004567131.1:4151461-4161339 GCF_000260355.1 Condylura cristata
CAGACCTCTCCTGACCCACCCCCCTCCGCTGCTCCCCTCAGCAGTGTACTTCGTTGCTCTGCTTGTTCTGCTCCTCACTCTGTCTCTGGTGAATACTCTCACCCTCCGCATCTCTGGCCTGTACCCCAGTTCTGTATGAATACATAAATCTTTAAAACAAAAAGAATACAAGACAAACCCCCAAAAAGGACCCACAGTGAGAAACAACAAGACCTGCTTATACAGGAAAAGATGAGGGAGAAGAGAGGAGAGAGAGAGAAAGTACATTAGGCTGACACCTGGCCATTCACCTGTCCTGCCTCAGAGGTGTCTGCCAGCAGAGACAGATGGAAGCTGAAACCACAAGTGGTAACCTGTTGTCCTCTTCACAGACGCTTCTGCTTGCCAGAAGTCTAGCTATCAAAGAGGCAGCAGTTCAACTGTCAAGAGCCCCAACAGCTAGACTATCAAAACCCCCAGTAAATTAATTTTCAAAAGCCTCAGAAATTTCACTGCCCAATGTTCAAGCAGCTTAACTGCCACAAGCCCCAGATCTAACTCTCTCGCCTTAGTCCCTTCAGTGCCCCTCCCACCACCATCTCCTAACTCTGAGAGCCATCTTTTCTGGTTTGGAGGTTGCATCTCACCGTTCCTCTTACAACTTCCCCAGGTTAAATTTCTGGCAGCATTTCTATGGTGGAGAAAGCAGGGTCCGTGGGCAGTCTTCAGCAGGGCTGCATTATATTTGAAGCAAACACCAGTTGGTTTTGAGGCAATGCCCATGTGTAACCACTGGGGAAAATCCTCAATCTCTAGAATCTCAAGAGTCAATCAGTACAAGCCAAAAAGGACGCAAGTTAAAAAAAAAAAAGTTGAGAGGATTATTAAAATCATTTTCTCTTCTCCTTCGCCCCAGTTCTGTCAGAGGATAGCAAAAATGTATTGCAAACTAAATCTAACTCCAATATATTTGATTTATTTTTGCACAAACTCATAGGACTGAATAACCAAGTGGGATTTCTGCTGGCTTTGTTGGAACTTCCTAGAAGGGCTCTTCCATAGCATTTGGCCTATGTGGACCTCAGGAGCCACACCCCAGGACAATCTCATTAGACTTTTGGGTAGGTTCCGTGTTCTGAAGTTTCCCAAGGTTTTCATCCCTGCAGTGGGGTCGGGGAAAGGACAGTAAGAGGGTGTCAAGTGTTGGAGGCAAGCATATAGAGCACAACTAAGTTTTGCATATTGATTTTGTACCTCAAATTTCTCTACCATTTTACTGTATTTATTTTTTTTAGTGGAATCTGTGGCTTTTTATATATGTTATTGTGTAATCAACAAATGGTGATAGTTTTTTTTTAAAGATTTATTTATTCATGAATACAAGAACTGGAGTACAAGCCAATGAAAGGTGTGGGGAGTGAGAAGATTCACCAGAGACAGAGCGGGAAGCAGAACAGGTGGATCCAGTGAAATACACTGCAGAGGGGAACAGCAGGCAGGTCAGGAGAGGTTGGGTAGCTTCCTCTGGGGGACTGAACTCTTGCTGCAGTGGCTGCAGATAGCTTCATAATGCTGCGCTTTAACCAGGGAGGGCCAAATGGTGATAGTTTTAATTCTTCTTTCCCAATTTGGATCCCTTTTGTATCTTTCTCTTGCCTAATTGCTTTAACTGGGACTTACATTACTATGATAAACAGTAGTAGTGAGAGTGGACATCCTTGTCTTGTACTGGCTCTTAGTGGAAAGGCTTTCAGCTTTTCTCCAGTGAAAATGATGCTGAGGGTTTGACATATTATGTTCAGTTTTTGAGGGTTTTTATCATGAAAGGATATTGAATCTTATCAAATGTTTTCTCTGCAGCCTTTGATATATGATTTTTTTCCCTTTCTTTTGTGATATGGTCAATTACATTGATTGATTTTCAGATGGTGAATTATCCTTATTTATTGCCCCTGCAATATGTCCAACTTGGGTATTATGTATAATATTTTTAATGTATTATTGAGTTTTGCTTGATAAGATTTTGCTGTTTGTGTGTGTGTGTTTTACATACATATTCATCAGGGAAATTAGTATGTAAATTTCTTATGATATCATTGTCAGGTTTTAATAACAGAGTGATTGTTAGCTTCCTGGAATGCATTTGAAACTATTACCTTTATTTATTAAGAGTAGTTAATGTGCTAATTATGTTCTCAAGAGAATACAAAAATGCCTTTCAGATTTGTAATCAATTCCTATATAAAGCTCATTTTGAATGTGGGCATTAAGACTTATCTACCCAGGATGCAGGATTTAAATTGTCAACTTGGCTCCCTCTTGTGGTCAAGTTTGCAAATTTTGTTAGGCTCTAGTACACATTCTTGAGCTCCTTAAAAAACTAATTTTCATAGAAAAGTTTTGGGGGGAAATGACTAGTTAAAAATGCCTTATAGAATTTGCTGTCTAACAAAGATTATATTTTTCTTATTTTTGGAACATTACTAAGGTGTTTATAAGGGAGAGTTGACAGAGTTAACATATAAAGTACAGAATACCCAATAAAACATGTTTCAGAAAGAAAACAATTATTAATATTTATGTTCCAAATACATTAATTTTGTGACTCTATGTATGTGTATTGTACTTTATAGTTTGTTTAACAAATGAGGAGTCTGAGGATCAAAACTTACACCTCCAATGTCTTTCTTTTTTTTACATTTTCTTATGTATAACGGTTATCCTTATTTTTTCATTAAGCTTTTCTCCAAATTCCAAAAAGAAATAAAATTAATGATTGAATCAAATCACAATTGATTTTAAGCTCCAAGGATCTTGAGTATTTTTATTTTAGCACAATTAACATTTCCTGAGCTTTGCCCACAGCTCTTTCCATATTGAGGTGAGTACGCACCTGAATGTCTTAGGGGAAGAATTAAGACTTTTAAGTCATTTGTTCAGGTCTCTGTTATATGGGGAGCTAGTATTTAACTCACACAGCCCAACAACGGTCTCAGTCCTATTGTATGTGAGAATCATAGGCCTGTTTCTTATTCCCCATTTTCCCCTCCCATTCTGATTTAACTGGACAGAGGTAGAGCCCAGCCTTGATGTACAGATAGGTTTTTTTTTTTTTTAATTCCTAGGTAATTCTACAGGGTAGGCAGTGATGAGAAATTCTAAAGGTGTCTTAGCGCAAGAATGGCGCTCCTCAACCTTGACTGGTATTAGTGTTGCAGGGGTCCTGGGGAAGTTGGGGATGGCTTGGGTTTTGTGAGTCTTCATGTTAATGCAAAATCTAAAGTAAGAAACATTTTAGAAAGAGTTTTTTAACACAGTGGTAAGAAGAAGAAGGGCAGGAAGGGTGCGTGGGTGGGTGCCTGGCTACTGTGTGCTGAATGTGACCTGTCCTACCATCAGCACCACTGGAGAGGAAATCAGGCTGCAGGCCAAAGGTGGAGAAGCAAGAAAGTGAGGTCCGCCTATCTCCAGTCTTTCAAGGTCAACACGGTGGTCCCGATGTGTCTCTTGTTCCCTGCAATCTGTTCAGGAAGTTAGGGTGGACTCACATTCACATTTTACAAGCTTCACATTTTACCACTGAGTTGGCAATGAGAGCCACCCACTGGATTAGAAGTTGCTCTCTGTTCTTATAAATTCCCCACACTGTATCATGTAAAAATAAACCAGGATGTTTAAAAAGAAATTTTTTTTAATGGAAAGAAATGGAGGTACCAGGTTACATTGCATAAAACATTACTGCAAAGCAACATTAAAAGAAGTATGGTATTGGCATATAGAGAGATCTATGGGTCCAAGGGCCAAAATCAAAACTCCAATAACTAAATCCATGTTTATTCATGCACCTATTTTATGATCATTCATTAAATGATAAAAAACAGAACCCTCTCTGGTGGTCCAACAGGTTAACGCGCAGCACTATGAAGCCATCAGCAATGCCACCGTTTCAGCATGAGTTTGATCCCCAGCAGGGAGGTGACCCACATGGCACAGCAGACCTCTACTGTCTCATCTGCTGCTGCCCTCAGCGGCTACTCCATCAGTCTGCCTATTCTACTCCCCACTCTGTCTCTATTGAATCCTCTCACCACCTCTGCACCTCTGGCCTACACCCCAGTTATTGTATGGATAAATAAATCTTTTTAAAAAAATGAAAAGACAGTCCTATTATACATAGTGCTGGGAAAATTGGAAAGCCACATACAAAATAAGGTGAGTTAATCCCTAACATATACAAAAATTCCAAATGGATTAAAGGTTTAGATAAAAGAGATGCAGCAAGAAAATACATAGATTTTTGCTATACATTCCATGATATAAACAATAAAGATGTTTGATCTTGTCAGATGTTTGATGTACATTATTTTCCCATTCTATAGATTGTCTTTTTGTTTTTATGGTGGTTTCTTTGAAGAACTAAACCTTTTTAGTTCGATGTAGTCCCAAATGTTTACTTTTGCTTTGTTTCCATTTCTTTAGGGTTTACTTCCCATATACAACTTTTGAGCAGATATAGTATAGTGTGTCCTTATGTCTTCTTTCAATCACCTTATAGTTTTGGTCCTTATATTCAGATCTTTAATCCATTTGGAATTAATTTTTGTGTGGCATTAAATATGGATCTTGTTTCACATTTTTGTAAGTGGCCATCCATGTTTCTCAATACTATTTATTAAAAATTCTGTCTCTTCTCCTTTGCATGACCCATAACTCCTTATATCAAAGATTAGCTGTCCAGAGTTTGGTGGGTTTACTTTTAGACTTTCTATTTAATTGGTCTGTTTTTTTGTTCCACTATCTTATTGTTTTTGATTCCTGTTGCTTTATAATATAGTTGAAGTCAGGAAGTATGACCCTTTCGTTTTTCTTATTTTTTCTGAATGTGGGTTTATGAAGCACCCTGGGCCAGTAGTTCAAACATTCTATAAGTCCTGGGTAGCAGTATGAGGGTTTTCACATAAGACAAATCCTTATCTAGACCAGTCTCTCTTGCTATCAGAATACATCCCTGCACCTTCCAACATGGATTGAGCCCTATGTAGTTGACATCTTATAGTGGTTGACTAGTCTCCTTGGAAAATATGATCTTAAGTTTTACTTAAGTGCCAATTTAGGAGATAGTGTTGGTGCTGGCACATTGGATATTCAGTTGCAAAATTGTTAGATTGGTTATGACAAGTGGGTGTACTAGTTCTTTGTTGGTACACAACATCCCCAAATTTTAGTTACTTAAATCAATATTTATTATCTCAGAGTTTCTGGGGATTAAAAATCCAGTTTTGGCTTAATTAAGACCTCTATCTCAGTCTCTCAGAAGGTTGCCATGGAGATATTGACCTGGCTGTAGTCACCTGAACCTGAAAGGAGACTAACTTCTGAGTTTACTTAAAAGGAGATCAAGATGTGGTACATATATGCAATACAATATTACCCAGCAATCAAAAATGATAGTCATGCCATTTGCAGCAACAAAGATGGAGCCAGAAGGGATCATGCTTAGTGAAACAAACCAGAAAGAAAAAAATACCAGATAGTTTCACTCACAGCAGGAGTGTAAGGGGTTGGGGGAAAAAGTAATTGTAGTAAAGTAAAAACAAACAACTATAAACTAGAGACCTTTTATGGGGGGGGGGCACGGAATAGGATCAAAACAGGGCTGGGAAGTGCACACGGGACTATCATGATGGCACATGGGTGAACTGGTGATGGGAAGTCCATGGGGGTTGTAACCAAGATGAAAAAGCATACACTGTACAAAAAAGAAGACTGTTGTAAAACTAAAAATTAAAAAATGGAGAACATTCTGAGTACTCTACATGCTGTTCCATGAATTATGAGTGTTTTTGTCATTGGCTATGGGAAACCGACTAGTGGGCTCTGAGACTTACTGTTTCTTCTTGTGGTTCATCTCTCAGGCAGGGCTGAATCTGAGCATAAGCCTACCTGTCAGTACCCACAGAACTTGAGAAAAGCTCCTCTCTGTGGAGCTCTCCCCTCTGGAAAACTCATCAATTTGGGCATCACCAAACCTCAACTCTGCCTTCTCAACTTAAGGGACTACTGAATCCTCCCTGCACAGTCTTAGAAACTCTTCCCAAGACAGTATGCTAAAGCAATTGAGAGCTCTTTGCTTGTCATCCTTCTCTTGTAGATCCCTGTTGTATGCTGCAGAAAAGCAATGTTTCTGTTTGTCCAAGATTTCCCAGAATTACTATTAATAAAACTCATTAACCTAGATCAGTAGAAATTGCTTTTACCTCCAACTTTCATGGGGCTTTGGGATGATACAATTGCAAAGTCCATGGCAGAAAATGCCACCCATTAGTTTTGAGGTCTTCATAGGTTAAGAATGTTTCAAATAAGGAGTTCTAGAAAACGAAGAGACATTATAGAAGGTTGTGGCCATGACATTAAACAGTCTTATGGCTCAATAAATATTGGCTTACACAGTCATTCAAGAGCATCTATGACAGGAGAAACTGGATAAAACCTGACCCTAGCCACATTGTTTAACATTCTTTAATGTTAGTGCAACAGAAAGAGATGTTGATGTGCTTAAAAATGGGAATATCCAGATATCCTAAATCAAATTTTTAGATATAAATAATGCCACAAAGATTAAACAGATGGGAACACTCATGTATCTTCTATCTAAAAAGCTCATTTTCATTAAAAGCATCCTTATTTGAGTCACTTTCTCAAAACTGTAGCAACATTTATTGCACTTGGAATTTTGATCCCCAGAAATTCTGAGATATTGATTCAAATAACTAAAATTGGGGGGGGGTAGCATAGCAACAAAGAACTAGTACACCCACTTGTCATAACTGATCTAACAACTTTGCAACTGAATATCCAATGTGCCAGCACCAATACTATCTCCTAAATTGGCACTTAAGTAAAACTTAAGATCATCTTTTCAAGTTGAAAAATCCATTCCTAAAACATGCCTGACATGGGTCTGCTATAAGTCAGTGCTTCTCAGAGCTTACCAGACAGTAAAGCAAAAGCCTTGTTTTGAGCTACTTGTCCTATAAACAATTGTATCATAGGCTAAATGTTTTTCCTAAGGTAGTAGGCCCCCGTGGGTCTGGTGGTTGTTTGGATGCTCCCATTGTTTCAAGGAGAACAGCTGGGGTTTTGTGCAGTGAATGACAGGGTTTTCCTCCAGGGTTTCCACCTATTGAGACTACAAGGGCAAATGCTTTCACTAATGCTGGCCTGTTAAAACTCCAGTTTACAAAACAACAAGGCATGTGACAGTATGAAGATTATGACAATAATTAAGAAGTCTGAGTATTTTAGACTCAATCTAAGTACATCAACCTGAAATTTAGTTTCCCTGTCTATAAAATTAAAGAAGTAAATTATACCTTCATGACCTTTATTCAGTTTGAAGTTTCCATTTCAACATGTGCAAACTCTTCCTTTGACATTTCAATATCTAGTCCTTAAACTGTAGAGTCATTTTCTCCTAATCAGTATTGGGGATACTTAAAACAGAAAAACTAATACATACCTTTGTTCATTAGAACAGGAAAGGACTGGGCATCGTAAATTTAACCAGTGTTCCAGCAGCTCCTCCCCACTTCGATCACCACTAGCAAGCACAGCTCTGGTCACTTCCTGTCACTGGATTCATGCTGGATAAGAGCTACCAGCAGAGACATTGCTTCCCTACCCAGTTTTGCACTTGGTTCTGAGCAAGTCACTTAATCTCTCCAATCTATTTCTGTATCTGCAAAATGGGGACAGTAATCAAAGCACCAACACTTTTTGCATTGTTGTAAGAATGAAAGGTGATAAGCCCCACTCACATGAAGTACAGGAGGATGATGTCTGGCCTAAGGTAGGCACTGTTGGAGGTACCTGTTATGTTAATGATCACTAATACATGGTTATAGCATTCCAATAACTCAGAGTATGGAAGGTACTGGTAGAATCAGACTGTTGTGATAGCCCTTAAACCTTCTTCTCCTGAACTTAAGAGCACCATTGCTCTTGTTAAACAGAATGAACATTCTTAGTTCCTATATCTTTTTCTAGAAACTGCACATCACATAGTCCTAAAGAAATAATTTAAGGTAACAGAGGGAATGATTAATGAATTAAAGGTATCTCTTTCACGAGCTTCTGCACAGCAAAAGAGACATTACAAAAAACAGACATCCCACTGACTGGGAAAAAATTTTCTCACACAAAACTAGTGATAAAGGATTGATCACAAAGATATACATAGAAATGATGAAACTCAACAAAAATAAACAAAACCATCAAAAAGTGGGCAGAAAAGATAAAGACACTTCTCCAAAGAGGAAATGCAGATGGCCAACAGGCATATGAAAAAATGTTCACCATCACTTGAAATAAGGGAGATGCAAATTAAAGCCACAATGAGATACCACCTGCCACCTGTCAGAATGGCACATCTTAAGACAACTAGCAACAGCAAATGTTGGTGAGGATGTGGAGAAAAAGGAACTGTCCTGCACTACTGGTGGGAAAGCAAACTAGTACAACTGTTTGGAGGCTCCTCAAACTGCTAAACATGGAGCTTCCATATGACCCAGCAATCCCACTCCTAGGTATCTAACCAAAAGACACAAAAACACTGATTCAAAAAGATAGCTGCACCCCCATGTTTATTGCTGCTTTATTTACAATAGGAAACAACCCAAATGCCCAAAAGTGGATGACTGGATTAAAAAGATGTGGTACATATACACAGTGGAGTATTACTTAGCAAACAAAAAAGAAAAACTCATGCCTTTTGCAGCAACATGGAGCTGGAAAAGATCATGCTTAGTGAAATAAGCCAGAGAGAAAAGAAAAAATACTGGATAGTTTCACTCATAGCAGGAGTATAATGGACCAGGCGAGAAAATAATAATAATGAACAGCTATATACCAGCGACATTTTATGGGGTGGAGTGGGGAATGGGATCAAAAACAGTGGGGGGAGGGAAATGCACTGGACTATGGTGATGGCACACGGGTGATTTGGTGATGGGAAGCCCTTGGGGATTACAACTGAAATGGAAAAAGGCACAAAATGATGTAAAAATAAACTACAACATTACACACAAACACATAAAGATATCTCTTTCACAAAAAAAAAGAAACTGGTAAAGTGGGGTGACTTGGATGAGAGCTGACCATTCACTATAGATCTGTATATCTTTTAAATTTTGAACCTTAAGCAAATCTGACCTCTATTAAAAGATAAAGCATTTTAAAGGAAAAAATCATCTTTATTCATTCTTTTAGTGCTTCAGGGTGACAGATCAAACTTAGACAAAGCATTTTTATTTATTATGTTAAATTTTAAAAAGTGAAGACACGATTTGCATTTATAGAACAGTATGCCTTCACTCATGAGTTGGGTAACTGAGAGGTGAGCATCACATACCATTTCCATGGGCCCTTTACTCCTATTCCCCAGCAGCCTCCACAACTGGAAAAGTGTGACTAGATACTAGTGGAGGACAGAGGGAAAAGGAAAATCTTTTTGGTTCAGGATTATTCTGACTTTGGCTGATACCTGCACACAGGAACCAAAGAAGTTCCTATGGTAGATTTCAAATAGAGTTAATCTCCAATTTTCGTCTTCTGCCCAGGGGAGGTAGAGACCTAAATTAAAACACACAGTGGTCCTCCATAGTGGCACAGTGGGTTAAAGCACAGCACTAAGAAGCTAAAGCGGCTTCAGCTTGAGTTCGATCCCCGCCTGCCCCCGGAGGTGACCCACATGGTGCGGCAGACCTCTCCTGACCCGCCTGCTGCTCCCCTCAGCAGTGTACTTCGTCTATCTCTCTTTTCTGCTCCCCACTATGTCTCTGATGAAGCCTCTTACCTCCCCTACACCTCTGGCCCTGTACTGTATGCACAAATACATAAAT
>NW_004567131.1:4161559-4230728 GCF_000260355.1 Condylura cristata
AAAAAAAAAAACACAAAATACACTGGATATGGTGATGGCACACAGGTGATTTGGTGATGGGAAGCCCATGGGGATTACAACAGGGATGGAAAAAGGCACAAAATGATGTAAAAATAAACTATTATATTATTAAAAAAAAGAAGAACACAAGGCAAATCAAGTATGCATTTGAGTATATATGTATATGTGTATGTGTAGTTCGACTTGTGCTGGCTTAGCTTTTCAGTGCTGTTTCTCAAAGACAGTTTTTCTAAGAAAAAAAATCTGAAAAACAACTGTTGTGAAAATTAAGACTGGCTCAGAAATAGGGCTGCATTTTTTTTTTTTTTTTTTTTTTGCGTAACTAGAAGCTAGTACAACAAAGCACAAGGTTAGTTTTCTTTTATTCATCATTTTCCAACCCTGAGAGAATTGTGTGTGACTGTATGAGAATGGCCCTAAAAAGAAACATCTTAAATCTCCTAAGCAAGCTATCACACTGTACCCTATGGCAAAATGAATTGTGAACAAGTAATTGTGTGTTGAAAGTGCTCTGCATTAAAATATATATTTGGAATTCTAAAATGTATAATTATACGTACCTATGAGAAAATGGATTTATATATAATTTGTACACAAAGCATAGAGATGAAAATATGCATGCTTGAGTAGTTCCAACTCAGGCCTGTGTATTGGGTTTACCTTGGAAAAGATAGGATGCATTTAAGTTTCTGAAAACTTTGGCTTAAAGTGGAGCAAAGCTCCCTACACATTATGGCTGGCTCACTGGTGACAGCCTGGCTTGACTCCTGCCTCTTCAAATTATTGAATTATATTTGGCTGAAGACCGAAAAAAACCGTTGGTTTCACAACTCCTAATTGTGTTCCTGAAAGGTATACTTTAGGCCCCTAGGAAACAGCATGTGTTGGGCATAAGAAGAGCATGTGGAAAAAATGAGAAGTGTGGTTGCTGATGCAGTACGACCTCTCTCAGGTGAGCACAGGGTTCAAACACACTCAAACATCTGGCAGTTTTATTACTTGCCCACTTCCAATGACCCAACATCATGAAGTCCTAGTTAAATATGACAGTGTGAGGTTCTCATGATCCAAGATCAATAACTTTTATATTCAAAAGTCTAGATTCTGAAATTTATGATTAAAAAAAAGATACAAATGCAGCTGCAGTCCTGGATTTTCCATGGTACTGTGTTCACATGCAAAGTTCATACAGCTTCCACCTTCCTGTCTGCTGCCTTTGGCAAGAGCCTGTAGGCAGTATCTGTTTAAGATTGAATGGAGAACTATCCAATTGTGTGATTTTATAGTAGCAAAAGCTCTGGTTTCAAGAAGAAATTAGATGAATCTGAATTGAGTTCTTGTGCAGTTTGACAGCTTAACTCTCAAGCTGTTCTTAACTTCTGAAATAGGTTTAAGAGCTTTAAGGATCATCTGTTGAGGCAGCTGCCTGTTGATAACCCACCATTCTTTCAGAGACCCAGTTTAATTAGTCATGTGCTTCATAGAAGTTTAAAGCACTCTGAGCCCCAGGGGTTGAATTTTCACCAGTAACCTGGTGCTTTGAATTCCATTCTCCTTGCCTGTGATTGCTTAAGGAAGGTTATGATGAAAATCTAGGTGGTGAGACTCAAGAGGGAATATGCTGCTAAAAGTCCTCTGTGTAAGCTTTTCTTGCTCCTAAAACAGAACAAAAGAAAAGGGTGTGTCTTGTCTCTGGCAGTTACATGAGGATCAGGAAAACCCACCTAAACAGGAAACAGAATGGGTATAAAGAATCCAGTTGTGGTGCAATTATTAAGTCACTGAAGTAAAGCAGCCCTGGGATTTCCAGTCTTTGGACTTCCAGGTTTATGAGGCAATAAAATTTCCTTATTGTTTAAACCACTGGGGAGATGGGGAGACATCTGCTATTTGTAGCCCCAGTAATCAGATGCAATCTTCTTCCTCAAAATAGCACAGGCATTTTCTTTTTAAGAGTACAGATACATACAATGTCCCCACCTGCCTTTTCTTTTCCACATACATTTTACACTAACTCTTCAGAGAGCACTAACTTTAACTCCTGTCTCCAACTTCCAAACTCCTTGAAATAAAACATGCTTTGTGTTCTCCTATCTAGCTCTATCACTTAGGGCCTAGTTCAAAATCTGCCTCCTACATGAATAACTTAATCCTTACCTACTTTTCCTCTAATTCTAGCATATAGCATATTTATGGCCTTTCACTGTTCACATCTTACCTACCCATTCTCATGTCTCCCTCACAATGTCTACCACTGATTACATACATTTGATTTCTAGTGAGTAACTGAATGCATTAGTGAGTATAAAGCATCGTTTTCCTTCACCTGAAACTTGGGTTTTTCATTTCCTCTTTTCTTCCTTGTCTTCATTCCTCATCTTACTTCTCTATAGAAGACAAAAATTGAGATAAAAGAAATTCAGAGTTCAGACTCTGAAGAAAGAGTAAGTATTTTTAAATAAAGTTTTTAAATGGCATGCCCTACCATCTGGGAGTTACAGAAAAGTAAAATTATGATGAATAGCAATTAGATGCTATACAAATGACCTTCCATTTTTGTAGCTCCCTGTAACACATCCACTAGCTCGATTAAACAGTCGATAGGTAGAACATTCTTACAAATAAGAAGAAACAGACAGAAATATAGCAGAGTCTATCACACAGAGGTCATTTAACAGATATCTCATAATAAGTGAATGATGGCATAGTCTGACATGGTTAGGACTTTTGGCTTGTAACTTGAGGTCTTTTATTACAAAAATGGAATGAAATGTGGATACTGGTATATAACACAGCTGTCTCAATGTAATGAACTTCATCTGAATGTGCTGACATAAATATATCTGCTTTAAGGTAGACTTCAAGTTGATTTGCAATAGAAAATAAATCTTGGCTTGTTTTTGTTTTTACTTTAAAATGCCTTTGACTATTAGCTAAAATTCAAAATTTGGGACCCACAGAGGAGATTTCTAGACCATCATCAGAAAGGCCTACTGTATCACATAAACTGAAGCTATAACGGCCACTTTTCTGCATAAAAGCTCTGGGGCTATCTTTCTAGTGAAAAGGAAGAAGAGTATTTGCTCAGTTCTTGACCCAGGGTAGAAAATAGCTCACCAACCCTTCAAGGTATGCAAGGTATGCAAATACAATTTTAACCTGAACTATTTCAGATATTCTTTGTTGTTACTTTCATAAGGTAATATAAAACCAACATTATATTAAAACCAAGAACTTCTGCAATATCTTTATATTATACAATAGAATAAAAACTGTAGTAAATATTCAGTTAGTTAAATGAGCACCACACACTATGAAGTGTAACCAACATGGTTCTATTAAAAACTCTTTAACTCTGGCATTCAAAGACAGCAATACAATATTTTCGTTACAAAGCAACTAATATAAAAAAATCTGCAAATGCCATAAATTCATTTATAGGCTATTATTTTCATATAGGCATGTCATTAGATTCTTTCAATTCTTTCTTTCAATTCTTTCCTGAGGTATTTTATGTGGTTTACTCTTATTGTACTGCTGGATGCATTATCTTTGATCATCCTTTCCTAAAATGATTCTTAAAGACCTGCAAAAAAAATTATTGCATAGGACACTATTCATGACATAGAGATTGGGAACTGTAAATTGGGAACTGTGGCATCGGAACAAGTCTTACAAATATTGCAGTTTAAGAATTTGTTACAAACTTTGTTTACAGTTTGTTTCTTTGAAAAAATTGAAGTTACAGCTAAGAATTAACTACATACAGTGAAGCATTTTAGGAATGTTAGAGATTAGAGAATACGATGAATGATACAAAAAAAAAAGCCATAATTCTTGCCGGCTATATATTGTATTGCCTTCAAAAGCAACTGTACATGTTGTAATCAGTTCATAGTTAAATATTTCTACTAATCTGTTTTAGGAGAGCAAATGTCTTTCAAGGTTTCAAGTTCCTCTATAAGCTTCTTGTTCTGAACTTCCAGCACTGCAACACGACTCTCCAGACATTTTACATATTCTTTCTTTCGACGTCGACATTCTTTAGCAGCTTCCCTGAAAAAAAGGTAGAAGCAAAAGGGCAAACAAAACATTTTTTGCGTGCTATTGACAAACAGTCTGAAGTAAGCATGGTAAATGTGATCATGGTTGCGTTTCAAATCTTGGAACAACATTCCCAATTCAATTTCAAACACTAAGCCAAACTGGATTCTTAAGGGTCACAAATGTCCCTTCTACAAGTCCACATGGCAATTAGTAGAATTGCTGCATTTCCTGCCTTGATTAGAGTTCATAGCAAACAAGGTCCAAGTCAAAGACAGTTACTCTGCTTTATGGCAATAAAGATCTTTGAGGGCCTTGAGTTCCTCAATGAGAGTCTTGTTTTGGTTTTCAAGCACAGCCACACGATTTTCAAGACATTTGACATATTCTTTCTTCTTCCTGCGACACTCCCGGGCAGCTTCCCTGGAACCAACACAAGGCAAATGACTAAAGGAACAACCTCCCAGCACAATCCAGAGTGGCTCAATAAACTTCTGCCCCCCAAACTCAACAGCCAGTCAGTCCTAGTAAGGTCTGTGCAAAGCAACACAACAGAAGTACCCAAGCACATTGCCTTTTTGTAAGATTACACTAAGACAACAGAAACAACCTGAGAGCACAAATAATTCATCTAGCATTTGTCATAAATGGCATTTTTTTTTTTTTTACGGCAAACATTCTATGATGTGCCCAGAATTATTTAGAGTAACACAAAAACAATAGTACTATATCCCCAGGTAGAATGTCTACAAAAACATTTACAGATCCTTTCAATTCTCTTAATAATTTTTGTCCACCAACAGCCACACAGTCTATCATGTGAGCAAAACCTATTAGAAAAATTAATCCTCACAAACCTAAAATGTTAATATTGAAGATTTTAATTCTTCAAGACTAAATCTCAGTAAAACATATAAGATCAATCATGACTGCAAGAAACAGTTTATTGGCTAGAAAACAATGTAGATAAAAATGACAATAAACCAACCATGCACACTTTCATAAACCAAAATAAAATAGACACTGCTCTTGATAATTAAAGAGGGAGAGAAGGGAGGGTACATGATACAACAATCAGTGATTCAGACATAACACAATACTCAATGATTCAGATTTAAATGAAGGAATGTAAGAACACCACTGTTCATGTTATAAAAGGGAAGCTACTGGATTACTCAAAAGTGTTTTTCAAGACAGTTCTCTAATCACATGAATTTACTATCCAATATACTGAACTTTAAAGGCCTGAGGGCCCAAAGGAAAGAACAGAACAAGGACCAGAACAACAGACAGAGAAGCTGAGTTAGTCACTTTCTCGTATAGCTCCACAAAAACAAAAGCAATGAACGGAAGGCAGTATTCATTCTTTCTCCTCATGTTTAGGACGGGAGGGGGCAGAAACTACATCTTAACAACTTTCTTTGGGATATTCAATTAAGGATACTGTCTTTGGGAGATCTTTGCATCAGAAGGCCTACATTAAAACAGAAATTATAACTTAAATATATTTTAATAGACATTATGGTTAATGTCCAAACAACAGTTACTGTGCTGTCAAATCAGCACTGCTGTAGTTCTGAAGTAGGGGTAATGCTTAACAACAGATTTTGCCAATTCTATTTTTTTTTTAGCTTAAGTGACTCTCACTAACAACTGGTTATCTGTGTTTTCTCTGTGGGAAGCAAGAGTCAGCAGAAAAGCGACCTTGAAACCCCAATGAACTGCAGGAAAAAAACCAAGCCTTACTTCTTAGCCAAGAAAAACACACTCACCCAGTGAACTCCCAAAGTTCTCACTTCTCAACTAGTCAACAAAAAATAAAAAAAGTAAGTAAATTAAATTTGATACAGATTAATTTAATCTAAATGAATCACAAGGAAAAGATAAAGAATAAATCCAAGTATACTTATAAAATTTCCAGTTTGGGAATTTAATTCTCTTCCACAGAACTAAAATACATTTATAAATGCTGAGGTTTTGTGATTTTATCTAAATTATACATCAAGAAGGAAGATAATTATTTTACAAAAAAACGCTGCTATTAAATGAAATTTTATAGCAGTGTTGTGAGACATTTAATTATTAAAATTTTATTTATGAGGTATACTGTTTATAATACATATCCTTACTTATGAAACCATATGATATCAGACTGAATATGATACCAGAGTGAGTATGTCCTAAACACAAAGTTTTTAATGATCACAACAGTAGATGGTACATTCCTAAGTATTTCTCAGCTATGGAAAACACCTGCTTCTTCTATTAATAGTTAGCTCAGTTTTCAGACCTTGCAATTGTTTGAATATATCCTTAGCACACATAGGAAATGCATGGCAAAAAAAGAAAAGTTGGCAATGCCAAAATAAAAACAGTTGCTGGGGTGGTAGAAATATAATATAGCTAAATATCTGTCAGCCAAGAAAATAAAGAGAGAGACAATGTGTAAAAGGTGACTCATACTAACTGGTAAAACCCACACATTCTATGAAATAGGAGCTGAAGCTTACATGGAGGTTTCTGAGGAGACTCTGGTGTGACAGTGCAATGGGCAGGCTGAGGAGTAAAGAGCACCTGATTGCATTTCCTGTTTCTGTCTGGTTTGCAGTTTTAACCAACTTATTACTTAACTCTCTGAACCTCACTTCCTCATCTGTAAAGGAAGGATAATGCCATAACTATTCTCATGTGCAAGCTATGTGAGAGTTAAGGAAACTGCAAAGTACTTAAAGCTTATTTATGGTAGTTGCTCCATAGATATCTACTGTACTGAACAAATACCATATGGTGAGCATAACATACCATATGCTGAATATAAGATACTGAGCAACATAATAGCCATTTGTTATCTGCTTTTTCTAGTCCTGCTCTGAAAGTGCTGTTCTCAGAATCCCTTGCAGCTGGGATTTTATTTGCTACAGTCATGCACGATATAATGGACAACATTTTGGTTAATGACAGACAGCATATATTATAGTGATATATAGCATTTATTGTATTACCTGCAATCTAGGTTTGAGAAGTATACTCTGTACAGCACTTGAACAAGAGCAAAAAATAGCTCCATTTCACACATCATATCATTAAGCAACACAGACTATATTTCTAGTCAATGAAATATGGGTGAAAGCTGCTGAGAGGTTCTTCCAGGAAAACCTTCCAGAAGAGTCAGACTCATTCAGTTCCAATTTTTAGCTCTAGTAATTCTCCTTATACCTGCCCAAGGTATTGCCTAGAAGTGTGGTAGCCAAGCTCTGATCTAAGAACAAGTGTCACATACTGAAGATGACAAAGCAGGAAGGAAAAGGCACTTGCATTCTTGATGCCACTGTTGATTCTTCTAGAGGTACATAGTGATAGGCCAGCTATATAAGATCAAAATACCACATCTAAAGTAAAGTCCCCATTTCTTTTATAATCAAAACACAAGGTGTTATTAGATAAATATTTTTTAAAAGACTAAAATGTTATGAGACCTCAGCGATCTCACAAACATATACGCAGTTGTAGAGTATATTTACAGGAACCACTTGCCTAAAATGTATCTATTTCACTTTGGGAGTTCTACTGACACAGTTTTTTATTCTAAAAATAAAGGTAGGGAATAAGATAAAAAGGAAGTAAGAGGGCTACTTCCAATTACCTTTTTCTCCTTAGGAAATTAAGACATTAGTAAGCAATTTTATAGTTCACAGCATTATCAAAATTTATTATTTCCAGGCTACTTTAAAATGTGCTTTCTATGACTGCAGAGACAATCATAACTCTAGAGATCTCTGGAAGTGCAGTTTTAAAGTACCCACATCATACATCAGATCAAAGTTATGGACCTCTGATAACAAGTTCCATCAAACACTTATATATGAGCCCCATCCACTCAGGATTTCTCAACAAAATGCTGCTGATGAAAAATACAATACAGCATGACTTATTAAATCTGGAGGATGTATATATCCTAAGGATCCTATTTTGGGTAATCTGTTGATTTTTTCCAGGGTACAAAATTCGATCTAGCATGATCTACATATATAAGCAGCTTGGGAACTGTAACCACTTAAAAAGTTCTATAGTTTATCTAATTATATCATTTATAGGCTATTCATAAACTGAATATAGCTGTTCCTTGTTTAGTTACAAATGACAGCAATGAATTCAATACTTATATCTGAATTTTACATGCTCAATGCCACTTCTAGATTAACTAGGTTGCTAGCATTTAATAAATTAACTACTATCATTTGGATGACTACAGACAAGTACATGAGTCCATTTGTTTTGTTTTTGTAAGCTGATAGTAGTATTTATTACTTATTAATAAGATGACAAGACTACTTGGAAAACAGGCTATTCTGCTCATTTCAAAAATCAGAATATTTTGCACCATTCTCCATAATAAAACTAAACCAAGAATTAATATGCAAGTAAAATTTTGAAAAGAATTTTGGGAAGCAGCATTACACTGATATTTAAAAATTAAATTATGGAGACAGTGCCAGATTAAGTGATAAAATAAAGATAATAAACTGGAAATATACTATCATATTAGTAGGTATCTCTAAATATTTTAGCTATGGTTTAATTCTGTTATTTTGTATTTGCATTTGACTAGAATTGATCAGAATATGTATTTCAATGTAACAGAGAAATGAGTTCAGAGAAAAAAGTTACAAGAGAGATAAACTACATGTAAAGACTAAGAAAATTCTGAACTCACACTTTATTTTGCTCATAAATAAGTTTAAAAAGTTAGTCATCACCTATTTCACAAATTAATATAAAATACAAAATAAGTACCTATAATGTGGTTTTTCCCATCATTGCTTAAAAGATGAGTGTATTTGTTAATCATCGCCTTCACAATATAGGGCTGTACTCCTCCTGTGTTATGGACAGGAACTCTGAGAAGACAACTGATCATCAGAAGCAAACGCAAACCCACATAAGGTGCCACATGACACTCCACTTGGAAGAAATAACTTATGAAAAGTAATTCTTTTTAAAGCCTTGCAGCAATAAATTGCATGTCCTAAGTGAGGTTGTTGATTTCTGATGCAACACTTACCTGTTTTTCATTAGCCTCAGCTCTCGTTTGCGTGTGGCTTCTTCTGCTAGTTGCTGGGGACTGTGCAAGCTTCCTGGTGAAGCCGCCATCACTACTCCCTGTGGCAAAGCAGACGTTGGGGCTCGGATCTGGTAAGTTGGCATGTCACCGGTGGCAGCTGTAATGAAACAGAATATTACAAGCTTATATAGTTTACAACTTGATATTTTATATAAAACTGACCTGGAAATAACATGGTTCTTTTTACATATAAGAAGTGATCTTACTAATGTTTAACATGCAAGTATTATAGAAATTTTAGGTATTAAACATCTTCAGCTTTGGAACAATGATATTCATTCAGCATGACCTCTTCAAGGTAGAAAAATGTCCTAATGCAGGTTAGAAAGATTTGTTGTGCTTTCTTTTTTTTTTCTTTTAATCCAAGAATGGTGTAGAGAGGCTTTCAACAGATAGTTTAACTTAAGATTAGTGGTGTGGTGATAAATGTTTTACAACCATCTCTCTCTAGAGGAAAAAAATAAAGCTCTGATCTACATAGTATTTGTCTATTCCCATGAAGCAAATACTTTCACTGTACCAATTTCAAGTAATAATGTGATGTCAGTGAATGTAGAGCTGGGAAGACATACACAGTACGTGGCATACCATACAGATAAAAAGAGATGCAAATAACCTAATGAACATAGGTAAAATAATGTAATGAAGTTCTATTGTTTTTAATGTAGTTTATGTTTGTGTCTATATTTGTATATATGTACACACATACATATATTATGTGCTTTTAATAATGTCCATTTTAAAAACAGCTCACAAAAATATGGAAAATTTAACAGTGGGCTCTAGCAAATCAGTGGGAACTGGCTGTAACACACCACTGCAAAAATGTTATTTCAGCAGAGTATCTGTATCTTCTGATACAGATAGCCCAGTTAAAGAGATTTTCCTAAACCTTATATATCATACCTCAAACAGTTATTGAATGTCTAAGTATAAGACCAATCACCAGAAAATGACTGAGGAACTAAAAGGAATCTGGCTTATGATATTTTTAGTTTAAAACCAACCGACCAAATGAAAAACAGCAAAAGTTCTGCCTTAAACTGGTTTCTCTGGGGAGAGAAAATTTTTGTGTTTCTTTGGCTTTTGAGATGATCATACATTTCTAAATATTCATTTAAAAAAATATTTCCTAACTATCATCACAGTTAAATGACAGACTTAACACTTATTTAGTATTCAAGTTGAATACTAAATGTCAGTCCTCAAAGTCTCCAAATTTATAGTCAAAATTTGTCTATCTTTTGCAATAAACACAATTTCTTAGAAAAGACAGATGGATTTAACTGATGAAGCATATGTCTACCACCATTGTTTCAACTCTGAGAACATATGGTGCAGAGTTAATGTGACACTGATAAGATATTACGAAATACATGCTCTCTCAAAGCTAAATGTATGAAAAAGGTTTTCAAAAGGCTATACATCCTAAAAAAATTGGTCTGAAACAAATGTCAGTCAAAATATGAAACACAGCACCTCCATATTTCATTAATACCCACTGAATAAAAACAGAAAAAACAGAATTTTTCACTTTATGGAAAAACTTCACTTTTCACTAAAAAGTCAAGCAATTTAAAAGGTCACTCAAACTTCAATCCATGCAATTCTTTTGGTTAAAATGCCAAGTTCTCTCTACAGCTCTCCTCCCCCACCCCACTCAAAATTTAGGTGAGAATAAAACCAAAAAAAAAAATGTGACTGAGGGACAGTCTTCCAAAGATTGACAAAAGTATCACAAAATTGTACTGCTTCCATATGTAATTTAAAAAACAATGGTGATTAAAAGTAACTTATAAAAATAATGATCACCAGCAAAATCTCTATTAGTAAACTCAGAGAAGCTCCTAAATTGGTTTTTGTGACTATTTAAAATACTGCATACAGAGATTATATGTCTTATATGTTGGAGACAATTTCATAGCTCTGTAAAATGTCAGAAGATAATTTTAAAACCAGTTATAAACACCTAACTCACTAAAGTTTTTTTGTTTTATATTTTAATCATAATATCAAAGGAGATAGAATGAAGCACGAAACCACTCTCTCTTTTCTTTACCCACATCAAGGGAAGAAGTTTATGAGGTAATAAAGGCTGAAACAATGAAAGAGCTGGAGGCAACATAGGTTTTCCAAAATTGGAACCACAGTGAGTGACAAATGAGAAATCTAAGTGTCACTATGTTGGCACTGCGACTGCGGGCAGTGTGGATACAGACTTGATTTGGGGCGGTTGTTTCTATACATATCACTTACAAAGAACTGCAATACAGAAGGGTTCACTAGACTGTCTCTCTAATTTGTATCCATCTATTTTTCTATACTATGAAATTAGAGCAGAATGCTAATATGTTATACAAAAGTTAAAGAGTATTCATTTGTTTTTAAAGGGGGAGGGAGGGAATTTTCACAGGTGAAAAATAAAGTTCTTTCACTGGTGATAATCAGAAATGGCTCCAAACATTTGCCTGTTTCCAAAAGCTCGAAACACCCTCATAGGACTAAAATTTGGCACTATGGTGAATAATGGCAATTCCAAAGAAACATTCTTAAAATATATTTGAGCAACGGCTGAGGAAAAAACATCATTTCAAAATGTAGCTTGGAAAGAAGTATATATTTGGATGTACTTCATTCTTGGATGTTAGCTAATGAATTGGGTTTTATTACAATTTTTCAGACATACTAGATATTCATTTTATCTCCTTCAACAAAAATCTGTATTGTAGCTCATTAATTAAAGCATAAGAAAAAATAGATAAATTAGTAGGAGTTATTATAAATCTCCATAATGTCCCAAAGAATTTATATAATGGTACATTTCTAATGGTCACTGAAAATTATCAATGGATTGTTTATATATGGCCTTATTAATATATACACTTTAAAATGGGCAAAGGGAATCTTGTCTTTTGAGGAAATCCAAATGTCAAATGTTTTGTTTTGGAAACAAGTTATAAAGAAATTTCCATTTCAGCTTCAGATATCATTTACTATTATTTCAATGGTAATTTAAAACAGATTGGATACCTAGGATTGTAGTTCACAGAAACATCCTATATTCTTTAATATGTTTTCATCTCTGTGCCCTTTAGAAGGCCAATTCCTGTCCCATCTTCTACTTCTACTACTAAAAGTGTCCAAATTCATTTTTATTCTAGAATTTCACTGTATAAGTTATTTTAAAAAATAAGTAGGTCATTCAATAAACTTGTAATTGAAGAAGTAGAATAAGAAAAAATATTTATATACTAATTTTATTCTAAACCAGCAAAAACTTTAAAAATAAGATATGGTGGTTTTTGTTTTTTTTTTTCCTTTTACCACGGCATCACTTAGATTCTAGTATTTGGCATATAATAGGGGCTTGGTGGGTTTAAATGTGCACTATGCAGTAGATCTTGAACTTTCCAGAGTTTTACACAACTGTCATTTTGAATTTTTAAAATAAGCAGTCTTATTTAAATAAGACTTATTAGCTATTATTATAGCTGGGCCTTTAAGTCTTTAACAAAAAACATGGAAAATACTAAAGATGCTTAATATTTTTTCAAACTCTCCATTCTTGACAAAAAGCACTTTCTAAATCTTCCTTTACATACTAGTCATTATAGAAGCAGAAGAGTTATAATTATAGTGTGTTTTTAACCATTTGTCTCCTGACATGAAATATATGTTTTAGATTTAATATAAAATATATCATGGGAAAAGAAAATTCCTAGAACTCTCAATTCTGGTCATTAACTTCATACCTCTCTTTGCAAGCTTTAAACACGGTACAGCAGAAAAAGCATGGGATTTGGAGTCTGGGTTCTAGTCCAGCTCTGCCACTTACCAGCCATGTGATTTGGGGCAAGTTCAGTTTCCTCATCTGTAAAATGGGGATACATTATCTCATTTAATACTCACAATAAACCCTGTAATGTATGTCAAAGTGTCTAGCACAGTGCCTGGCACATGGTAGGCATTCAGCAAATGTTAGTTCCCTTCCTCTTCCCTTCCTTAAGTTCTGAAAGACAACGTTCCAAATTATGCTTATATTCTATATAAATTAAAAGGCACATAATATCCATAAATATATTTTCCCTGGGAGTTTCCCTTCTAACAAACCTGAGGGATAGAATGAAATGCATGGCTCTTACTCCTTATCTTGTCTAAAAATATTCCTAGTAACAAGTTTTAAAATTTTAAGTTATATTTTTCTTATATCCCTTTAAAGAAATAAAAGATAACAGCAAATGTCCTTTTCAATATATATCACCGTTAAAAACAATTTCAAAAATGGAGAATCACAAATAACCAACTAATGTTATCTCCTCGGACTGGTAAGAACACTCAAAAACCTCACATGTCTAAAAGCAGGAACAAAGTTAAAAAAAAAAAACAAAAAACAGTTAAATGCCTCCTGAAGTTAAACAGTTTATCATCAACACCCCAAATGATGATGATTTTTGTCCAGCTGTTTTTTTATTGAGATCTTTGTAGTACTGAACATATTAACTGAATAAAGAGTTAAAAATATGGAGTTGCAATCACTATCCATCACTTCACTATGTGTCGCTAACAGCAAATACATCTAAACAGCGACTGAGTTACCATAGATGTGTTAATAACCAGGGGACTTCTTTTCTGAGTTCCAAGAAGCTATTTACATCTTCACTGTTCTTTTTTGGAACTTTCCCTCCCTATCTCTACATCCGGATTCCTGATGCAAAGATTGGATTTGTCCCAGGTTGATGTCTCACATTGTCAAGAAATTTCCCTCCTCTATTGCTCCACTTTTTCCAACATAATTAAATCCTACCTAAACACAACTATTAGGTACTGAACATTTTCAAACATGTTGACAATTACTGTAATTCATAAATCACAAATTAAGTTATTACATATTTTTACTTAAAGTTACATGCATAAGGGACCTTTCCTAAGTTGTTTATGAAATGAAAATCTCAAGAGTAAAAAATAAGTAAAAGATGAGAAATTATGAATATTGAAATTTAAATTTCTATATAATGACAAATACATGCTGTGTTTTCCTATGAGAGTAATAATATTCTAGCAGGGGGAATCAATCTTAACTGCTTAAAATGATACCATCTTCATTTTGTACATTTCTAAGTAGGGTATAAACTATACTATTATAATTCATGTAACAGCATTAATTCATAAATGTCATGTGAATTTTGAGAAGCAATGAATATGTTTACAGACCTGGACAAGAAGTCTGAAGGTCCACTTGTTAGTTTTAGAACTTAGAAGACTCATTTACCTAACTCTGACCTGTGTTTCATTCCATGTAAAATAAATGAGAAGTTTCCTTAGTGTATCATGTTATTTAAGTGAGAATGCATGGAAAGTGCTTCTCCTCTAGCGTATTTAAAGAAGGTTTCTTTAAGTAAGGCCTACACTGACCCCTTACCCTATATTACCTATTTTCTATGGATTTATCATTATTTGATCTTGATCACATTTACCATCTTTTTATTTGCTTATTTGTAACAATAAGTTACAAATAAAGTTTACATAAATGCAAGAAAACACCATCATAATTATTTGATTAGGTAATATATTCAGAGGTAAATAAACAGTAAAAAGCCAAAACTAAAATCCCAAGTTATAGTTCACTAAATATTTTTCAACAATAGTGAAAGAGAATACATATTTAACCTTCCATACTGATATGGAAATTTATAGAAACTTGAGAGATAAGTGGCTTGCCATTTTCACTCTCAAAATGATTGTAACTTTCTTTGCTACCAACTTTAAGAATTTGTTACAACCTGATACAAACCATTCTTTTATGTGAAAGTTTCCAAGCAAAAATAATTTTCCAGTAGCCTCCTTTCACAAAGGTAAATGGATCCCTGTTCTCATGAATCAGAATGTTAACTATGGTACTATTTTCCAAATTTATTAAGTTGAAATGTTTGTTTATAATAATTTAGAAATCTAGGCTGTAAATAATTTAGTAAAATTCTTTAGATTCAGAGTAAAAAAGATACAGCATTATTATACTCCTTATACAATCAGCATACAATTATAGCCAAGACCTGTTTCTAATAAAAATTTAAATCATATTCAACAGAATCAATAATATGATTATATACAAAATATTCACTTTTCACATTTGATTCCATGATCCATGCTAGACTTAAATATTCCTAAAACCTTTCCCAGAGCAGCCATTAATGTTAGGAGCCTGATTTTAGTTTACACAAGTTTTTCAAACTACAAGGTACAGATCATTGATGAATCATAAGGTGAATTTCATGGGTCAAGAAGAGCACTTAAACACAAAAAAGGACAGAAAGTATGAGTAACTTCACACTTGGTTATAAAAAGCATTACTTTTGACATTTGTTTTATGTAAATGTAGGTAGATGTACAAACGCAGACATACATACACAAAGGCACACATTCAGGCACACTACACTCTGACATCAAACAGTTTACATGACAGTGTCATTCACTACATCAATTCACTTGGTTTGCCAATCTAGACTGTTAGTCCAGAATTCAGAAGACATGACATGAGTTCTAAAGCTGCTCTATTGTATTTTTTAAAGATCCCAGAAGCACTGTGCTCTTTGAGCTCCTTAATGGAAAAAAATGTGCGTGTGTGTTTTATGTTCAAATAGCATTGATTTCCAAAAATAATGACTTCCAAAGGCACAATGAGGTCTTGTGAAAAATTTGACATTTTAAAGTTTTACATTTTGAAAAATCTAACTTGGAAATTAAGTGCAACACTGGATAAAATTGAGTATAAAAAAATCTCCCAGAATGGTATACTTATTCTGTAAACAAAATGTAAAAAATTGGTCATTTATTTACAAGCAATGCTTAAAATTTTGTGCAAATTTTTACCTTAAACTTTCTTCATATATGTTTTCAAATCATTTTATTTTATACCAATCTTTTCTGCTTGAACAAGTTAAAGAGAGAATCAAGATTAAAAGCTTAATAAAGGAAGATAGAAATAATTTTTAGAAAATAGATATGTGCACAAAAAGGCAAAAATTTGATTCTAATCAAATTTTAGATTACATTAAGTCCATCTAAACATTTGTCATTTGAGAGCTTCTGCAATCTACAACATTTCTAAAACTTCACTGAGATAAACAATACTTCTTCAAGATAATTTTAAAACAATTTAATATAGGCTTTACAATGAAATTATTCTCTCTATAAAGACTGAGACCCATTAACTCTGAAGAGCTCAATTATGGTCAAGCTGTTTAAGATCACCCATTCTTCAAGAATTCAACTGCAAATTCATGCCTGAGTTAGAAATAAGACATCATTGAAGAAACAACATTGAACTACAGAAAGGACATAAGCAAGTTAGTCGAAATCACTACCTGTAACTAAGAAAACCAAACCATGGAAAGAATGACTGATTACAAACTGAAATAGCAGCATTTGGGACACACTATTCAGACACACACTTCCTCCCCTGAGCACTAGAGGGCGCCTGAGTCGCGAGTTGCCCGGGTTTGTAAAGCCCCAACAGTAGCCCACCGAGCCCCACTTCGGCTGGATCCCTCAGCAGCCGCCCAGCGGGGGCTCAAAGAACCCCTAAAAGGGCAGACTGCGCGCAGTTCTGCTCGCATGAACATGACAGGCTTCACGGAGGTTCCCCCTGGTTAAGGGGATACTTACCGCACCAGAAAGGTTAAAGGAAAGCTTACAAGAAAATCTATGCAGTCTAAGAGCGATCTTGGAGAAAGAGTCGGTGCCGAGCTAGTTAATGAAAGACGCTAAATTTGTCAGCAGTACTTGACAAAGCAGAAAGGAACTGACTAAATCACAGCATGACTAGGGGCTGACGTCAATGTGCAGCTCGCTTGGAGTTTAACTTTTCCACTTCCCTGCCGAAACACGATTCCAGGAAATGCAATGACGTCAGCCATTTGAACTCAGCAGAGGAACAGACCATTTTAAATACAGGAGGAAAGAAACAAGTAGTTACACAAACATCCCTAACACGCTGGCTTTTCCTATTCTGTCTTGTACACAGCAAAGAAACTGGAAGTTTAAATTTTTACAATTCGAACAGAATATATTTTAACTTGTAACTGCATTAGATTTGCAACAGGTTGCAGTTAAAGTAGAGCCGAATGGGAGGTGGGTGGGGGGAGGGCCGATAACTGTTTTGGCCAAGTAAACAATGTAACACTGAGCAGAGAAACAATTACACTATATCTGATGGCTTTACTATTACAAAGTGCTGATTAATATATATATATATATATATATAAACTTCCTACTCCTTAGCTACTAGAAAATACTTTTTGAAAATACTCAGAGGTCCCTACATAATTTTTCTGTAATTAAAAAAAGAAACCAAAACCAAAATGTAAACCCCTCTTTATTATTCTTACCTGTTTCATCTCCAGTTACAGCCATGATGGGTTTCTGCATACAGAACTGTCTTGTTTCCTCTATCACAGATCAATATAAAGTGTTCCAAACTAGCAAGCTTGTGCAGGATAAGTAGGAGTATTGACATCACAATGACATCACTAGCCTATCACTGCCATCAATTTGCTTTGTCACAGACCGAGCTCACTGAAACCAAAACCCTATAAAAAGCCTTCCTGTAATAAACCATCTTAGTGCTTTTCTCAACAAAAATCTGTTGAGATGGGCTCTGGCAAAACAACAACAACAACAACAACAACAACAAAAACTCATTCCCATTAAAGGTTGCATGGTTTTTCTTATTATTGTGTATCCAACGTTCTTATGTAAACAGAGCATAAACCATATATATTTTTTTCATAGTTCCTAAGAGGTAAAAAAAAAATACTTGGAGATTTAAAAAAAAAGCAAAACTGAATACAGGAGGAAGACATTGATACAAAATGTACTTCATAGGCAACTCTAAATTTACCAAGTAAGAATTATACAACTACCTTTGTTCATATAACACCTTTTTATTTGCCAAACCATTTGCTATACCTCTGTAAAATCTAACTATTCTCTGTGTCTAGCTGTGACACAGAATTTGCTAATTTCACTTGAAGAAAGTAAATTAAAAAATTCACAATGTCAAATTCAGCAAGTACTATGTAATATTCATCCATAAATATTAAACTGAACCATTAAACTGAATTCATTGATATGTGACCTTCTGCTCCATAAAAACAGCAATTTTATGTAGCTCAACATTATATCACAAAATCAAAATTCCTTATAAAGAATTTTGTGATTGGGCCCTCCCTGGTGGTGCAACAGGTTAAAGCATAGCACTATGAAACTATCACAGCCACTTTAGCACCGAGTTTGATTCCTGGCCAGGGAGCTGACCCACATGGAGCAGCAGACCTCTCCTGTCTCTCCCGCTGCTCCCCTCAGCAGTGTACTATATCAATCTGCCTGTTTTGCCTCCCACTGTCTCTGGTGGGTCCTCTCACCCTTAACCCCCTCCCCCCCCCGTATCCCAGAGTTCTATATGTATACATTTTTTAAAATATTTAAAGAAACTTTGTGACTTAAAAAAATTAATAAGTAAATCACAATTTTAATAAATTTTAAGATACATCAAATTTATTTTGATCACTTAGTAAGGTTCAATGCATGAAGAACTGTATCATCATAGGAAATGAAACAACTGCACAATTTGACAAAAAAGTAATACATATTAACAGCTTTAGCCTGGGAAAAATTATTTGCATCTCTAAGTAACTTGTTATTGAGACCTTTTGTGTTGTTTAGTGGTTTGAACAGGCCATTCCCATGTGTGGCCAGAATTTAATTTGATCATATGTAATAACATGACAGTCCACCACATTTTTGTCTTATTCAACTAGCCGTCTTCCAGTCAAGGCAAGAACTTTACACTTAGATGCTTAGGAAGTAAAACATCAGGAAGTAACTATGTTTCTGGTTTATAAAAGCATAGGAACTGAAGACATCCTGGCTAAGTAAGAAAGTCTGGGGTCAATCTCAACATCAATCCAATCATAAACTACATGAAAGATTCTTTTCCATCCCAGCCATATCTTCTAGTACTTAGTCAATTTTATTTCAAATTTTAAAGTTCCAAGTGATTTTAGTTTCAATATTTCTTTTTAGTTGGCACCTAGGTGCTCAATAAATATTAGTGTGAAGAAAGGATACAAGGAAGGAAGGAAGGCGGGAGGATGGCTTGGCTGACTACTGCTATTAGTAAAATTCTAATATATTCTTTAAGGCAGTTAAGTGCAGTTAATCAGCACAAAGAACTAACTAAAAACATTTTCACAGAGGAAGGTTATATCACTTTCATTCAGTAAATGTTTATACGACATTTATGTCAGGGACTATGCTAAGCACCATGAATCCCTTTCCAAACATAAGGGACTGTCATGTAGACAGGGCACATGACAATCACAATACAGGTGGTATGTGCCCTGAGGAGGCGCAGTGGGAATTCCCAGGGGGTTACCTAAACCAAACTGGAGTATCAGGGAAGGCTTCCTGGAGGAAGTAAAGATGAGAGAGAAAAAGAGGAGAGGAGAGCACAGGTATTCAAACACATGGCACATCACAGGAAATGACAGAAATTCAGCACAGGACTACATTTCAGAAGAAGGTTAAACTGAGTGGCAGAAGACTGGCACAGGAAGCATCTTTGGACCACGTTAGGGATATTAGACTCTAGCAAATAATAGGCAGTCATTTAACAGTTTGAGCAAGAAGTTGACATGATTAATGCAATTGAGAAATAACACTCCTAGGCCCTCCCTGGTGGCACAGCCAATTAAAGCGCAGCACTATGAAGCTATTCTAAAGCCACTATTCTAAAGCATGAATTCAATCCCCGGCCAGGGAGATGACCCACATGAGGCAGCAGACCTCTCCTGTCTCTCCCACTGCTCCTCTCAGCAGTGTATTTCAGTCCGTCTGCCTGTTCTGTTCTCCACTCTGTCTCTGGTGAATCCTCTCACCTTCTGCACCTCTAACCTGTATCCCAGTTCTTGTGTGCATAAATAAATCTTAAAAAAATAAATAACACTCTAAGCTGCAGAATAGAGGGTGTAATCAAAAAAGGGAAGTGGTGGAAGCAGAAACTTGTTTTAAATAATACCATCACCCAGAATCACTAGGAGATAAAGGAATAGAGACCAGTTGAATTTTCAGGGACAATTTCAAAAAAAAAACAGGGCTGAGCAAGAGCTGGTGCTACCACATGATTAAATTGGGGAGTTGCTCCACACGCCAGTGTAGAGCAGTCAACTGGCAAAAAGACTAGTTCCCACAGCCTAGGTCAGAGGGGATCGCAGCTGGAACAAGGATTATTACAGCAGGGAGAAAGGACTGAATAGGTATGTGATTTAGCTAGGAAGAAGAATGGCTGGAGAAGTGTGGATGTAGTAGGTAGAATAAGCAACACCACCTGGGACAGTTAGTACACTGCTAAATAGATCTGAGGTGAGGAAAAATGTATGTGGCTTGGACTGAAGGAGTTAAGAGACCCGTGTGGGATACAGTAGTAGCCCATGGGAGTCAGGAGCAGGTCGCTGAAGGCATGGGCAGGGAGAGGTCATCCAGGGAGAGAATTTAAGTCAGACAAGAGGCGGCCCAGGATAAAATCCTAAGAAACAGTACTTATATTTAGGAAATGGCAAAGGAAGATAAGACCAACAAGAGTCTGAACTAGAGCAGGAGAGAGAGAAAAAGAAACAACCCCAGAATATAGTATCAGTATTACTGAGTAATTATGCTGTGACATGTAAGACCTATATAGTGGCTCTTTGTCTATGGTGAACACAAGGAGAAGTGGGAGAACGGCAAGCCTGGAGAGGAGCTCTGTGGAAGCTCTGTGCTCTTGCCCCATAACTTGCACAATGTATTGCTGCCATCTGGTTGTTCCAGAGTTGTATCTAGTAGTAAGTAAAATATTAATTTCAATTCTATAAGCTTCTCTAGCAAATTAATTGACTTTAACCATTTCTTGGTTCCCTGGGAACCTCTGATTTTATTTATAGCCAGTCAGTCAGAAGTACAGGTAACAACTCAGACCTAAAACTGGCATCTGAAGTCCAAGGACAGGGTGTGGGAACCTCCACCTGTAGTGGGTTGGTCAAAAGCAAAGGAAAAAGCCTGGGCTTGTAATTGGTATCTGAAGAGGGAGGCAGTCTTGTAGGAATAATTCCTTAATTTGTGGACACAGATACTAGATAGTGTCAGAATTAAGTTTAACTGTAGGACAGCCAGCTGGTGCATAGAACTGAGTGGTGGTGTGAGAAAAAAAACGTTTTCCCTACCTGCCAGCACACATTTCAATTAGCTGCACAATCATTAATTCATACCAGAACCATTTTAGGACTCAATCAACATAAAGACTGAGAACTCAAACACAAAATAATTCATGTGAACTTCCAATTATTTTAAAAAAATAAAGGAGAAAAAGAGAACAGGAGGACTAAAGATTGGAAAGGGAGAAACACAACATCTTATTTGTATTTGATATAAACATTCATATAGAGTACACAGATTCATGAAGAATCTGCATATTATTAAGTCAGATTCAACAAGGTTGACATATCAAATTTTTTATTGATAATAAAGTATTTCTCTATACTAGAAACAACTAGGAAATAGAAAGGTGCCATCCATAATAGCAAAAAACCCACAAAGCATTTAGGAACTAAGCAAAGAACTTGAAAGATTTCCATGCAGGAAATTTTATACATACAGTATTATAAATCAATGTAATCAATGTTACCTCCATAAAAAAAAATCTAAAAACACTCCCCAAATTTTAAAATGTTAAATAAGACCTGAATAAATTAAACATCCGATGATTTTAAATGGGTCAATTCAACATTATCAAGATTTCAGTTTGCCCTAAAATAACCTATAAATAAATGCAACCTCATCACTGACACTATTATTTAGAAATTCAATATTATGGAATAGTTTTAATCTGGAGATGCATGCAAAATAACAACTCACAAACAGCTAAATAACACTTAGAGAACTTGTTCTGTAAGATAACATCAATATGGTATTTGGCATAGAAAAGAAAGACCATTAGTACAGAATTGAGTTCTGAAACAGATGAACCTACTGTATAATTAAGGTTGCCCCATAAATTAATGGGGAAAAAAACAACCATTAATAGTGGAATACTGGATTCACATGTAGAGAAAAAAAAAAAGGCTCCTAACAAATACAACATACAGAAGTGAACCTCTGTGGAAAAGGGACCTACATGTGAAAGGTAAGACTATAAAGCTAACAGAACATAAACAAACAAGTCTTAAATAAAAACCTCAAAGCACAAAACTTATGTTTGTATTATCTATGTCAAACATAGTTGTTTTTAACTCTCCTTGTTAAAGAATCAAGTTTACAGTAGATTTTCCTTACTTAAAAAAAAAAGTAGGAGAAATTATTCTTTAAGATTACTCATTTAGATATGTAGGGTTCGTATATTTGAGGGTAACAGCATTGGTGGCTTTACTTTTATATTTAAAAGTAAACATTAAAGTATTGGGTAAAACTGGTTTTATTACTCTGTAAGTGCCACCACTTAAGTTTTTCATATACTTATATACAGTCCACATTAACCCCTAAAATACCTAAGAGTAAAATTAATTATCATGAGTCATCAATTATAATTTTCTTTTTTCCATACTTAAAACCTTTCAGACTAAAAGAACTGATAATATTTCTCTTAAAACTAGTGCTACATCATAAATTCCAAGCAAATGGACCAAGAGGAAATGAAGATGAAAGTTCTATTACTTCCTTATTATAATGAGCACAACTGAATAAAATTAAAATAATATATAACGAGTTTAACTGGAAATCTATCTTAATAGCCTAGGGCTACAAACCAGTTTTATGTCACACTGTCGGCTTTCATAAGAGGTAGAAATGTTACCTCAGAATTCAAACATAGTAAGAATGGTCTAAAGGAAAAATAAAATGTCTTTTTGAAATGAATTGTCTAAAAGTTAGAGTTGAACTAACAGCTAGGGAAAAACCCATTATCACAAACCTCTAAGATTTGGCAATATAAATATATTAGGTACAAGATCTATAGCCCCCAAATGATGGATATTTAATTTTAAAATGTATTCAATTTTCCAACTTTGTTTTCTATCATGCTACTCTGAATTTAACCTTTCTTTAGAGCCAGTAAAACCTGCTAAAAAGTAAAAAAACATACAATTTATTTATATTGCTTAATGTATTCAAAATAGTTTTCTACAAATCAGTGTCTTCCCCCTCATAAAAATCTACCTCTTGTATATTCAAAAACTAAATTGTGATAAAGTAATCTATAGGTATTCTAAATGTATTAGGATTAATAAAATATACCTTGAACAACAACCTGGCTGCCTGGGACAAAGAATTGCTGTGTGCCATCAGCTGATTGTGCTGCATACTGTACAATTGTAGCACCTGGTGGAGGAGCTCCTGAATTTGTCATTGTTAATGCCTGTAGTCCCTGAACACCATCAGATCCTGGGTTAGAAATCTGGATTGTTCCACCTTGGGCTATAGCAACTTAACAGAAAAAGAAAAGAAATATTAGAGAATTTCAAGATTCATTTTTAATAATCTCATATTGGAAGAATATAACTGGGTCTACTGGTTACCACTTTGTATTCTCATGTCCCCTTATTTCTTTTTGTTGAAGTTGAGACGGAACATAAGGTCCTCCCTTCATAGATAACATTTTGAAAAAAATCATAAACATTTAAAAATATTTTATATTCAAAATTGCTTGAAACACAGGACTTACAGAATTTTCCTACTTTGTGGCATCCATCCAACCAAATTATTATTTCATAGGAAGAGTGGAGATACAGACAAGGAAAAGGTTCAATTTGATTTTCTCCATTCTTTCATACATTTTTATAAACAGCATTCCTTTAACATTTAAGACATCATCAGTGAAAGCCACTGAGCATCACCAGTGAATTTGTTCCTCCCTTTAACTAATACTCTTCTAATTTATTATCAAAAATGCTTTTAGAGAAATAGATATCCTATATTTTAGTTTTAAACCTCAAAATTATAACCTTCACTATTTTGACTTATTTGACCATTTCAGGAGCAGCCTGTTATGTTGAAAAGTTGAAGCTAATTCCAGAAAAGGACTGAAAAGGTTATTGTATTGAAAAAACTTGTTCTATAATATTTGTCTCTTTCAAGTATTGAATAACTGCAGCCATGGCAACAAATATGAGGTAGAAGTCCTCTAAATACTGAGACTTGCCAGTAATGTTTAAAAGTTAACATATTAACTGAAAGTTTCAAAAGAACAACTGATCAAATGTTTTGCTCTAAAATTTCACTGACAAATAGACAAGAACTATTTAAAATATCTGAGAGTTCTGCTTTCTTTAACATAAAGACAATGACCACATTTTTTATTTAAGCATTAGAGTTCAAGGAGAACAAAGGGCTATTCCCATAACTATACTTTACAAGGAAGATAAAAGTAACACACCGCAGAAAAATACAAGTCAAAAGTAAGCCTTACAGGAATGTTACTGTTCTTATCTAAATTATATTCTCAATATTTCCAAGTCATACCAAAATATTTTTAACACTATCTAAGCAAAGGACCACACAGGTGATGACTTTATCATATAGATCTGTCTGAACTATTAACAAGGTAAGAGTTCTTTTAACCTAAATTTGTCCAATACAGAAAAATAGGATATTTTTAAAAAGATTTCAACATGGATATAATCTCTGTGTTTTGGTTCACTGACAGGCTACTATTAGAATATGACTGACAGAAACTGGAGAATTAGTTGCAGAATGTCAATAGTGCTGAAGTTGAGAAACCCTGATGTAATATCACTCTCTCTGGCTCACCTACAGCATTAGAGCATTATTTTCTGCACACATTTTAAAAGCAAGATTTCACCTTGACTCTGTAAAGATTTCAAGGCTGTCATGATTCACTTCTGTAATAAAAAGGTTAGGGAGAAATCTAAATATATCTAACTTGCTCAAAAGTATGAAAAAAAAAGAGATACTCCTTTCTTGTGCTTAATGGTTGGACATGAATTTCATGTTATCATATGAAACTAAATATTTGAATGTGTATTTTCAGTTGACAATGTTTGCTATCATAGAAAGTGCTTTAGAAAGAACAAGCATAGACAGTTCATAGCCACAATATATAAACACAATGTCTCGCATATTGCAGGTACTCAATAAATAAGATAAATAAGTGGTTACCATTTACTTAAGATAGACTTTCTTTTAATCACTGTAAGCTACTTGTGAATGTAGAAGAGTCTAAAAAAGTATGGATTTAAATTCTGACAATCAACTTTTTTCAATGTAAATACAATTATCATGTGTTTGAATCATTAAAAAATTGTATAGTTGCTCAATAAGGTAGTTAGGTCATAAATTCTTTCTTTTCATACTTTTCCCTTTTTCCTCGGGTAGTATTTTTCCACAATTCCAACAAAAACTTAAGTACTTTAACGCTGTGAAAAGTTGATATATCAAAAATTTCTTCCCCTGCTTATTTTATTTTCTGATCAAATCACATGGTTAGATGTGGAAAACAAAAATTAGACATGTAAACACACACACAAAGCTGGCACTATGGGGGGAACATTTCTGTTTTTTTCTAAATGACAAAGGTGTTTGATTTTGACATTATCAAATGACAGAGGACTTTTCATTTAAAATGTTACTTCTCATTTTACACCTCTGCTGCTTCATATTATTTAAAATCGGCTTTGTGTGTTTGTGTGCATGTTCAAAAAATCTTGAGATGGAAAATGTTGTTACATAAACACATAAAGAGAAATTAAACAGTAGAAAGAAATATGATGAAACTAACTGAATGAGTTCAGTTACATACTTAAAAAGCTTGGAAATTTTGTAGCATACTCACCCCAGTGTTTTGTTTTGTTTTTAAATTTGATTTGAGTACCTTAAAACAAATCCCAGATATTATGTTTGGCTAATCATTTTAAAATAAAATGACTGACCTTTATCGAGGCCATTAGTGACTAAAGAAAATAAAATATCTTGATTTTTCCCACTAATTTTACTTTAAAGAGCTAAGTTTTATTAATGCGTTCTTGGACTGATACATACAAATCAAGCATGAAAGTTCATACCTACAGCTAGATACATTTTTGTTGTTAACAATGAAATGTCTACTGTGGACTTTGAACACTGATAGGGACTTAAGCAGAAGTAAAAGTGTCCTATTATTTTAGACTATATGCATCCTTATTTTCCTTTTTTTAAGTATGCCTTAATATAACAATGTTATTAAATAATACACATTGAATTAGAATAATTAAATTCTAATTCAATGTGCATTATTAACTGATTTAAACCTACTAGCATAGCATATTTTCACAGTAATGATGGCTAGCAGTTAGGTTCCTGTCTTCATCCTCTAGGTGGTATATAACATTTTTCCTTCCTCCAGTTTCACTTTAACTATATCCCATAATTAAGTAAATCACACTACACTCACTTAACATAAGATATACAGACCTTAAATTATTAAAGATTTTGTCTAAATAGACAATTCATCAGTTTACTTAAGTACTCTCCTACTAAATTAGTTTTAGTTACTACACAAATGTCTTTATATAGGTCCTTATATAGTCATGATATTTAGTATGGTTTCCTCATCCCCAATTTACCATATATAATGGTAACCAGAATAATCATCAATCCTCTCAGTTAGTCTGGGCAATAAATTCTAAAAAATATTTTTGGGACATAAAATTGGGTCTAAAAAAAATCTCTATTTCCACTACTCATTGTTATTGAGCACTTGTCTATAAGAACTATTAAAATTATTGAAGTGAGGGTAACATTACTTGAGGGATGAAAATTAAGGAATTTCTATAAAAAAGATTTTTTTGTAAAAAAATAAGTTTTAACAAAAAATATTTTTAAGCCCTGTATAATCAAAAAGGAACAAAAAAAATGGTAAATATAAGGGTGGATAACTGATAGAGTTTATGACCAAATAAAGGAGGGTAATTTATTTAAATTATGATTTCATATGATTTCTTTTCACTTGATGCTAACATTTTTTAATCTTAAACTTGTATTTTTGAGCTAATTAATATACATAAACAAGTCAACATTTATCTATAATTTAAAGCCATCTTTATTTTAACTAGCAATTAAAAGCCATAAATAAAATGCCATTCTGTTAACTTTAAAAAGAACAACAGCCCCTCTTTCAAGTGAATGCTCAGATTTAAATATAAAAAGTGAGCCCAGGATAATCTGTGAGTCCTGTGCCTTAAAAGCCTAGCATTGTGTGCCCAAGAAGAAAGATAAACGGCAACACTAAGTTAAAAAAGCAAGATTTACATCAAAAAGGCAGCTTCCACATTTGCTCTGATCTTTAGGATAATCAAAGCAAAGCTGCAGTCAAAGTAAATCCAACAGCATTTACTGTAGAATGTGAAAGCTTATCAGGTGCAAATTCCTTTTGTGAAGAAATGGAATAGGTGTTGATTCATGAGTCTCTTGAGAATTCTGAATTCTTTCAGTAGCTCACAAGTTCACATAGACTTTTTTCAAAATGATGGATTGGGATTGACACTTACCTTTGGTGTATAAGAATTCCAGTAAAGATGAGTTAAAAGACTCATCTTAATGCTCCTAGTAAAATAAAGTAGAAGCAAGCACAGACACAAGGGACATTTAGAAAAGAAATAATTTGAAGTCTTCGATGACAGACCTTAATTGGCAAAGGTATAGTAAAGTGGAAGTTTTAAAAAAAACTTTGTGGAAAGTTGAAATAATTAAGAAACATCAAATATTTAAATTCCTTTCATTGCTTTCACTATAAATTCTCTTCAATTTAATGTAAAACTTAAATACAGCAAGTATCATTTTTTGCTAATTCTAATATTATCTAAATCCCTGTCTCTCAGAAATATTCTCCTGAGCCAGAACAGATTTTCTGTGATAAGAATGAGTGTTAACTGGCATACAACCAACCTATCACTAAGATCTTTACTTTCAATAAAGATTTTGCAATGTAGCTCACTTTCTTAGTGCTGTTAATACATTTCTGCCTATTTTAAATTATTTTTTTTACGCCCAGGGAGTAGTCTATTCTATTTCAGTTTTTAATTTTTGTGATTGACAAAAAATCAAAGTAACAATGCCAACTTCTGTAAGGTAATTTCAACTTCAACTTTAAGAATGCAATTGCTTAGATATGAAAAACCTGAATACACTTATTTCTTCAACTCTGAAATATAAAGTCTTTTATTAAAGTCCAACTAACTCATTTTAACAAGTTTAAAATAATACCTTTGGGGGAAAAAAAACAAAGCAAATTTGGAAGAAAGTCATTCATCAACAAAAGATTACAAAAGAACCTCAAAAGTACATACAAATACATATAAAAATCTCCAGAAATTCTAGTAAAATAAACTTTTCTAGTTCACAATCCAAAGGACACAGTTAATTGTTTCTATTACTATATATTTAGGAAACCAAAGCATTAGTATCTGTTATGCTGTTCAGCATCCAAAATATGATTAGTAAAAATGAATCTTGGTATGTACATTTACCTTCCAATTAAAAGTCTTCTAAAAAGTTTAAATGTTAGGATTTACTTCTTAAATAAAAGAACTAGCAATATAAATAAGTATCACTAAATGTCTAAGAAATACATTTTTTAAAAAGTCAGTATTGATTTTTATGAACCAATAAGTGGCCATTTTACACATGGGCAACACACATAAAACAAGCACAATTTATTAAAATAACTGCCCATTCATAGTACATGAGCCAAAAGTAAGCAGCCTAAATAACAGATAGGCCAAGACCTCTTCTGTGGGGAAGATAAACTCATGACTTCTACACATTCAGTGTTCTAATTCTCAATCAGAACCCCTCTGGCTCCACACCGTTTTACTCCCATACCCAAGGTGATCATTCGTGCTGAATCCTCACTATCAGTGTTTACTGAGAGCACAAAAAATAAAGGCTTCAATGCTGGCTGGAGAGAAAAATTTAATGACCACGAATGAGACACTGCCACAGCTGCTTTACGTTTTGTGTATTTTGTACCAAAAACAGCATGTCTCTTTCCCCATTTTTACCTGTTACCACCTTTGGTCCTCATGCCAACCTAAGAGTTTGACCAAAGTTTAGTATTATTCCCACTTCAAAGACTATAAACCTGAGATGGGAAAAATAAAGCTTCTTGCTCTGACCCACTCAATGAAGAGACCAGAGTTTCTTCCCCACATCATCTCTACCTTCTGCTTTCTCTCAACCAAGTACGTTTTCTTAATTTCAAAATTTCATCTCATTAATCTAGGCAAATTAATTAACAACACACCCCTCCCCATATTGCCTTAAAGGGATTCACTGCTTCTATCAATTTCTAAGTAACATTAGGATATGCCAGGGCAATGTCTAAGATGACAACTTAAATCAACCCTCCAAATTTTGACGTGCCATACCATTATTTCAGCTATAATTGCCAACTCTTCCCCTGTCATGACAGAGGATGATAAAATGTGTACAGCTCTCTGCACAAGGCCAGAGCTGACCAGACAGGAGGTTCCAGAAGTTCCAAGCCCGGCCCGGCCACTCTGGGGATGGTAGACATGAGAAACACAGCACTGTTGTCCCCGGTATGCTGCAAACTAAACAGGAAGCTCTCAAAGTTTAAGACCCACCATATGTTCCCAGTGTGTCAGATAAAAAGCCATAGAAATCAAAGAAGTGATAAAAGAGAAATGACAATGAGAACTTCAAGGTTTCATTCTTATAGACAAGGGAGAGTTTTCTTTTCCTAGCCTCACTCTGGATGGCTAACGAGTTCCCAAAGAGGGAAAATTACACCCCAATATACAGATATAGTAGACAAATTAAGCCCCAATGCTACCAAATATCATGGTAGGGACTACCCTAAGACAGAATCACCGAAGAATTGGTTTAATACTGTAAATCTACCACCACTATTAGTAAAACTCTAAAAAAAATCTATAAAAACTCTTACCATACATTAAGGATTACAGCTTGCTATAACAGTTTAAGTCTTAAATTAAGTTCGAGACTTTCTAGGTACTACTATTTTTTAAAGAGGAAACAGAAAATATACCTAAAATTGTAACACTGTCTTTAGACCAACATAGTATTTAATATCACATATATTCCAGTTCTAAGTGAATTTTGTTTTAATTTTTTCTATTTCTTCTTCCCTTTTTTTCTTCCTAGCTCTACTATATTACTATTTTATTTTTATATATTAAGTATTCTTGATTTGGCCGGGGAAAAAAACCTAGTGCTTTATTTGGATCAAAAAGCACAGTTAACAGCCCGTTAAAATGAACAAGACTAAAAGTGAATGTTATCTGTTTATTTAGAACTTTTGGTGCTTAAAATTTCAAATAAAAATGATCTGTCCAACTGCTGTAGTTTTAAAAAAATTAAGTATCATTCTTCCATTCTCCTCTAGGAAACACTACAACACAAATTAACACAGCAGCTAGTAGTGAAAATAATTACACATAAAACATAATTTAGAAAATATATACCTCTTTTAGTTCAGTAATTAAAACATAATTGTTGGTAACAAAAGCCAACAAGAATGAAATACAGACATTTATATTATGTTGCATGCACCATAAAGACAATAAAACAGTTAAGTTTTAAACTTTTACTAAACAAGAATATCAACATATAACTAGGAAAAGCTCTCCCTGTTTTTTATTCCCCAATTTTTTTGATTCTAGGCAGTAAAAGTATTTTTACTTTCAAAAATATATGACAACTATCAGTACAAATTTCTTCTTTAACATGTGGCATCATTCTATGATATACAGTTAGGTACTAAGAAGCATTTGAAAATGGAACAATTTAGTGTCAAAGCCAGAGTAGCTTCAGTGTAACTAGAGAACACTTAAGCTAGCACTGTATCATATCAAATTGCAGCATACATACTGTATTGCCCCGTGCTAGTCTGATATATGCTAGTTGGTACTGCCATGGTAGCGATGCTAGGCGGCGTTCCTTCTTCCTCAGATTTTTCTTCTTCAATCTTGGGAACACCAGGCACATCAGAGGAAAGTTCATTCAGTATTTTTCTGAAATATAATTTAACACAAATAATAAGATAAATGAAGGAAATTTAAAATAAAAGCTATAAAGGAAGAACTGGGTTTCCCTTTTTGGAAAAAACATTATAGTAGAAAACCTAATTAACTTACCTATAAGAGGGTCTTCGTGAAAGGATTTCTCTGCGTTTATGAGAATCAATTACACCTTCTGATTCTGCAGAATCATCTGTCTCTGCAATTGTTGCTACCTGTAACACAAGAGTTTATGAAATGCATCATAAAATATATAATCTCCTTTATTCAGTGATTAAACATCTCTGTAGGAATAAGTGTTGGGGGCGTACACAGAACAGAACACACTACGCTTACACTGTTGAAGGCTCACAAAACCTGGCTAAGGTAGAGAAGTGTGGACACAAACAGTGATGTTGCAGAACAAGTATATGTAGAAAGAATGGTACTGACAAAATAGATACTAAAAATATGCAAATGAAAGGATGTCTGGAAGATCACATACGGTGTCACAGGACCACATAAGTTCTATGAGCCCAATTCTGAAAGTACTTAACAAATCCAGCAAGGGATGAGTAGCAGTGGCAGACAGAGCATCCTGATTTCACTGCACTCTTCACAATATCACAATTGACTTGAGTTAGGTCCAAAGATATTCTGACTTAGATTTGATATTAGATATTTGATTGGTCCAAAGAAACAGGAATATTTAAGCAAGTAGACAAGTGAGTAAATAGTCTAAAGTTAGGATTTATAATTACAAGAAGTTTGGGGTTTTCTCTTGATAAAGTCTTGAAGGTTAGAATAAGCAATTTTTCCTTAAAATTAAATCAGCTTAAGCATGATTTAGTTTGTTCAAGTATAAAATGATAACATGACTATTAAAGAAAGTCAGGAAACTAAAATGTTACATCATGACTGCTTTCAATCTGTTCAGTGATTTATGATTCAGGGTCTAGGGTAGTTCTGAGTTTACAAAATTCACTTTACTTCCAATTCAAATTATATGGGAATTTGATTTGGGCAAAATCAAAAGCGCTTACTAAAATATCAACAATACAAGCAGGAATATGTAATTCCTAGAGCACATAGCTGTGTATACATGATCACCCAAACATGCAACCATGCATCTTTGGTCATGAATACCCTACACATAAGCACTTTCTCTAACGAGAAATTTAATAGGAAAAATGTATTAGAGTCACATAATCATGTACCACTGCCAATATTTATCCCTTTACACTGGGTTTTTACACATCTCTTATATAATCATTATCCCATTCCCCTTTATGTCAAACAAGCTACTTATTTCACCCATTTTAGAAAAATAAAAGCTGAAATTCACATAAACTATTTAGGTGACTTGCATGTTGTTTAGCAGGTAGAAATTCTAAGACAAAATCCATTAACACCTCTCTCTATAAACATAATTAAATCATTCATTTAACAAAATCTAGCCTACTAAAATGTAATACCTCTTTCCAATATCAGTCAACTTAAAACTAAGTAGAAATAACTACACCTCAATAAAAGGCATAATACAAAAGTAAGTGGGTTTTTGTTTTATAATTAGGGTCAAAAACAAACTCTTAGAACAAAGGGTCATCACACAAAAAAGAAAACAAAGGACAATGCTGATCATTATTTACACTTCTGAGCAACACAGGAAAAGATATCTGTGCTGTAAAGATAATCAAGCTTTTGATGAATATGGATTTGCTACCCCAAATATATATATGCTTCAATAAACTGTACTCAAACAAACAAGCATAAATACATGCATCTATACTTTCTCAGATAGTTTTCAATTAGGGTCAAGTAATTTCAAATTTTAAAGATAACAAATTGACTTTAAAAAGAACAGAAATAAATTTAGTAAACAGAAAAGTATGCTTTAAAAATACTTATTTTTTCTATCACTTAACAAAATATGTTAAGGATTTATGGTCAATCTTGATAATAAACAATAAATTTCATCTCTTGATCACAAAGACAATAAGTCTACAAAAACAAAGGTTTAATCTTAGAGGGATACTTGAACCTAACAGCAAGGTGGCCATAATAGCCTATTTTCTATGAATTGCACACAATGAATTAAACTTATACCTCTACCTTCTTATTAATGGGAGTATTCACCAAAACAACATCAGGACTACCACCTTAATATCACTGCATTTATCAGACAACTTCTCCAAAGAATTTAACTTCAATAAATAAATCTGAATTTTCGCAAACAGCAATAACCTAAGGATTATTCATCTGACAATTACTTACACAAGTAAGAGCTAACAACAAAACTGCAACTCTCAAATTAAATATATGTACCTAATAGTGCACAAGGTACTTCCATACATAAAAAGGAAATTCATGATCAAGTATTTTTATGAGACATTGGGAAGAAAGTTACTAAATACGATAAATTAAGTTAAAAGAAAACAAAAGCTCAAGAATATCAAAGACAAATCATCTAGGAAGAAAGCTGCTTACCTGAACAGTTTGTATTTGTGGTGACTGAATAACTGATGGCTGTGGTGTTTGAATTACTCCCTGGACATGTACAGTTTGGCCCGAAGGTAGCTGTACTAGGGTTACAGCTGGGGAGCCTCTTCCGGTGCCTGATCCAGCTACAGAAACCTGCAAAAATGATCATCATTGAGAATTAAGGGTAGACTTTTTTTTTTTTAAGAAATACCATTCACTATTATGACTGGACTATTTTTCCTTTCTGTTTCCTGCTTCTAAGATATAATAAGCAGACTGGGATACTTACCATTAGGAGGTAGTTACTGTCCTGGAATAGTCATTCTCTGATGTGATAGATATTAAAGAACCCATGCTCCTCACTTTCAGTTCCCATGCTTCGATGATTAAGAATGTTCCCAGCACAAAGTTCTAAAGCAGTTAAACGACCTCACTGCGACCTCATGACTACTAACAGTGAACCTTTTTTCAGGCCAGACAGAGTACATACTACCCCTCCCAATTTCTTAAATTGAACACAGGATTAAATATGGTGAATAATTTTTTAATAAGTGTTCAATATATGAAATTCCAGTATTACTATAGATACAAGCCAATGCCTTGCCTCTATAATCATGAAAATCACGGTTTCGTACTCCCACAATCACAAAAAAGGCACAGGCCAAAAAATTCCAGAGTCTCTCATGCTTGCAGTATCTCTGACCCAGAGAGAGCTACCCTGGTTTCCTCACACTTCTCTCCTACTGCTTAAGAATCCAAAAGGAGCCAGAGGTACCTCTTAGTTTGCAAAGCAAAGAAAACACAGCCAGCCTCCAACTACTTTTCTTTCAACAGAAATCCCTATCAGCAAAATGTAATACTGCTACTATTTTGGATTAAAAACTTAAGTTTTCTGATTAGTAAACAACTCACTCCTATAGACTGGTATAGTAATCTAAGAAACTCTGCCTCATTTTATTAAGTTTCACTATTCAAAACAGTCAAAAGACTTTGGCAAGGAAATATGCCACCAGTTTCTATTAGTGAGTGGTGATAGATCCACAGGTTTTAAAACAAGGAAGCCTCTGCACTGGACCTCATTTTAAGGAACACCAACCATTTCCAATCTACATATATCAATACTTTAAAATAATTATTAAAAATTGGGCTTATAGCAAATATTTGTAAGATGCAATTAAACATTATTCCCTTTGGAAGGACACTTCTCTGTCAATATAAACATAAAAAGCCTTTTACCCATGAAGAAGAACTCACATGCTGAGCATTGTACAAGTGTAGTAGGGGAGAAAGAATTAACCAGACACTTAAGAAACAATAACATAATACACAATATAGAACTAATTGCCCCATTGTATGAAACATGAAATTCATAAAGAGTTACAGAATAAAAGTATCAGTATAGCTCCTGAATAATAAATAGAGACTGTGTAGAAGCAACAGCTTGAGTTGGGCCTCAACAAGAGCCTGAATAATAGCTAGAAAGAAAAATGAGAAACTAGGGCAGAGACAAACAACATATAACCCAACAACTACATTTAGCCTGGGATTATTACTGTCTACCTTAGATTTCAGGATGAAAGAAAAAGGTTATCCCATAATGGAACCTGCACATTTTATGACCAGCAGCTAAACAAAGAAACTGTGTTTATTTATGTTTAATTAGTTTCTAGCATGAAAGACAATTCCTTTTAAGTTATAAAAAGGCATCCATTCTGTATAGGCCAATCGCCAAAAGGTATTCCTTTCATAACACAATTCTCAAGCTTTTTAGTTTCAGGAAGCTTTTACACTTTCAAAAACTTAATGATGACCTCAAGGAGTAACAACTCTTTGTTGAGTTGTTGAGGTGATTTATTTCTAGTAGGATGTATAAATATTGAACAACTAGCTTTTGGGAAGGGATGACACTAATTTGTAAGCTTTGCTGATTTCCACAATTTGTAAGCTTTGCTGATTTCCACAATGTAAATACTCCTACCTTGGCAGATTTCAAGCTACCAAGGAGTGATGCTGAACAAAAAGTTTAGATGTAAACAGTGGCTCTTACAAGCCAGTTTTCTAACATACCATTGGTTATAAGTATTGATATTTAACGTATCTGAGAAGTTTCAAGTTATAAAGCTAAAATTAATTTATGAAAAAATAAGGATACCATTATACACTAACATCAATACACATTTTATGAAAAATAAATATATTTTCCCAAACAAAACATTGACAAAAGTGTAAATGTTTTACATTTTTTATGAGTTCTTTTCATCTTTACAAATTCTGGTTTACTGAAAACAGATCCTCATATCTATTTTAGCACAGAATCCGCTGTGATGTTATTGTAGCTATATCTGATGAGAGTTTGGACTTCACAGAGCTACATGATTGGAAAATGAAATTTTAACAGTTTTTTAAATAAAAATGTGGATTTTTCTGATGCTACACAGAATTCAACTTACTTCTTAAAAGTTGGCTGCAACCTATATCTGAAACTGTATCAGTTATAGTAAGATCTACTGATCTCTCTTATAGTGTAGATAGATCTTTACCCAATGAATGTTTTTGGGTGGTTATCTGGAAACTAATGGCTTACTAATTGATTCCCCAATGCTGACATATTTCACAATGCCACATTCACTTAAATCAGCTTCAATCCTATCAGAACTCAATACAGAGAAACTATCAAGCTTAAAAAGGTAGATGTAGGTTTTCCAAAATTCACAATTTCTCTGTAAAAGCTCAAATTTTACTATTAGCAACAAACACTGCTGAACTGTTTTACTGGATGCTGCAACTAATTTTATTTGCTTTTGAAACAATATTTTCCAAATACTTTTTTGTCCAAAATTTGGTTATGACCATTCTACTGAGAAAAATGGTATACAGTGAAAGAAATTCTAGTTAGTTCACTCTACCACCCAACTATTCAAGTCCTTTTCTTCAGTCTTTGGTATGGAGCAGAAATGTTTTCAAGGATCATCCCAATATCATAACATAGAACATTAAAAGAACATATACTCAAGGATGAGGATTTAATACAACTGGCAGTATTTACTTAATCTTAAAATGAAACTTTTTTTTTTTTTTTTTTTTTTTTTACTGCAAGTGACTGGCAGTGAAGAATGTAACAGATACCAGTGCAGTCTGACTAGACTGATGCTAAGGCACCAACAGCTTTACCGTTCAGTGTACAAATCCCAAAGGAGAGGAAAAAGGAAATACATCCTAGCATTACTGTGAAAATAGTCTTGCCCTTCTAAACTTCTCCGAAAGGTCTGCTGTTTACTAACATAGCTGTAAGGCCCTGGTTCACAGTTTAAAGAGCAGATTGTTGAGGCAAGATGTGATTTCAGCTTCACTATAGCAACACAGTTAAAACTGCAGCCATTAAAACTGGTAGAATTAATGTGTCAGAAAACTATAAAAATATACCCAAAAGTACTATAAGTATTCTTATAGACTAGCTCTGTAGATTGAGGTACTTAGTACCCATATTTACATTCTGTGAGTGAAATATCCTAATTTCAATGAAATCAGGTATTTTAAAGAACTGATGAACAGATCAAGACAGACGGGGGTTTTGATAAGTATAAATCATGCTTTAAGAGGCTTATATTATTATCTTTCAAGAATAATTTTCAGGATTTTAAGTTAATGGCTTTATCAATGTGGATTCGTGTCAAGAATACCTGCTACAGAACTAATAACAAATTTTATCTCTTGTATTCTGAAGGGGAGCTATATATTTTATAACTCTACAAAACATTATGTCTAAACCCTGGTTACTGCAAAAGCTCACGGGACAATTCTTTCAATAAAATGCTGAAATACAAGACTGAGAATTAATATAAAAGACTTTCCCCACAGCTAGATGTGATGTATTCATTGGGAGAAAAAACACACACACACACACACAAAACACAAAACCTCTTAGATGTAGAGATCTGCCAGACCATCTATGTTCTCATGGTTTTTGCCAAACCTGGTGGCTAGCATTCAGTCTGTAACTGTCTTGGTAGAGTTATATGTCTCTGCTTACAGCATCTTAGCATTATTACTATGCTAGCATATTGGCCACATAAACTGCAACTGAATATCCAGTACTCTTAAAGTGTACAGTTGGGAGAGAAGGAACAAAGAAAGGCAATGATTAGAGAACTAGCACGGTAGTCCCAAAGCCAAAAAAATGGATAAAGCAGAATTTTTTTTCTATATAGATATAAGATGGTAGATTATTTTTGGCCAGTTAAGTCAAATGTGATGTGGGACAACAGTAGAATGAACAGATGGAAATATTTAAAAGGTAAAATTAGGGTCTGTTTCTTGGGTTAGAGCTGACAGAAAATAAAGATATGAAAAATAATAATGAAGAGCCATTTATAAAGGATATTATATTAGTTTATTCATAATGTACAAAGAGAATTCTAAAGAAATTCTGGAGAGGGATTCTTTCCTAAAGGAAGCTACTGATACAGGGACAAATTTAGTCCACTTAAACGAAAATATGTATAAGGCAAGGGTAAAAATAAAGCTTTCATATAAATATCAAATATTCATCCCAAAACTTTTTAATAAGCAAAAATCACGCAGAAATAATTCATACTTATGATTCAATTCATTCTTCTATTCATTCAACAAATATTTATTGGGAGCTTTTCCTGTGAACCAGTCTAGAGAGCAGAGATACAGCAATAAACAAGGAAAGTCTCCTAGATCACAAAAAGACAAAACAGATAAAGAAACAAAAGCATGCTTATGGTAGTGATAAAATTATTAAGATAATAAAGTAGGGTAAGGGGACCGAGAGTAAGGTGGGAGGAGGAAAAGTGTGGAAGGAAGCTGTCGAAGACAAAGCCAAATCAAAACAAACCCTAGACATAGAACCATAGAATTGAGGCTGCCAAAAGGGGAGGAAAAAAGGAAGGCACAGGGAACAAAAGATGGGGAAGGCTCAAAGGATGAGGGGAGAAGACCTGGGTGTCTTCTGGTGTGGTAACATATATCTGAACAGGTGTGAATCTACACCCCTGAACCATAGTGCTTGACACCAACATTACCTCAATAAAGAGTGAAAAAAGGTATTTGTTGAGAAAAGCTGCTCAGAGGAACATCTGCCCAATATGCCCAAAGAAAGAGAAGCAGCCACAGGAAGAGGTACGCTCATCACATTCCAACATTCAAGTAGCCCAATGTTCAAAACAATTTTAAAATATAAAAAGGACTTATTTTATCGTCCATGATCTTTATACGTCTATTTACAAGGCTCTAAAAGCATGTAGAATTAACTCATCATATACATAATTTACCTTTTTTTCCAGATCCCCTGAAGAATAATCCTCTTCTATAGGATGCCTGAAACATAGATTATGCTGATGCCACCACATCCACTGAAAACCCCACTATAGACAGCAGTTAATCAGAAGAAGAAAGTTAAGATGTCGTAATTGACAGCCTTATTTGGCTTTGCAATTAAAAAAAATCCTAGTAATGACACTTGTAAGTGGGAAAACCTCACAATGTTGGCATTTGATTAGCACCTAGTAAACTAGCTCCAATCTGTAGCTAGGCTCCCTTATGATGGGATCTATGATGTCACAGTAGCTGCAGATGTCATAGAGCTACCAGGCCTGTATACAAGACAGTTAATAAAGGATGAAAAACATATGAATTCACAATACAGCAGATTGTGCTTCAACTCTGCTGCCTGAAGAATCAAATTTACGTATCTACCTTAATTTCAAGAATTACAACAAAACTCCACTAACAAACTAAGCAAAGTTGCAAAATTGTCTTGAATTTTGCATATTAAGATAGGACTCTAAATTTTCAGTTTCTTAAAAAAAAAGCATTTAAAATATATTTCAGATGTTTGAAGTTTGAAAACAGAAAAATAGAAATATGAATACTTGAATAAACGTAAAATATTTCACTCAATTTTTTAAACATATATTTAATTGTACTAAGTTAACACAATACAAAATGTAGAGCTGGTTTCATGTAGGTATCTTTTTTTTTTTAAAGATTTATTTATTTGTACATACAGAACTGGGGTACAGGCCAGAGGCTCAGGGGCGGCAAGAGGCTTCAGCAGAGACAGAGTGGGGAGCAGAACAGGCAGATCGATGAAATACACTGCTTAGGGGAGCAGCGGGCGGGTCAGGAGAGGTCTGCCGTGCCATGTGGTCACCTCCAGGGCAGGTGGGGATCCAACTCATGCAGAAGTGGCTTTAGCTTCTTAATGCTGTGCTTTAACCTGCTGCGCCACCGGGGAGGGCCCTCATTTAGGTATCTTTATTCTCCTACACTCAATTCTTTTTTAAACAAGTTAGTGGCAGAATTAATGGGAGTTACATTTTATTTGATATTAACTTGATAATGTTAGTTGAAAATATTTATTAATAAGAGTTAACCATGTTAAGACTCACATTTTTATACGTACTGTGTTATAATTCTAAAGAGAATCACTTGGGAATGTGGTTGCTTCAAATCAGTGTGTGTGTGTGTGTGTGTGTGTAGCATAAAACAAATACTATCTGAAATCTATAATCTAAATGAAAAGAGAAGCTCACTGATTTTGATATTGTAAATATAAATAACTCATTATGATGCTTAAAAAAATTCACCTTTTGAAGATACCTGTAGCCCCATGTTTATTGCTGCTTTATTTACAACTGGAAAAACATGGAAGCAGCCCAAATGCCCAAAAGTAGATGACTGGATAAAAAAGATGTGGTACATACATACAATGGAATATTACTCGGCAACCAAAAAAGAGAAACACATGTCTTTTGCAGCAACTTGGATGGAGCTGGAAAAGATCATGCTTAGTGAGATAAGCCAGAAAGAGAAAGAAAAATACCAGATGGTTTCACTCATAGCAGGAGTATAATGGACCAGGTGGAAAATAAAAAGAATAATGAACAACCATATACCAGAGACATTTTGTGGGGGTGGAGTGGGGAATGGGATCAAAAATGGGATGGGGGGAGGGAAATGCACGGGATTATGGTGATAACACATGGGTGACTTGGTGATGGGAAACCTGCGGGGATTACAATTGAGATGGGAAAAAAAAATGTACAAAATGATGTAAAAATAAACTTTTGCAATAAAAAAAAAAAGTAATGTAGAAGATAAAAAAAAATTCACCTTTTGAAAAGGTGATTTAAGTATCAGGATTTAAATCATCCTCAAATTATATACAGGGGCCCTACCTGGTGGCACAATGAGTTAAAGCACAACACTGCAAGGTAGCTGCAGCCGCTTCAGCATGAGTTTGATCCCCGACCCTGGAACTGACCCACATGGTACTGCAGACCTCTCCTGTCTTACCTGCTGCTCCCCTCAGCAGTGTACCTTGTCAGACTGCCTGTTCTGCTCCCGACTCTGGTGAATCCTCTCACTGCCCCTGCACCTCTGGCCTGTTCCCCAGTTCTGTTTGTATAAATAAATAAATCTTTAAAAAGATAATACATACTTATAATAAGCAATGATGACCATGTGAGGGTAAATTGAAATTAAGCATTAATCTTTTATCCTATTAAAAACAATGCTCTAGTTAGTACTTATAATATCTTGAATTTTCTATTTATAGTAGTCAGAACATCATTTTATATTCTAACCAATGTGGGATGCTTCATTTATTATATTTTAAAACAACTATGAAAACAAACATGATCTTTATAGACATCAAAATGCTCTAGCTGCAGAGATTTTAAAAAGTCAAACTATGATTCCAAATTTGTTGGATTAAAAAAAATATTCAACAGATTTCTTTCCAGGAAAAGACTGAATAGATTTTTAACCAGAATTAATTCTTAAGTCCCAGATGTTCTTGTACTCTTAGCTTCAGAATTCTACACATAAAATGATTATTGGTATCAGAAATTATATGGAAATAATTACTAATGTATCAAAATGAATCACTTAAATTTACATTTTCTTCACATAGGGTCAGAAACTGATTTGGGATCTAAATATGAAATAATCTAACCTGCCATTTGAACAGTGAAGGAGTACCAGTATATATATATATAATATATATAAGTATATATATTATATATATGATAGTTACTACATAATACATGCATATATATAATAAATTAAGGTAGCATATACTATTTTCTAACTATGGATTTTCCAAATTAACACCCTGAAATTGTCAGGTTGCACATTGGATACCTATGTATTACAGGTACTAAAGGGTAGGGTGCTTAATAAAATATAAAACCAAACTGCCTGGATTCTAACCTTGGCTCTACCTTTCCCATCTGTGTATCCTAGAACAAGTTATTTTGCCTCTCTTTGTCTTACTTTCTTCAGTTACAAAAGAGAATGAAAACTGTACCTTTCTACAGGGTTGGTATATATCAATGTACATGATATTATTAAGAAGAATTATTGACATATACTGAGTTATGTATTCAATAAATGCTCACTTGTGTTATATTTATTAGTGTTACATTTCACTTAAATTTGGTCAAGAATATAGAGCTTTAATGATTTACATGTAGTGGGGAGATTAAAATAGTTTTTTTAAATATCAAAGTTGAGGTGGGGAAAGAAGAAATAACAAAGATTTACAAAAAAATAGAAGTCAAAATCTGAATTTGTGATAAAAAAAGATTGACTCAAATTGAATGCTTAAATTTTGTCTTTTCTTCTTTTCTTAAAGATTTATTTATTTATGCATACAGAATTGGGGTATATGCCAGAAGCATAAGGGAGGTGAGAGGATTCACCAGAGTCAGAGTGGAAAACAGAACAGGCAGACTGACAAGTACACTGCTAAGGGGAGCAGCGGGTGGGTCAGAAGGGGTCAGGAGGTGATGTGGATCACCTCCCTGGGACTGAACTCCCAAGGAAGCAGCTGCAGTCAGCTTTGCATTGCTGCACTCCAACCCGTTGCACCACCAGGAAGGGTCCTGTTTTTGTTTTTGTTTTTAAGTGTCAGCCCTAAGGTCAGAGCTCATTCATAAATAAGATCATCTGGGAATTTTGTTCCAGAAAAAACATTACAATGAAATTTGGTCTTACCATAAATTAAAAACAAAGTAATAAGTCAAATTATAGATTTTCAGAGCCAACTGATATGAAGAAATTTTTCAAGTTTGAAAAGAAATCCAAAGTATCAAAAATTTAGGAATTTAAAACATACCATTTAAGATAAGTTCACAGCATCATAACAGAGCTTTGCTTATAAAGCAACTATAGGGCCTTCCTGGTGACACAAGGGTTAGTTAAGTCTCAGCACTATGAAGCAATCAATCCTCAGCCACAGCAGCATGAGTTCGATCCCTAACTACGGAGCTGACCCACATGACACATCAGACCTCTCCTGTCTTGCCTGCTCCTCCCCTCAGCAGTGTATTTCAGAGGATCTGCCTATTCTGCTCCCTGCTCTGTGTCTGGTGAATCCTCTCATTCCCCACACCTCTGGCCTATACCCCAGTTCTTGTATGTATAAATAAATAAATCTTTTTAAAAAATACTTTTTAAAATATATACCTACTTTTTTTTAAAGGTATTTATTATCTTCAGAATAAAGTTCTACAGTACATAACACACCTGTTTAAAAGCAAATGTTTTTCCTGAACTGCTTCTGCTTGTATTACCTTCATTTGATATTGTCTCTATTCAATACATACATTCAATATTACAATCAGTCTTTTTGGAGAACCACTAGAGTTTTATCTCTGACAGGGATGAGAATATTCATATTTCTAGAGAGCATATAAAGCTACTGTCATCACTGTTATTCAGTGAAGTGAAAACTTCCCAAAGCTTGTGTTTTACAAATGTAATCCCTTAACAGTTTGGGATTTACAAAGGTTGTAGTAACAAAAATTAAAATGAGACAAAATACATATATGACAAACCTATAGCTAACATCATACTCAATAAATAAAACCTCTAAACAAAACAAGGGTCCCCGCTTTGTCATTATTACTTAATATAGGTTTGGAAGGCATTGAGCAAAGGAAAAAAGTTATCTACATTATAAAGGAAGAAGTATAACTTGTCACTATAGGTAGATTACATAGCACACATACATATAAAGAACCTACAAGTGCCACCAAAACTGTCAGAAATAACACACAGTAAAGTTCCAGGCCACAAAATCAAAATAAAAAAATGTTACATTTCTAAACACAGACAACATGCTAGTAGAAAAAGAGATCATGAAAATACCACTTGTAATCACATCAAAAAGAAAAAAAATTGTGAATAAGTCTAACTAAAGAAGTGAAAGAAAAATGTGTACACTATAAGACATTGACAAAAGAAGTGGAGTACTTTATGTGCTCGTGGATTGAAAGAATATTCTCAAAACATACATTTTTATCCTAAGTAATATATAGATTAAATGCAATCCCTTTAAGATCCCAAAGGCACGCTTCACAGAAATATAACACAAAAAATTCTAAAAATTTATGGACCCATGAAAGACCTTGAAATCCTGGAGAAAGAAAAGGAATGAAGGTATTGTGTACCCTGAGTTAAAACTATACCTCAAAGCTACAGTACTCAAAAATAGTCTGGTTTGGTATAAAACCCACACACACAAAAAAGATTCAATGTTAAAATGTAAAGACAGCCTACTGAATGTAAGGAGATTTGCAAACCACACATCAAACAAGGATTCAGATCCTAAATACATAAACAACCCTAACAACTCAACCAAAAGAAGCATACAATTCAATTTAAAAATAAGACAGCTGAACTAAAAAGGCATTTCATCAAAGATGACACAGATGGAAAACAGACACCAAAAGATGTTCTATATTATTCATCAGTGTAAATCAAAACACAATGAGATTTCACTTCACACCATTTAGAATGGCTATTATCAAAGTTAAAAAATAAAGAGCACTGGTAAGGTTATAGGGAAAAAGAAATCCTTGTGCACTATTAATGAAATGTACATTGGTACATTGGTGCAACCTTTATACAAACAGTATGAAGGTTTTTCTAAAAAGTTAAAAGTAGGGCCCTCCCTGGTGGCGCAGCAGGTTAGGACGCAGCACTGCAAGCTAGCCACAGCCACTTCAGTGCCAGTTGATCCCCAGGCCCCCCCCTCACCAAGGTGATCCCCATGGCACGGCAGACCTGACAGGCCTGCTGCTTCCCACTCTGTCTCTGCTGAATCCTCTCACCACCCCTGCACCTCTGTATGCATAAATAAATAAATCTTTAAAAAAAATTTAAAAGTAGAACTAGCATATGATCTAGCAACCTCACATCTTGTTATTTACTCAAAGACTGAAAACACTAACTCAAAAGTATGCAAGTACCTCTATGTTAGACTGCAGCACTATTCACAATAGCTAAGATATGTAAACAATCCAAATGCCCAACATGGATGAATGGACAAAGATGATGTGCTATTACACACAATGTATACCGCTCAGAAGAACAGAAACAAAAATTCTAAATCTTGCCATTTGTGACAATATGGACAGATCTTGAGGAGATTTTGCTAAGTGATATAAACCAGGTAATTTCACTCACTCACTCACTACAAAGAGGAGACATAAGAAACTATGTTTACCTTTTTAAAAAATTGACCATCTAAAGCCCGCCCTGGTAAAGCAATGGGTTAAAGCACACACTACAGAGCTGTCTGCAGCCTTTGCCACACTAATTAGATTCCTGGCTAGGGAGGTGGCCCACAAGGTGTGGCAGACCTCTCCTGACCTGCTGCTCCCCTCAGCAGTGTATTTCAGTCAATTTGCCTGTTTTGCTCCCCACTCTGTCTCTGGCAAATCCTCTCATCCCTGCACCTCTGGCCTGTACCCCCATTCTTGTATTCATAAGTAAACAAATCTTAAAAAAAAAATCAACATTACAGAGGAGGGGAGAGAAAAGGAAAAGGGGATACTAGAAAACAGGGAAAAGAGGTGGTCTGGGAGAGAGCACAATACAATATGGTGGAGGACTTAGGTGCTTTGGTGTTTGGAGAACACTATGCAGTCCACATCTGCAAGAAGAAATTCTGTATTATAAAAAAAAAAAGTTAAAAAAATTTCACTGTTTTTGCAATTTTCTTGAGGTAAAGGACATCACCTTAACCACTTATAAATGCATTCAATTTTGTGAAACATTTCCAGAATATCTTTATCTTGCAAAACTAATCTAGAACTCTATTACTTCCTTTTTGTCCCCCACTCAACTAATTCTTTCACTAAAAAAAGAAAATCATGGCCCTTCCTGGTGGTGCAGCAGGTTAAAGTGCAGCACTGCAAGAGAGCCACACAGCTACTTCAGTGCCAGGTCGATCCTTGGCCGGGAGGTGACCCACATGTAACCGCAGACCTCCCCTGTCTCGCCCACTGCTACCCTTAGCAGTGTACTTTGTCAGTTGGCCTGCTCTACTCCCCATTCTGTCTCTGATGAATTCTCTCACTGCCCCTGCAACTCTGGCTTATACCCCAGTTCTATATGCATAAATAAATCAATCTTAAAAAAAGAAAATTATTACAAATAACCAAAAATCTTAATCTTCCAGACTTTAAAATAAATTATTCATTTTTTCTATATAAAAATTACGAAAATTAAAAGCTTTTCTCTGAAATTTGACTTTGATTTCTTTAAACCTGCCAAAGTTACCTAAGATGTCAAATTTTATTCAAACTGAAAACACCATGCAATCTAAAGCCAAAATCTAACTTTTAAAGAAACATTAGATATTATACATAAAATTATCAACCGTACATAAGTTCTGTAAATTCTTACTCAAATTGAAGAATATGGTCATTACTAGTAAGTTCACAAATTTTACTTAATGGCCTTAGAAACTTAAGTTACCTTCAAGATGAGTTAGATTTCAAAGCAATGTATTTTTTCAAATTGCTTGACTAAACAATATATAATGTACATTTATCACTTACTGGAATAGACTTGTTCTTTTACTTTTCTTCCAGCTTTTTTTTTTTTTCATTTTTACAAATAATTCTAAATGAATACAAACATTATGTTCTATAAACTAGGGCAGTGACAAAGAACAGGGAAGGAATCCATAAAATAAGAATCAACTGAAGTCAAGTCAACAATAAAATGGAAATTTTCATGTCAAAATCTTAAAAGGAAAGTTTTCCACCTTTAGGTAAGAGAACTTTCAAAACAAGACTCAATTAAACACTGGGCTTAATCTAGATCTGAAAAGGCTGAAATACAACACACCAACCCAACATAGTGCAGTCCATATTTAATTTACAAATATGCTATTGCTAATGTTTTGTCAACAGCAAGTTTTGTTTGAATTGTTTTTGCTTTGTTTTCTGATGACCATCTACATCAACCAGGTCTTATTTAGAATTAAGAAAATAGATTTTGGCCATAACTGGACAAAACAATGGGAAATGCCATTCCAATTTTCCACCAGATGGAAAACAGATGATATATCCTTTGTTAAATTTGTTAAATTCTTTCAATCCTTCACTGCAAGCCACTGCTTAATTCTTAGATATTTCTTTTCATAAAGATAAGAAAAGAAATTAGCAGAATATAATTCCTGACCAGCATTCCCCAGTGCCTCTCTCCACTCTGCAGTTTCTTGGCTTCCAAAAATACTTCAGCCCTCCAAAAGCTATAGCTCTGAAACTCCTGATTCTGTTCCTTTTATTTTTGCTGAATCTCGGAGAATCAGTAGATTAGAAAGAAAAGTTCTTTAGCTTTCAGTAGAGGTTGCACATTCAGACCTACAGGTTGCATCAGTAGCTATAAGGAATGCAGCTCCAGAAAATTAAAGCACATCCTCCTTTCTAGTAGATTCCTTCGCCCCCCCCCCCCAGACTTTCATGACAGCATTCCCAGTTCCTGAGACATGGGACAAATAAAATTCAGTATGTCACTACCATTGCTTTCAGAGTAGATTACACATTTGTGAGATAAATGGGTAAATGTGAATGTGGAAAGTGTATTACTGTCAAGGTATAATGATTGATTTTATTAAGAATGATGACTTTTAGTTATATAAAAACTGTCCAAAATATTTTAATAGTTGCTTGATCAAAAGTAAGTCATGATGTCTGAGGTCTACAGAACTATTTAAAATATGTCAACAACAAAAAGAAAGCAAGAGATGAGGCAAGTGCTACTAAATTGTAGTAGTAATAATGTGGGGGCATTATCCTATTGGTTTATGTATGAAACCTTTATCACAAAATAAATATTAGTTAAGGTCTGGGATAGTTAAAAGCTTATGTGACCCTTCAACTGTGCAGGAAATGAGTGTCCCACCCCTCATTGTTCAATGGTCAACAATACTATCAAGTTGCATCAGCTATAGAAAATCAAACAGAATGAATTTTGGGGTGTCATTTTCTGTTCACGATTGAATAATCTGAATACATAGAAGAAAAGTGCTGTAATTACTGTTTATACTAAAGTCTAAAATTTTTTTTTCCTTCTGATCCTTTATACTCCTGCTATGAGTGAAGCCATCAGTATTTTTCTTTTTCTTTCTGGCTTATTTCACTAAGCATGATCCCTTCCAGTTCCATCCATGTTGCTGCAAATGGCACAAGTTTGTCTTTTTGATTGTTGAATAATATTCCATTGTGTATATAACACCACATCTTCTTAATCCAGTCATCTATTTCTGGGCATTTGAGTTGATTCCACATCTTCCCTACTGTAAACAGGGCAGCAATAAACATAGGGGTGCAGGTGTCCTTTTGAAGTATTGTTTTTGTGTCCTTTGGGTAGATACCTAGGAGTGGAATTGCTGGGTCATATGGAAGTTCCATTTTTAGCAACCTCCCAATGTTATTTTTCACATTTCCTATTACTTGTCCTCTTTAGCGACTTCTGACTTAGGCTACAGAGTAGGGTTTACCTAAGCTGATGGCTCCCAAATTGCAAATTCTCAGTTTCAGTAATGGGAATCTATTTTTTTTTTAAGATTTATTTATGCATACAGAACTGGGGCACAGGCCAGAGGTGCAGGGGCAGTGAGACAGTTTACCAGAGACAGAGCAGGGTGCAGAACAGGCAGATCAACAAAATACACTGCTGAGGCGAATAGTGGGCGGGCCAGGAGAGGTCTGCCACACCATGTGTATCAACTCTGGGGCAGGCGGGTACTGAACTCATGCGGAAGTGGCTTTAGCTTCTTAGTACTGTGCTTTAACCTGCTGCGCCACCAGGGAATCTATTGTTTTAACTGTACAGATCTAAAAGGCTAGGGGGAAGGCCTATGTGGAAGTCAGTAATGCAGTATCTAAAGGGAGGAGAGTAAGGCGTCCTTGGTGGTGCAAGGATTAAAGACAGCTCTATTAAGCTATTGTCAGACACTGAAGCATGAGTTGTTTTCCGTAGCCTGGCCATGGAGCTAATCCACATGGCACAGATGATCTATTCTATCTTGCACACCGCCCCCCCAACTAGCTGCTCCCCTCAGCAGTGTATTTCAGTATGTCTGCCTATTCTGCTCCCCACTCTGTCTCTGGTGAATTCTGTCATTGCCCCATTGCCCCACCCTATCTCTAGCCTACACCTCAACTCTTGTATACATAAACAAATCACTAAAAAAAAGTTTTTAAAAAATAAAGGGAGGAAAGAAGAGGCACAACAAAGTTTTGTTTTCAACTATAAATTCAGTAAAGAAGGGCATAATTACAGACTAGGAATCATAGTTATTAAAAACTCTAGAAGACCCTGAATTCATGAAAAAAAAAATGTATGTGTACAATTCTGTTCTGTTCTGTTCTGTTCTGTGTTTTTCTATTCTAGTCACACAAACAAAAAGATTAAACACATAATAACATGCTAAAATTGATGAAATTTCTAGAAATTACGATTATATATTTTGTTGATTTTCTACAATGAGCACAAAGCTTTTTTTAATAAGGAAAGAATTTTTTGTTGTTGTTGTTATGGCTGTTGTTTTTTTAAAAAGCAAAAAGGCTGCATGTTTTTTTTTTTTTATGGGGCAGCTAAGAAAAATGTTACATGGCAGATGTAACTCTACAGAATAGTAGTGAAAAAAAAAAATCCCAGGGACGAATGGGTTTTGAAGCATGAAAGAGGAAAGAAAAGCAGGCTGGCTGTCTAGGGCTCAGTCTTAAAAAGAAGAGACTTTAGAGAACCCATCTGGTGTGATACAATCCAAGCAGCACCTGGATCTTCTTTCTGCTGGGCCTTCCAGTCAATCATCAACTCCTCGTTGTTAACCTTTTGAGATACCACAAAAAGATCCCGCCAGCTTAAGTAGCTGCAGTGTGACATCAGCAAACCCAGTGGCCTGAGCTTCCAGCAGAGTGATGACAAAGGCCCCCTTCAGAAACCATCTTCCTCCATCTCCTTCCACCTCACCACAGCAACCTACAGACAAGGATGCATGCAGCAAATGTGCACTCCTCTACCATATGTGGACCTTGGCAAAGCTGTCAAGAGTTATTTTCAGCAAAGGATTCATTTAGTTTTGGGTTGGGGAAAGCAGAAGTGTAAACAAAGTGATGCATGTTTCATTTAATTCAAATTTTAGAGTTACTGGGACAATGGAGATCATATATAAATATATGAGTAGGGTCTAACCTTCACAAGAAAAAGGTATAACGGTAATACTATGGGAACAAATTATAACTGAAGATCCAGTCTGCCATGGTTTAAAACTGACACTTCATTATATCACCTTTTCACCAAACAAGGGGGGAAAACGTGGTTAAATCAAGTCATCTTTAAAAAGGTAAACTGTGATGCTGACTGATTTTGGTGGATCTCCAAAACTGGCAATCTTTAATTATGACAACTGGCTTGCTGGGTTGACCAGACCTTTGGTCAAAGCTGAGAAGGAACAACTTTACAGGACTGGTGATTTCTAACTACACACTACTACCAATGATGGGACAGAATTTGGGGGATCAATTTTTCAGAAAGCATTTTATACTTTCATAAAATTTGTGTGGACATGAGGTACCAATTGCATTTATTTTATCATTGTAATTAATTTTCAGTTGGCTCATACTGATTTCATTTCTGCAAAGTAAACAAGTCCAGTTTAACTGGAGTGGCCTTCACTCAGACTCTGAGACCTGCTGTGAAGTCTCTGGTATACAGTTAATATTAATGCTGGAAAACAGAAACCTGTAATTGGAAGTTTAATCCAACTGAAAGAAACTTCTCAAAATGAACTAAAGCCTAACGCTGACATAACATGGGCTCAGGTAAGCTCTGAGGAGGTGTGGGGGCGGAATCAAGCCCAGTGGCAGATGTGTTAACATCAGTATTGGCCACAGTAAGCTTTCTAAATGAGTGCAAAGCAGACCTTGTTCCAATGGACAATCCACAGACATCAAAGCATCCTCAGCAAACTCTGGGGAGGGGCCTGAGGTCAAACCCCCAACAATGAATATTGCTACTGAATGTTTTAAGATCAGTGAATGTTTTAAGAAAAGGTTTTAAAAAATTGCTAAATTCAGTCATCATTAGAATTGCTCCTGGTATGCCCAAATATTACAAATATATAAAATGTATTTATATACATTTTAAAAGTAGCACACAATCTTAGTACTGTCCTTATTCCACACTATCACAATGCACTTCAAAGGTGTCCCCACTACCAGATCAATGACTTCCAATCCAACCTCCACATAGCTACTAAAGTTCTAAACACTATGAACATTGGAAAATACTTCAAAAATATTAAGGACCACAGGGATACTTTAAGCTCTCAAATGTACACAACCACCTGTTTACTTTTATCAGCTCAACATCTCATCTAAACTGTAGGCTCCAGTAAAGACTCCACACCTGGAGTTCCCTGAACACACCCTATTCTGGCTTTGTGCTTCTGCACATACTTCTGTGGTCTGTGCTTCCCTGTATTCATCTAACCAGCAAACTCCTTTTCATTCTTTCTGTCTAATGCAAATGAAGAATCTTCTGTAAAGCACTCTTAGTCAACTAATGGTGCCTCTACTGTATGCCCTCATTATTTGTACATAACATTTTACAACAGTTCTTATGCAACTGCTAGTATTATTAAAATACCAATTTATTACATTAAACCATAGGTTAGGAACTATCTATCCCCATGCATCTAGAAAAATGTCTAGAGTAGGTACTTAATATTTATATAATATACACTGATACAGTATATTTTATTGTATAAGTATTGCATACTTTTATGTACATATCTGAGTAATAAATTTCAGGAGTCAATTCATACTGGTTTCTAAATGAAAACAATTCAAAGTTTAACTCCTAACTAAAAAGAAAGTAAAAATCTAACCAAACATCAAACCAAGAAAATTAAGAATATAAATATTCCAATTTGGAATTACCAATCTTCTCAAACATTAATTTGAAAACAACATATTGTGGAAAAGTTTTTTTTTTCCCTTTGCATACTGCTGGTGGTGGAGGAAGCACTGTAAAGTATTATAAAGTGAAATAATTCAAATATGTATTTTCATCTTCAGATCAGTTCAGTAAGAATGGCTGGTAGCCATTCTATGATCAACTGCAAGAAAAAAAGAATCTGCACACAATATTCATTTCCATATATTTTAACTTTCATCAGGGCCTGTCTAGTGCCTGCATTGAATTTACCTGCGCTAAAGTAGGGAATGAATTTTGACCAGTCTCAGTCTGCATATGAGCAGATTTGCTCTCTGCCACAGAATCTGTTACACTTCCATCCTGCTGAGATTCAATTGTTTCCATGGTCATTTGTCTGAAAAGACAGCAAAAAGGAAGAAATATTAAGGCACTATCTAAAATATTTCTCTTTTTACCTAACTTTCTGATTGTAATTTACATTATCCAATTAACTATTTTGTATTTTTGAGAAACAGGTTCAGAGACAAAGTCTTAAATTTCCAAATTTAAGGTACCATCTGTGCTCACTAGATATGAACTAAGGGAGAACTGCAAATTTTTTATGGGAATTAGTTTAATTTCTTATAATAAAGCCTCTTTGAAAATTATTTTAAGTCCTCTAGTATGAATATTTTATGTAAAAATATAAATATTATGACTTTCAAGGCCTAATATACCTGCTTCATATGATGCAGTATGGGAGAATTCCTGTTGTCTAAATTGAACATGCAGTAATGTGTCTTGTTTTGTCAGCACTAAGTAACTTTTAATAAACAAGTGTCTCAAATTCAGTCACAGATGATCACTTCCCTGTAGCTCTCAGTTAAAGAGAATCTAATTTTTCAAGGAAAAACTTCAGACATTTATAAATTTTTGCTTATGAATTTGTTAATAGTTTATATACAGAGTCTTCTCTAGAAAATAAAACATACTCTAACACATTTTACCTTACTAGGAGAAAATAAAAAACAAAATAAATTTTAAAAATTTACAGAAAACACTCTCCACTGATATATTCTTTCAATTGTCATTACTATATGTATTAGTATTTGGGTTTTTTCCACCTTAGTAGTCTAAGTATAGATCCACAAAATATACAAATCACTTAGGACTTCGAATTAAAATGTCCATTACTTTTTTATTCCAGATTTAGTTACTAAATCCTATAGATCCATCATCTACTATCTTTCACTGAACCTTCCTTTACATTTCAACAGCCACTACCTGAATCCAAGCCTTCCATTCTCAGATCTTTTTGAGACAATTTAGAGCCATTATAGAAAATAAAAATCTACAGATTTCTATAAAAATATCTTTCTCACCTCACCCCAGTGAGAATGGCACATTTCAAACAACTAGCAACAACAAATGTTGGCGAGGATGTGGTGAAAAAGGAACTCTCCTGCACTGCTGGTGGAAATGCAAACTAGTACAACCACTATGGAAAACTGTTTGGAGGTTCCTCAAACTGCTTAACATGGAGCTTCCCTACGACCCAGCAATCCCACTCCTAGGTATCTACCCAAAAGACACAAAAACACTGATTGAAAAAGATACCTGAACCCCCATGTTTACTGCTGCTTTCTTTACAATTGGAAAAACATGGAAGCAGCCCAAATGCCCAAAAGTAGATGACTGGATTAAAAAGAAGTGGTACATATATACAATGGAATATTACTCAGCAACCAAAAAAAGTAAACACATGTCTTTTGCAGCAACGTGGATGGAGCTGGAAAAGATCATGCTTAGTGAGATAAGCCAGAAAAAAAAAGAAAAAGAAAAAAAAAATACCGACGGTTTCGCTCATAGCAGGAGTATAATGGACTAGGCGAGAAAATAATAAGAATAATGAACAGTCATATACCAGAGACATTTGTGGGGGGTGGAGTGGGGAATGGGATCAAAAACAGGGAGAGGGAGGGAAGTGCACGGGACTATGGTGATGACACATGGATGACTCACTCAGTGATGGGAAACTCACGGGGATTACAATTGAGATAAAAAAATGTACAAAATGATGTAAAATAAACTATTATATTTAAAAAATTTTTTTCCAGATTTATAAAGTGCATAAAAAATCTTATTACAAATTTGAAGCAACTTGAAACGTCATTGTATTGAACAAGTGGAGGAAAATAATAAAATCCATTTGATCTCATCAAAAAAAAAAAAAATATATATATATATGTATATATATCTCAGAATGTCCCGATTTTTTTAATCTCTATTTGTAACTTTCCCAGCATAACCTTTCCAAAACTAGGTAACAGGTTATCACCATGCATAAACTGCCAATTCCTATGGCTCCACTTTTACCTACAGAAACAGTCCCCAAAGAGAGCACTTGAGAACATTAGTTCTACAGAACATAAAGAGGTATTTATCTGGGAAAGGAGGTATGGGAAATATTTAGTCAAATGGTTTTAGATATCCAGATGAAAAAATTCTTTATTGCAGAATTTCTCAAAAGTTTGAAGAAGCCAGTGTGCCTTGCTTGGTAAAGGTGGAACACTTCCAAAAGTACCTGGCCATCAGACACCCTTTTCCACCAAGCCTGTTCAAGCAATTGTGTTTTGTAATAACTTGAGAAATGTTGTCTCATATGATCACTTACAGGTGTCTCATATGATCACAGGTGTTTGTCAACACCTCTCTTAAGGTTCTGCCAAGAACCTGCGTGTTGACTCAAACATTACGTTGTAAGCCCCTTCTGAGTAAACTCTGTTCATTCTAGAAATATTCACTTAGCACCATCTAAATGACAGATCTTCAAGGTTAAAGTATGGTCTTTGTGCCTAAGGCATTTTTTTTTTAAGGTGATTCAAGTTTTCTGGGGGAACTAATATTTTATAGGTAAGCATCTCCAATTTATACTAAAATTTGAGGGAATAAACTTAGATTATTGGTAAATTCTATCAAGGAAATCAGTAAAGCCTTAAATTACATGACAGGTTATATATATGAAATACTTTGAGGAACAGGAGGGTTTGCTGAAGTCTGCTGAGGATAGAGTATTTTCATTTATAGGAGGATTATGATGGGAAGACAAGAATATGTTTGGAAAACAGGATAATTAATTGTAATAGAGAATCTTGGTGAGGGTTTGCGGAGCCTATTTAGCCTACTAGTGGGGAGGAGGCAGAGCAGTACTAGTAGAAATACTGCCGGGAAGGCTGGCTGGAATTACATTTGGAATTACTTTTAATATGTGTCAAGAAAAGCACCTCACTTAGATGCTTCCTCTAGATTCCTCAGTATCTAAGTATAGTATCAACTAGTTGGTATCTATAAAGAATTCAGTCAAGAACCAGACCATAAGCAAAAATAACTGGTTAGTAGGCCAAACAAATGGTCCAAAGTCCATATACTGAAACTTCTAAAATTAAAAAGAACCTTTTTAGTCCATATTTTAAAACCATTCAATTTTATTTCTCATGTAACTAATTTCTAAATATACTGGATATAAGAAATAACAGCTGACAGTGGGGATGAGGTGGACTATATACAGTACAATAAACAGACCAGGAATTCCAAGTATACGGCAACTTCAGTCCATATAGGGTTAAGTTGTTTACATCTTTATACATAAGATATCACAGTTTTTTGAGTTAAAACTCAGTAACTGATATTTACAATAGCCATCCTGAACTTATACTTATTATACTTTAAGGAGAGAAGTACATGTGATAAACTCTAGGAAGACACCCTTCAAAAATAGTTTTAATGCTTAAAAAAGTAAACCTAAACTATTTGGGACTTAATGATGAGGTACAATGAAATACTTCTAACTTTTTAAGCATTTCCTAATACTTACACACTAAAGTGTTTTCATACATAATAATATCTAATCCAATCATCTTAGTGGTTCCTTTTTTTTTTTTTTGCTGTCCTGTGTTTTTCTCAGAATTCACCTTCAACTTTTCCTTTTTACAACCTGCTCTGTCTTCTTCCATCACACATGCAGAGGGTTCCCAAATATTTGAATACACCTTTCTCCTTTTAAGCATCCTAACCTGCAGTTTTTCCACAAATGCCTGTCCCTTCCTTTATAATTCTTCAGTCAAGAGCATCTCCATTCATTCATTCAAAGCTCCAAAGTTCAGAATCATGTGAATCAGCAACAGATCAGCTATCAAAAAACTCAAAAAGGTAAATTATAGTCAAATTAGGATGTCACAAGGCTCTGAGTTTCCTAGTGAAGAAAGAAATGGAAGGTCAATGGTGACCTTCTTTTATCCTCCTTATCACGCTTGGCATCATCCACTGTTAACCCCCACCCAGCACTGGATGAAACAGTTGAGCTGCATCTCTATGGAACCATACACCACAAAATGGACCACCCCCAGCTATGACTGACCTGTAATGTTCATGCATCCATGCAAGTATCACCTCCACTAGCATCTCACATTTCTAGATTCCCACCAACAAAAGATGTGAGTTTCTTCTATAGTTCATCATCACTCACAGAACTAATCTTGTTTCTCCCCTGACCCACAGTCTATTGCTCACTCCCATTCTCCTTCCAAATCTTTGCAAAGTACTGCTTGGCACTCTCAAAGACCCTAGCAGCCCTCTTAGCTGCTGTCTTTCCATACCTAATCAAGATACAGTTTTTGACTTTGTATCCTCATACTACTATCTGCTGCTTTTTCTCTACTTCTTAAAAACCCATGTTCCACTGAACCTCAAGATAATTAGGTGTGCCATCCTTTACCCACCCACATGATAATCATCACCTTCTATTCATATCCAGGAGGTAAAGGAAAGACTGTGCCCCAAATTGTTCCACCTCTGAAATAGCAACCTACTACCAAATAGTCTAGCTTTTTCCAATTGTCACCCTCCCTCCAAGGCTCATATCACATCTGCTATTCTACCACAAGGAGCTCTTCAGGCCGCTTTCTCCTCTTCCATCACCCTCCCCGCCTTTCTTCATATCACATCATATTCAGTTGAGAAGCTATGCTTTCTCATTTTAACTTTTACAAACACCCTAAGTTCTCTTGTCCCCTTTCCTTTTTTTATCTGTTTAGTAAATTTCAATCTTACATAAAACCAGTTCTGTCCCCTTTATGCCTAAATCAAGGCTGATAAGCAATAGAGAATAAAATTATAAAACAATTTTATTAAGCCTATTGATTTCATGGGTTTTCCATCTCAGGTGGGCAGGAATCTTACTGTTTCCCTAGTGAGCTCATACCCCATTGTTCAGAACTGTTTAAAATGTTCACCTTCTTCTCAAATCCCATAACCCATCTACAACCTATACTTAAATAAAACCTTTTTATTTCTATTCCAAGAAAGAACTCTCAGCTTCCTGACATCAAACAACCCTACTTACATCCACACTCACCATTTCCCCAGGTCTCCTGCTCCCCACTCTTAAATTACTTTGTCTTCTAGATGTGTGTTCAGAGGCATTATACCATCAATTACCCTCCCCCCTTTCTAGTTGTATCCCCCACTAAAGGGCAGAAGCTTTCATTTCCGAGATTTGCACATGTTCAAGTCTCTCCAATTTCAAACACACACACACAAATCCAATGAAACAGAAGTCCTTCTTTAGTTATTCTCTTGAATCTCTCTTTTCCTTCCCACTGCTAACCTACTTTTAAAATCTGCCAACATTATCTCCATTTTTTACCTGCCATCTATTCTAAACCACAAACAGGCTTCTACCTCACTAAAATTCTATAGGAAAGGCAACCAACCCATTACTAAATTAAAGTTCTTGGGGTGCTAGTGGGTGGTATAATGCCCCTGAAGGGAGACGCAGAAGACAGAGTAGTTTAAGAGTGGGGCAGGAGACCTTGGAAAATGGTAAGTATGGATTCCCTATTTGATTCCTCAGAGGAATTCAAATGTTGGCATTCTTCCTTAGACTCTTACATTGATGTCATAACTAAATGCATTTTGCACTCACCTGATTCTCTTGACAATTATTCCACAATCACCTTTGCCAAGTCCTTTTCTGATTCAATGTTAACTTCCAACATTGCATGTGTCTTTAGTGCTATATTTTTACTTCAAGCCTTACTTTCAAAACCCCTCGCTACCCCATGTAATATCATCCATTTCTTTTGATTCAAATACTAGCTTTAAACTGTAACTCTCAAATCTACATTTCTAGCCCAGTGGTCTCCCCTGAATTCCAAAATCATCTATCCAAATGCCTATTTAACATCTCCAAACAGATGTCTTGCAAGTACCTCAAACTCAGTGGATCTACCACTAGCCTTCTCTTCCTCCACGAACATGCTCCTTTCTCTGAATTTCTTATCTCAGGAAATGGGAACATACCATACACCCAGTTTCTCAAATCATAAACAGGTTTCATCCTTTTGGTTTCCTACGGTGTCATCACCAAGTACAATGAATGACTCCATCTTCTAAAGAACAATTTAGGCCCACTTTTTTTTTTTAAAGATTCGTTTATGCATACAGAAGTGGGGTACAGGCTAGAGGTGTGAGGGGTGAGACAGAGTAGGGAGCAGAACAGGTAGATTAAAATACACTGATGAGGGGGAACAACAGGTGGGTCAGGAGAGGTCTGCCATGCCATGTGGGTTACCTCCCTGACCCAGGATCGAACCTGTGCTGCAGTGGCTGTGGTAGCTTCATAATGATGTGCTTTAACCCGTTGCACCACCAGGGAGGCCCCCTTTTTCTAATACTAAATGCTACCACTCAATGTCCCTACTCCAAGGGAGATTGCCAACCTAAGCCAAATACTTCTATATAAAATACTTGTCTGATTGTAAGTTCTTCACTACCACTTTCCAATGCTTACCATTTGGTGACTACCTTGTAATTTTAACAATTTTATAAGGTCAATATAATTAATTCTTTTAGAGATAAGGAAAGCATTAGGGAGTTGAGAATCTAATCATACCACAAAGGTACTGAGTGGTCACAGGCAGGTTTTGAACTAAGGTCTTCTTCCAAAGTCCATATTGTCATTACCAAACCAAACTGTCATTCAATCTCTTTCACAATGTGTCCCTATTTCACTTTCACAGTCAGTGTCCATTCCTTCCCACACTCTGTATTCTGGCCTCTTTATAAGCCATTTTTTCAGCTTTATCCTTCCCCACTCCTTTATCCAACAGGAAAATTCTTAGTTTTTCAAGGGTTGGCTCAAAGACACTATTAAAAAAAAAAAAAAAGATTTGTTTTTTCATAAAAGAAATAGGGTGTAGTCCAGAGGCGTAGGGGAAGAGAGGATTCACTAGAACAGAAAATGTGGATTTACTAAAAAACACTGTTGAGAGGAGCAGTGGGCGAGTAGAGAGGCCTGCTACAACACGTGGGTTAACTCCCTGGCTAGAGATTCTTAAAGATAACATAGAAACAAAGGAGCAAAAGGAAGTATAGGCCCAAAATATTTCATTTTCTAAATGAAAATAAAAGAAAAGCAGTTTTTAATTATAATTAAAGCATTTGATAAACTGATAAGCATCTAAAATCTTAGTTATATTCATATGAAAACATAAATTACACTGCATAACAACTATATTTACAATTTTTAACCTCTCATAAAGACTCCCACTGAAAAACAAATAAAATATTAAAGTTGCCTCTATTCTCTACATTTAAATCATTTTACAAAAATGTCACAGAAGTTTTCCTCTTAAAACTAAACTGAAGTGATAAACCACAAACTGTTTCTGAAAGTAACCAAAATGAAAACTGAAAAGTTCAATTTGGATTTCTGTAAAACACTGGTAAAGACTTTCTTCTATTTTATACAGTTAGATGCACCTATAACTCAAAGACAAGGAAGAAAAAATCCCTGCCCACATCCTTGCTTATGAACTACTTTCTACCAGAAAGGCTAGCGTTCAGAGTAAGCTGAATGCTTTGTCACGTACTGCCTGTTGCCTACCACAGTGCATGGTAGAACATAAACCCTTTAATAGAACAGCTGAATGATATGGGCATACATTATACATATTACATACATCAGCGTAATTATTAAATATGCATATTTTATTCCTGTATTATATGTGTACGTGTATGTATATAGATAGATACACATTTACCCATCATTTTAACTTTGAGCTTTCTAAGTAGAACTTTCAAGAGAACAGATTTTTTCAAAGTAATATATATCCACCTACCTTAGATTTGTCTTAATATATTTTTTCCTGCCACATTTGTTCATTATTAAGACATTTGTAATCAATGTTCTCCTCCTTTCCCGTTTTCTTCTTTATTTATCCTGTGGTAAAAGCATAACATTGAATTTGAAGATCATAACATTTGATTTTTATAAATGGTAAGATTTCAAATAACCTAAGTCATATCCTATTTCTCAGACTATTTTCTACTGAATAGAAAGCAGTGCTGAGAAGTCATTCAATAGACACTAAAATACACAAGATTTTAGGTATCAGTTCCATTTTTTAATTATAATAATCACTTAATAAACTGGATGATTGGTCTTAAATCTCATTCTACTGCAACAAATGTCAATCAGTTTTCATTTAACTTAAATTTAAAACTGAATTTGTTAAAGAACAAAACATCAAGTTCAAAATTTCCTGCTGATACTCTTCGATCTATTTAAAAAGTTGTTTTAGATACTCCAGCAATGATCCCCAATTATTTTTTAGAAATAGATGCTTGACATGCTGAATGAAGTAAAATTGGCAAAAAAAAAAAAAAAAAGAAAGACAAAAAGATGTCTATGTGCTTAATTCATTTGGAGTTGGAAGGGACAAACATGCACATCACCAAATGCTTTCTGGCATCCATCTATACCAACAACGGTGGGACTTAACTGCAGACATACTTTTTTCAGGGTTCCTTCCTATGTGGTGCCCTCTACAATAGTGTCGCACCATCCCAGTTGTGGAACTGAGTAGGCAGGCAAGTTTGCTGTACCTTTCTCAAGGTACCAAGGCAATGGTAATTCCTGACTCCAACTCCCTCCCACCCCAAAACAGGGGCAACAGGAAGTGATAAGTCACTTGAACCAGGCTACCTAGAAAAAACAAAAATCAAGGCATGGTGCCATTCCTAAGATTAAGCCATATTCTACACTACATTATGTTGGCATTTTATATGGAGGCATATATTCCTTATATTCTTATAAAAATTCCTTATTCCATCTTATATTCCTTAAAAATTGTGTAGCAAAAGGGCAAAGTCTATATATTCACTGAACAATGGCTGGCATCCATGATATATCAGGCCCTTATACTAGGCACCGGAGAAGCAGGTGATGAAAGCTCTCCAAAAGCTTGCAATCTTTGTTTAAACAAAGAATATGATAAAATGATTTGATAGTGACAATGATCATGGAACCATATATAATAGATATGTGACCGCCATTTTCTATAGTTCTTAGAAAAATTTTCCCTCATTCAATTCTGAGTTGTTATGGTTGAGAATTTTGAAGTAGAAAAGGTATTCAGTGCAGCCCCAGGATAGCCATCTATTTTCTCTTTTCAGTGGCAACCAGCATTGAAATACTAACTTCCTGCCACACAGCCACAGGATGTAAAATGAGAATCACCAGCTTCATACCAGAAGAATGACCATCAGAAAACTTGCTCCTGAGTCATGCTTATCAGAAAATCATTTCATTCCAACTACTTTTTAAGAAGTCTTCAATGACTGATTGCTTGCCAAATCTAAAAGGATGCCTTTTAGTCCCGATTTTCCTTAACATCCCTACCGCATTCTTACTGTATCCCCTTCAACTCTTTATGATACCACATTCATGGTTTTCTTCCAAGTTATCCAGTCCTTTGTTCTCATATTTTTGGGTGGTCTACTCTATAAAGGTTTTTATTGTCTAGGTTTCAAGTTACAAAAATCTCCTCCACATATTCTCCCAAAGCTATGTCATCCTCACTTGGTGAGTCTCAAATCTCATCTCCTCAGTCCTCCCCTGGGCTTTACCTGTAGATGTCTGCCTATTAGATGCTCCTTCATGGCTTGTTTACAGATCCAAAAGTCCCAAACTCATCTCAACTCCACAGTATGCTCTTATATCAGGGGCTGGCATCACTTAGATTCAGCTACCCTACCTGGAATTCCTCCTCCTCCTTCATTCCCACTTTCTCTAGTCCCCACTTTCTCAGGAGGCAATGTGGTCTGGTACCAATAGTATGATAGTAGTGTGTTATAAAAAAAAATGCTGGCATTGGAGTTTATCTGGCTGTTAACATGAGTTCTATCACTTGTTAGCTGTATGATCTCAGACAAGATGTCAGATCTTACTTGATTTCTTCAAGCATCCTCCTCATGACATCAATCTTGTTGTAAGGAAATGTAAAAGGTACTTATGTCTAATTGTGCTTGGAATAGAGGCAAAGACCACTACCTTAGTCAGCCTCAATAATTTTATCTCCTAAATCTCTCTTAACTGAAATTTTCTCCCCCCTCATTGCTGCTGTCTTACTTTTGAAACTGACCATTTGTTAAAGTAGTAGTCTGTCTATAGTTACTTCATCTTATTCAAGCCTCCTAAATTCCTTATAATACACTCCATAGACCATAACACTATTCAAAATGCAAATCCAAGCACACTATTTTCTTATTCAAAGTCCTCCAGTTGTGCTCTCAAGAATAAATAGCTAATGAGCTTCTCTGGAAACGAAAGGAATTAAGCTGCAGCACTATGAAGCGATCTGCAGCCACTGTAACACCAGCTCTATTCCCAGCCACGGAGCTAACCCACAAGGCACAGCAGACCTCTCCTGACTCAACCACTGCACCCTTTAGCAGTGTATTCAGTTAATCTGCCTGTTTTGTGCCCACTCTCTCCTGGCAAATCCTTTCATCTACCCCTCCCCAAACTTCTGGCCTGTACTCCAATTTTTATATGCATAAATAAAGCTTGAAAAAGAATAAATAGGAAAAATTCCAAGCATTATAATTCAGAGTACTAAGTTGTATTAGTTACAACTAATGTAAAAGCATTCTGAATTTAAGATATGACATTTCTTTCATTAAAACAAGTTCCCAGGTTAAGACTACCTTGTGTGAAACGCCTTTCACAAAGATGGTGCTGAAAGTAAAGAAGTCAAAGCCAATGCAAAAGCTTTAAGGGGCAAGAAGTAGTGCTGAAAGGTGTCCACAGTTATTAAAAAAAAGAGAGAGAGCGCGATCTGTATATCATCCACACCTGCAGCTCTGAAGGCAATTTGATGTCTTCAGAAGAGTGCACCCAGGAGAAACTAGTTTTACCACTAATACCATCAAGTTCCCCGACCATCAAGTTGGCCCAAAGAAGACAACACACGTGTGTTCACTGTAGATGTTAAGGACCAGCTCTAAGACAATGACAGGGCCAAGGTCAATACTGTGACAAGACTTAATGGTGAGAAGGAACAGAATCAACTGACTCCTGACTATGATGCTTTGGATGTTGCCAACAGAACTGAGATCACCTGCATTTAATCCAGTTGGCTAATTTTAAATATAAGTATTTTCACTGCTAAAAAAAAAAAAAATCAGCTTGTATGGATTTATAAAGCAGGAGGCCTCCCACTTTGCAAGTATTTACTATGCATACTTTGAAAACCCCAACTGCTTTTCATACTCATCTCAAATCTTGTTTTAAGGGCTTAGAACTTTCTCTTAATGAGTAGACAAGGGCTGAAGTTCCATCCCCCACCCACACATATACAAAATACCTAAATGGGTAAGAGTTCAAAAGCCCCAGTCTGTTCTCATGATGGGCTTAATGCAGCACATAAATATTCTATTTAGCCTAAAGCATACTCTTTGAATTCATCATGTTTCATTAGATTATAAATTTGAAGCTGACCTCTTGATGACTAAACTTTCAAAGGACACTGATAAAATGTGCTATGTGCTGTAATAGTATAAATAATTTTAAAGTCTTGCCTTTTGAAGTCAAAGAAAGGCTTACCTTTCAGAATAGGCATATTTGAGACTGAAGGCAAATATAGATTTTATTAAGAGAAACATTAACTCAAACTTTCTCTTGCCCAGATGTGGCTTTCTATGCTGAATATAAAAGAAAACTGTTTATCATAATGGTAAAAATTTTTATAACACATTAAATCTGTTTACAAAAATAATATTTAGTTACACATTACTCCTCACCTGTGTATTGCTCTATTCACCTTCTGGTACAACAATTTCATCTGATTATTATCAAGTGTTCCTTAAAATACAATCTCCTACATATGTATTTTTAAATACACTGATTAAAGATAGCATATTTACATTTACAAAATTTTGACAGCTATTCTGTTGTTATTTATATTAATAATCTTAACTTTCTGAAAAATTAGATATGTAAGATATGTAAGAGTCAATCTTCTCGGGCAACTTTAGTAGAATATAAAGCTTACTTAACCAATTTCCACCTCACCAACAATTCTGTATTAAACATTCCTTCTGTGAGACCTACAATTTACATAATGCCCACCCAAGGTGTTTTCCGGAGTGTCCAAGATCTTCTATTTCCACCAGTTGGAGTGTATGCTTACCAGGAGTTATTCATATTTATCACCGAACCTAAAACATGCCAGCCATAGTTATTGTTGCAATTTTGTAAGTGCTAAATAGTATGTCAGATAAAATGATTTAAAAAGAGCTATTCTTATGAAAACTAAGCTAAATGCTTTGGAAAGCCAAAAAAAGGTAGTAAATAAATCCTTTTAAAAAGTGCTGCTTTGGATTAGAATATCCTAAAACTGGTCCTTTGCAAACAAGTAGATTAAAAAACCAGGAGAGGGCCCTCCCTGGTGGCTGCAGCAGATTAAAGCACACCACTAAGAAGCTAAAGCCACTTCAGCATGAGTTTGATCCCTGGCCTGGAGGTGATCCACGTGGCACAGTGGACCTCTCCTGTCCCACCCACTGATCCCCTCAGCAGTGTACTTCGTCAGTCAGCCTGTTCTGCTCCCCGCTCTGTCTCTGATGAATCCTCACTGCCCCTGCACCTCTGGCCTGTATTCCAATTCTGTATGCATAAATAATCCTTAAAAAAATAAATAAATAAAACTGGGAGAAATGAAAGCTAGCTAGGAGAGAGTAGTAATTATAAAGAGCCACATACCTGAAGCTGACAAGGATGACATACAGTTATTATGCATTTTAGGAGAAGGGGGTGAGTAAAGGAAAAATATGATTAAGTTATAACAAGAAATCATACCACTCTTAAAGTTTTGTAATCATTGTGAAGCAAGGTTAAAATAACTCAATTAACAATCTTTATACATCTGTGTAAAAATAGAAGCAGCAAAGAACAATACTTGTGATTACTTGAAACAACTGTGTCTTTAATTTTTTAAAGTCAAACATACATAAAACCAGATGACTTTCTAATATAGTCAAGGCATTCGTTCTCATTTAATTCTTTCAGAGACCTGCTTTAAGAAATCTTAATTCTTTGCTAAAACTACCAAATAATTAACTGTTAGAAGTGCTTTTTCTTTTTCAATTCATTCCCCATCTGGCGCCTGCTTTTGGTTACTTGAGTCAATGAACAGGAGAATCAACGTTAAGGAGGAAATGGAAAATGACATTCAAATAATATGGCCTATTTCCTCCCCTCCAAGCACACCCTCACTACCTCTTCATGAAGAAAAACAAACTTTTAAGTCTTTTGGGGATGTCTGACTAGGACCACTGTGGGGTTCTTTTCAATAGATGGCATGCTACATTACAGTCCACTAAATACATTTCAAAACATCTGCACATTAAGTACTACTGCATTGACTATGAAAACATATATTATTAAAACTATAACTATAAAATAACTAGTAAATCTGGGAAAGAAGAGATAAGATATTTGAATTAGTTAACTTAAAAAATTAATTTCCACATTGTTATACTTACCTAGATTGGTTCTAACTTTAGTGTATTTGAAAAAAATTAGTATCTCATTAAGTACAGGAAAATGCTTAAGTAAATTTAACTCCTCCATCAATTTTAAGACCTGCTAAAGTACCCCAATTATTAAAATACTGTAACATGGTTATAGATGACAAAGGTTTCCCAATACTATAGTTGAAAGTCCCAATATTTTCATCATAATCAATGCTAGGATATAAACTCAAGTTTAAAACATTTCTATGCAAAAAAAAAAATCATTTTTATGCCATCAATGGAAAAAATTGCGCCTGCATGACATTATGAACAAAACTATATGCCATCTGACATAATGAATTAGGATTTTCTAAATTTAATTTTGCTATGTTAAAAACACAGCTTAACTTAGGTAACTTTGAAGTCTATTTTGTGAAATTCTCAAAGTAAAATATCACAACCATATAAACTCTGTTAAAGTTTTATAAGATTTTATTTTTGTTCTGGTAGTATCATTTATCAGAAAATATACGTGAAGATGCTTCCCAGTTGAGAGAATCAGGTTTTGAATGAGGCCCATAGAAGAATTACAGATAAGGTTTGCTTAGAGGCAATCATTCTTCAATCATGAGACAGTTATTCAAAGTCTATGTAAAAATCCCAAATAGCTTCCTAAGCCTAATGATTTTCCTCAAAATTGTTGCCAGTAATTTCCTCTAATACTCTTGGGTAGGAGAGTTAAATGTGCAAAACAAGTATTTTAATTTTTCAACTTTGCTGTAACAGGATTATAACAAGACTTAGTTGTTTTCACCAGTAATATCAGGATAAAAAATTCCCAATAGTTAGCATTAGGTTTCCTCTTAATTTGTTATATCACTTAAGAGTATCAGAAAAGGAAAATCCTTGAGCAAAAGCAAGTATTTATTCTTAAATAGTATACGCTTCATTAGGCAGGTCCCATGTTAAAGTATTTTAAATACCTTACACATTCTTTAATTGGAAATTAACAAACTAATTTAAAATGTTTAATTCTACCCATATGAGAAACTTTCCTGGAAACCTCTATTTCCATTTTAATAATTTTGAAATTACAGTCAATGTAAGAAAACAGCTCTTTCAAATTTAACTTTTATATATGTAATCTATCAGTTCAATAAAGTAGAAATACTTCACAGAATTCAAAGACAATTTCAGGTTTATTTCCTTAACCAATGTTGGTTGTATATCAAAATAGAAATGATTTAGCTGTTAAGTGTTTGCATTGTTCACTTTTATTTTTAAAAGTCTATCTAAATGGAACATGACACTTGAAAGCTTTTGAAAAGACTGCTCACTTTGACAAACTTGGCTCAACTTTCTGGTGTAATACAAAGAATATCAAGTCAAGGGAAAGAAACAGGACTGGAAACGTGTCTACATTAAGAAAGATTCATTCAGTCAGGATCCTTGTATATGTTAACCTAAAACTCTTCCCTACTTTTAATGAAATGGCCATAATTCTAACCAAGATTTCATATTTTAATTATGTGTGACTTCTTCAGCAGGAAACTACAGTAGCTGATGGAATCTGAAGTGTGGTAAGTTCCTCAGTAGCTGCAAAGTTCATTAACCTTCAGGGAAATGTGACAACAAAGACTAAAGAGCTCCTCTGTGTTTATAAAGTCAATAAAAATTTATTCATATACTCTTGTAAAAATACGTGTATACACACACACACACAAAAAAAAACAACAGTGTAATTACAACTTTCACACTCACCAAAATGATTCAACATGTCACTGGAAAGCATTTGCTTACAATAATGTATTTGCAGATGTATCAAGTGCCTGTCATTATCCATACTTAATATGACAATGCTTTTACTCACCCAGGATCAAAACCACTTAAATCTTTTTTAAAGTTGTATTAGGAACAGTAAGTAGTTCCTTAAACATCAGTTTTTAATACTTAGCATGTATTAACTAAAACATAGATTGCCTTATTTTGGGTGTGGGGGGAGGGGTTGGGGTAAGGATTACTTTTAGTTTACAAAGATTTAGAGATTTCTATGATTTATCGAAGAAAAGCAACTTGTTACCCAAAAACAGGATCTAGAGTAGGAAAAAATGTGGTGCCCACAGGAAAAAAAGCAGAAAACATGAATTATTAATCTAATACAATTTTCATACTGTATCTCTACCACCATACATCTAGGTTTTTATTTCCTTCAAGGGAAGGTGGCTGCACTATCGGCTTGGCAGATGAAGCAGAAAACAATTTTCAAGAAAGTCACGTAGTTAACCTGCACTTTTAAAGGGGACTCTTTCAGGTTTAGTTGGACTTTTCAGGTTGATCTTGCTAAATTTCTGAAAATTTGATTGCAAACTGACAGCTGTTTCACCAAACACACTGCAGAAACATGACTTCAAACTTAGGAACCTGGTATAACCGGTAACAGGTTAAAGAACTAAGTCAAATAATGTGTTACCTATTCAGCAAGTTCTGGGAACCTTGGTGGAAGTCCTAAAAAGGCAAAATCAAAAGTAAAGACTACAGAGAAAATGCAGTTTCCATGAGCGGTCAAGGATTTTGTTCCTTCTTCGCAACCTTACAAAGTCTTCGCATTATCTCATCAGATCTATCATGTCTGGGGGCCTGAAATGACTCAACAGCAATCTCCCTCGGACTCGTTTCCGAGTAGGAATTAGTGAACGTTAGTTAAACTTAAAGGACATAAAATTGAAACAAAAGTGCTGCCAATTGTCGGCTGCGGTGACAAACCCACGTCCTTACGTCTTGTTTTCTTCTTAGTTTACAAGAGGGGGAGCCACATTCATTAGAAAGACTTTTCCAACTTTTGCTGAGTTCAAAAGGAATCAAGGAGGACTCAGAGAGCAGCCGAGCCCGTTCCAGCCTTGGGAGAGCTACGCGACTAAACCGAAGAGGGTCGCGGGCCGAGCGGAGAGGCGAGCGTCCGCCGCGATGTCTGGAGGCCCAGGGGCCGGCGCAGCGGGCCCGGAGCGGGAGGGCGCCAGCCCGGGAGGCCGCTCCGCTCCCGCTCCCCCGCTCCCCGGCGCGGCCCGACGCCCCCGACCCGCTGAAACCAGGCTCCGCTCCGCCTCCAGCCTCCGCCTCCTGCGCCGCGTCGCCGGCTCCTAGGTCTCTGGGTCCGGGGCCGAAGCGCCACTTACCCGCCGCGATGGGATTTACGTAGCGGACCTCGTCACTGATTACGGACGGGAGGAGGTGGAGACGGCAAGCCCGACCGCCGCTCAGGAGCGGCGCCGCCGCCCAGCAACCCGGCGCCGGCGCCGGCGGCGGCCCCACGTCGCCCCCACGTCAGCTCTGA
>NW_004567131.1:4230988-4237373 GCF_000260355.1 Condylura cristata
CTGGTGGGGGGGAGCGGAGGGGAGGAGGCGGGACTTCAGGATACGGAGGAGGACCGGACACAAGGGGCGGGGGTGGGAGGAGGCACTGGGCTGAAAATACGGAAGGAAGAATCTAGGGCGCGGTCTAGGAAACCGGAAGTAGCCCGGGTTTGTGCGCGTGCGCCTGCAAGCCTATTAGTGGCAAAGAGAGGTAACGGCTGATTCTGTGGTCGCTTTGTCTCGAGATCTCTTTAGGATACTATTAGGGCAGCCCCAGCCTCTCGTAGAGGTCGGCGAGCGTTGTGGGGTGCTCCCGGGAGGAGGCGCATCCTGTGGATCTGCGGGAAAGCAACCCGTTCAGCCCCCCTGGCCTTGCGGTAACCTCGGCCTGCCTGACGAACGTCTTTATCCTGTAGATGCCGCGCTGGATGCTAACCCGGGAACCCCGACTGGCCGCCCTCGTCCCCACCTTGCTACCGCCTCCACGTGACCTTATCTAGGCTTTGGTGTCACAGAAAAACAGTCCTCATTTGGGAAAGCGAAGGAGAGGAAGACATTGGAACGATCAAATGCCCCTGCCCATAAAGCAGAGAGTTTAGTTTTCATCCGAGCCCAGAGTGGAACCCTGGGCTCTCCAGAAAGAGAAAAGTTATTGCCTATAAAGCAGTCACCTATTGTAATCTAGGAAGCTTTTGTACTTAGTAAGAACAAAAACAGTAAGTCGGGAGACCTCAGAGAGGTAGACATTTAGCCTAAACAATCAGCCTCTTTACATTCAGAAAAATATATAATTATCTAAAAGCCAACCTTATACTGAGGAATGTGCCTACCTTGGAAACTACAGTCAGGGACATGACTTGAATAGTTGTTCTGAAAAAATAAAAACATCAGTGTAGTGCAGGTAGAAAGGAAAAGTTTATGAAATATTGGAATCCTGGTGAGTTGGAGAAAAACCTGACTTCTCCAGTGCTAAGTTTTGGTCAACCTAAACTACTTCCAGTTGTGTGTAAGGCAGAATGCAAACCTGGTAAGTTCACTCCCGCTTTTGAGACAGGGCAGAATTGTAAAATTCTTCCCTCCTTTGTAATAGGTGATACCTAGTACCATCAACTTATAAAAAATATATTACATACTAGCTCAGAAAAAGAGGTCGTGAGATAAAAAGAGAACACAAGTCATTCATTGTGGCCAAGTTTTAGCTTGAGCTGGAGCAATATATACTTAGCTACAAGTGATCATTTTATGATCATTTTATGATCATTCCTCTCTAAACATTGTTCTTCACCTATTCCTGGATTTCTTTGATGGAATATGTACACCTTGCACATTTAGAATTTATTAAGCAAAGAGTATAAAATGCAAGTATGATTGTGTCAACGTATTTAAAATGTAATTGTCATATCCAGTCTTTGAGAGCAGGGAAGAATACTTGCTCTTCTGGAGAAGACAGAGTGGCCAAGGTAGGAACGGACAAGAGAGAGCAGAATGTTTACAGTTGCTTCCTTTACTGCTCTGACAAATTACCACAAACTTAGTAGCTTAAACAACACAAATTTATTATTTTACAGTTACAGAGCTCGAAAGTCTGACATGTATTTCATTGGGCTAAATTGAAGAGATTGGCTCCAGGAAAGAGTTCAGGATTCCCTCTTTTTCAGCTTGTAAAGGCCACACAACAATCTTTAATCTCATGACCGTTTTCCTCCATCTTCAGACTCAGAAAGAGTTGGTTGAGTCTTTTTTCCTGTGGGCTCTCTTTTTTCCTCCTATAGGAATCCCTGTGATTGGGGCCCTCCCTGGTGGTGTACAGGGTTAGGAAGCAGCACTGCAAGCTAGTTGCAGTGATCCACAGGAGATGCAGAACTCTCCTGACGGACCCACTGCTCCCGTTCCCAGTGTACTTAATGGTCTTCCTGTTCTGCCCCACTCTGTCTCTGGTGAATCCTCTCAAAAAAAGAACCCCTGTGATTATGTTGCACCTTATGCAGGATAATCTCCAGTCTCAAAGTCAGGTGATTAGGAACCTTAATTCTATTTGCAGTCTTAATGTCTCTTTGCCATGTGGTCAAATATATTCACAGATTATGGAAATTAGGATGTGAACACATTTTGAAGCCATGCTGCCTACCCACAGTAAAGGATTCCAAAAGATGCTTGAGTGAGACAAATCACTTGCCTCTCAGGATCATCCTTTGCAAATAATTCAAGCACTGATTGGAAATGGCAGTAACTGATTTTTCAGTTTATATCTACCATGAAAATACAATTACTTTAAATTGTAAGAATACAATTACTCTAAAATTAATATGAAAGATAAAAAAAAGAAGCATAGAGTATCCTCATTTTGTATGATCAGCCACCTTAGTGCCAACATGTCTTTATGTTAGGACATAGTCTAAATGGAAGCTTTGTTCAATCTTATTTTCATAGATCACTTCTAGGGGAATTATAAACACAATTATTATTACAGAATAGGAATCCATATCAGGCCAAAAGAATAATGTCAAAATATTTTTTTTACAATGTACAATATTTTTATTTCCTATGTCACCACTATTACACTTGATAGATATTTATTGTTACTTGGAAAGGTCAAGAAGCAGAAACTGTTCTTTATCCTTCTCTGAGAATCATAATATTGATATTGAAATATATAATTTATTTAACGATGTCCAAGAATACTACCTTTGGAGGAATGAAGCAAATATAATAATTGGTGTAATTGACACATTACTTGTATGCCCTTCAGATCATGCCCTGGTAGTTCCCTTGCTATGATCTGTAACAGAGATTCCTAACCATGATATCTGACATGAATTTGAATGTAGTTTTATTAGCTCCATGCAACTTTCATATTCTCTTTAGGAAGGCATAAGTTGTTAATGGAAAAATAAAATGGAATATAAAATATAGACTAGAAAGAAAAAGGAACAATAACCATACTTTTAGTGCTCTTATAAAGTTTTAACGAAGTATCTGCCATAGGGCAAATGCTTGATTAAAAAGCATTTTAAGGCCCTCCCTGGTGGCGCAGCGCGTTAAAGCACAGCACTAAGAAGCTGAAACCATTTCCTCATGAGTTCGATTCCCGCCTGCCCTGGAAGTGACCACATGATGTGGCAGACCTCTCCTGGCCCGCCTGCTGCTCCCCTCAGCAGTGTACTTCGTCGATCTGCCTGTTCTACTCCCCACTCTGTCTCTGGTGAAGCCTTTCATCCCCCCTGAGCCTCTGACCTGTACCCCAGTTCTATATGCACAAATAAATAAATCTTTTAAAAAAAAAAAAAAAGCATTTTAGTATTGATCCAGTGCCTAGATTTTGGGGTTCCTCACCTTGTTAACATTCTTTGTTGAGGGGGAACAATTCAAACACCTACTTTTCTAAGAAAACATAGGCTGTTAGTCATACCTTACTCCCTCTTTACTTCAAAATATGATAAATTATCCCTTCCTTTCTGGGAGGAGCATCTCTTTTCAGTTCCTGATACCATTGTAAGAGACCAGGTTCCATTCCTTTCCCATATCAGATTTGTCAACAGCTCAGTCACTAGTTGTCTTTTACCCTTAATCTCATTATTCCTCTTGGTACCTACTCTTCTTGGAAAGTTATTTAGAACTTACTTGTCTTTGAAAACTCTTAACAACACTTCTCCCAAAAGTAAACTATAGAATTGCAAGCTATACCCACCTTCCATTTTTATCCATGTTCTTATTGTTCCATCTCTTAGAACAGAATAAGAGACATCTCAAGAGTAGAAAGTTAACTGTATTGCTTCTTCACCACCTACTCACTTCTTATTTCCCCTCTGGTTTTTGCTCTCTCCCTGCTTCTCCCCACTTCTGATTACAAAATCTCCCATTTTTTCCCCATTACACTTGTTCCTTTTGAACCTCTTTTCTTTATCTGACAGTGCCAATCAATTATTCCTACCTGCTTAATCTAGTCCGTTGAGTTTCCATGACACTTGACTCTGACTTTCTTCATCTTCTTTGCTTCCTTAATATAAATAGTTCAGTAACTTTCTGCCATTGGACTTCTCCAACATTTTCTTCCTTAATTATGTCATCATCCCCAATTCTTTTGGGGAAAGATTTCTAAAAATAATATCCTATATCCCCAACTTCTTTCACTAAAATTATGCTTTCAACCACCTGATGTTTCTACTTGCATGGCCTATGATCATTTCCAGTTTAATACATCCAAAACTATATATATCTTCTTCTCTCCATATTTGAACTTTAAATTTTTGTTTCAACATTGTTAATGGCACTTTTCAGCTCCTAAACATTCTGCCTCCAAATCTTTATTTTGATCATTTTTTTTACACATATCATTCAAGATCTGTTTGGTAAGTAATTCAAAGTGCCTTTTAGATTCTAGGCCCCATTCTAAATGCCAAGTCCTGTTGCTTTTATCTGTAAAATTTTGCAGCCATCATTTCCTTCTCATTTACACTGTTAATAAACTGATTGAGGTCATAGTTCATCCTAAATATTCCTGTCATTTAATTCTCCAAGTCATGACTCTAGTGATGTGATTTCTTAAAAGTCTGCAATGACAGGGAGGGGCTGGGTTACAAGGGAACAGAGAGGTAAAGGAGGCTGATTTACCATTGGTAACTTCTTAAAATTTATGCTATGTGCATATATTACATATTTTAAAAACATCAACTTTTAAACAAAGCAGAAAACTTCAGTAAGATCTTATTGGATAACAAAGTCCAAATATTTTATTTTACCACAGAGTCCTTCATATCCTAGGTTCAGTTTACATATATAACCCCATTCTATATTAGACCCTTTTGTTTTCTTCTACACTATCTCCCACATTTTGCTACATGTCAGAATTATCAGAACTTTATGAAAAACCATGTTGCCAGGCTAACTACTGAGTCAGACTCTCCAAAGAAAGGACTTACGAATTTATGTCTTCTAAGATTTCCAAAAGTCTAATGAGTTGTAAAGTATTGTTCTGCAGCATATTGGCCAATACATATTATAATATAAAATATTGTGACTCATTTCCAAACCTTACATTTTCCAGGTTTTGGCCTGCACTTAACTCCACTGTTATCACCAATTCTCTATACTTGTCTTATAAGATGGATAAATTTAATCCATCCTAGTAGAAACCCTGAGCAAACCAGGTAAAGTAAGGAAATTAAAACACTAATCAAAAACTCTGCCAAAAAAACAAGCGTTCAGGACCAGATGGATTCACAAGTGAATTCTATCAACCCTTCAAATATAAACTGTCTTAAACTCAAATATAAACTCTTGTTCACATGTTTCCAAAATATTGAAAAAGAAGAAATACATCCAAATACTTTTTTATGAGGCCAACATTACTCGAACATCAAAACCAAATAAAAACAGCACAAAGAGAGAACACTACAGACCAATCTTCCTAATGAATATACAAATTCTTAATAAAAATCCTAGCAAAGCAAATCCAGCAATGCACTTAAAGAATTGTTCACCATGACCACATGGGATTCACCCAGGAACATAAGAGTGGTTCAACACCTGAAAATCAATCAACATAATTTACCTACTGCATCAACAAAAGGGAAGATTAAAAGCCATGTGATCATCTCAATAGACATTGAGAAAACATTTGATATGATCAAATATCCGGGTCTTCCCTGGTGGAGCAACGGGTAAAGCACAGCCACTGCAGCATGAGTTTGATCCCCTGCCAGGGAGGTGACCCACATGGCATGGCAGACCTCTCCTGACCCACCCACTGCTCCCCTTAGCAAAGTGTATTTCAGAACATCTGCCTGTTTTGCTCCCCATTCTGTCTCTGGTGAATCCTCTCAGCCCCTGCACCTCTGACCTATACTCTAGTTCTGTATGAATAAATAAATAAATATTTTTTAAAAATCAGCTATCCATTTATGTTGAAAATCTTTGAAAAGCTGGAAAATAAACAGAAAATATCATAATAAAATTCATTTGCTACAAATCCACAGCTAATATCATTTTCAGTAGTAAAAAACTAAAAGCTTTTCTACTACATTCTGGTGCAACACAAGGATGTCCACTCTCACCATTGCTGTTTAACATAGTATTAGAGGTTCTAGCTAGAACAATTAGAGGAAGGTATAAAAGGAATCCAAACTGGGAAAGAAGTAAAGCCATCATTATTTGAAGATGATGTGATAATATACATAGGGAGGCCCTCCCTGGTTGCGCAGCATGTTAAAGAACTGCACTGAGAAGCCAAAGCCACTTCTGCATGAGTTCGATTCCCGCCTGCCCCAGAGGTGACCACATGGCGTGGCAGACCTCTCCTGGCCCGCCCAATGCTCCCCCCAGCAGTGTACTTTGTAGATCTGCCTGTTCTGCTCCCCACTCTGTCTCTGGTGAAGCCTCTCACCGCCTGTGAGCCTCTGGCCTGTAC
>NW_004567131.1:4237728-4241335 GCF_000260355.1 Condylura cristata
AAATAAATAAAAAAAATGAATACAAATCAGTTGCCTTTCTATACACAAACTGAGGAAGAAATTAAGAAACTAATCCCATTTAGAATTACACCATAAAGATTAAATAACTAGGAGTAAATCTAACAAAGAGGGTAAAAGATCTATACAAAGAAACCTAAAAGACATTGCAGAAATAAATAGAAGAAGACACAAAGAAATGAAAAATATTCCCTGTTCATTAATTGGAAAAATCAACATCATGAAAATGACCATCCTGCCCAGAGCAATATACAGAATTTAATGCAATTCCAATAATAATATCAATGGCATACTTCAAAGAACTGGAGCAACTACTACTGAACATTCATATGGAATTACAAAAGACCCCAAATAGCAAAAGCAATCTTGACAAAGCGAAAGAGAATAGAGTATCACACTTCCAGACCGCAACCTATATCACACAGCCATAATAATTTAAAAGCGTGATAACGGAACAAAAGCAGACATACAGACCAGTGGAATTTAACTGATTCCAGAAATAAACCCCATATATGTGGACAGATAATCTATGACAAAGTAATGAAAAACACACTGAACAAGGATAACCTTGCAAACTGGACAGCTGCATGAAAAAAAAAAAAATGAAGCTAGACCATGATTCAACACCATGCACCGAAATCAACTCAAAATGGATAAAACATTTGAATGTAAAACCTGAAACAATAAAACGCATAGGCAAAACATTTCTTGACATAAACTTTAGTGATGCCTTTGGGGATTCATCCCCAATAGCACGGAAAACAACAGAACATAAATAGTGGAAAAGCTTCTGCACAGAGAAAGAAACTATAAGTAAAATGAAGACAGCTTACTGAATAGGAAAAAATATTTGTTCACCATACATCTGCAAAAAAGTCTAATAGCAAAAATATAACAAAAGAATCGTGTGTGTGTGTGTGTGTGTGGAATACTACTTAGTGACAAAAAAAGTGGTCATGCTATCTAAACTCGTGCCATTTAGAGCAACATGGATGGAGTGTGAAGGGATAATGCCAAGTGAAATAAGTCAGAGAAGAAACATCAGATAGTGTCACTAATGATGAATATAAAGCAATTAAGTTAATAATCAAATAATTTAAAAAGAAAAAAGAGCAAGCAGGAAATAGAACAAAGCATGGGGAAAATAAAAAGATAATGAAGAGGCAAAAAGGAAAACGAAAAGATGAAGTGGGAGGGAAAGTAAAACATGAAGATGGAGGAAGAGTTAGCAAAAATAATAACTAACAAGTGGAGCCAGAATAATTCTATGACTAATATCTAGAACTATGAAATCATTAGGCTAAATGTAAACTTGAAGATACCATCCAATTCAACTGAGAGATTGGTCGCAGTGAGTACACCTAGCACAGGTTTTGGCTTCACTTATCATTCTCTAATAAATGAAGCCAAGGCTCCTTGGACACTCATTGATCCCAGTAGGAAATAGACACGATGAACCTGGAGCCCTTAAAGTGCCAGAAAGCACAAGTGTGCTAAAAAACAAATAAGGACAGCCCACAGCGATGGGGATATGTCAGACCCACAGGCCTGGGTCCATGCAAAGAGCTTCCAATGGCTGGAACTCTCAATTAAACAAATATTTTTGTTTAATTTTGTTTGTGGGGAAGGAACACAAAGGATGATGGGTGTTTTGGAGTGGGTGTGGTATGGTAACTACACCTGAAGGGGGAGATCTTATACCTGGATATCATACAACCATAAACCCTTAATGTTACCTCAATAAAGGAAAATAAAAACAATGTACTGAAAGTCATGTTTTTAAATTTGATCAGTAAAAAAAAAAAAAAAGCAGTACTGGATTGCAAACCAAAGTATAAGATAAAATGATCATGAATCCATATAGATATTAAGAAGATAATGGATATATAAGTAAATGAGGACAAAGAGACAAATCTGTTAAGAACTCCAATTACCTTCTGTAGATGACCTGCTCTCAAAAAGGTTGAGCATAACTTGGCTAAGTGTGGTCTGGATAAGGCTTTCCTCCAGAGTAGGAAGAATACTTAGAAAGAGGAAACAAAGTAACTTTACAGTGAAGAAACCTGACAAATACTACTTTAGCCAGTTGATCAAGGTCAACATTAATTGTGATATGTTGATAATTTGTTCCTGTAATATAATGTGATGACAATGATACTTTAGTTTGTGTTCTTCCTGCTGAGAACCCATAACCTCAGACAAATATGAGGGGGGGGGGAATGTCATAAATTCCAATAAAAGAGCAGCCTACAAAAATACCTGACCAGTAATCCTTAAAACTGTCAAGATCATCTAAAGCAAAGACATTTGAGAAACTGTCACAAAGAGGAGCCCTAAGAGGCATGACAACCGAACGTAGCATCTTGAAAGGGATCTGTTAGAAGAGGGCATTAGGAGAAAAAGGAAGGGATATGAATAAAGTACTATCTTCAATAATAATACCAGTATTGGTTGTAGCAAGCATATGGGTAGATTGGGTGTGAGGTATCTAGAAACTCACTATACTATCTACACAAGTTCCCCATAAATCTAAATTTAAAGTCTTAAAAATAAAATTTATTTAAAAAAAATCTTACCCATCTGTGAATTCCTATGAGCTACTAGCTGGCCACTCATGGGCAACTGTGACCTAGTAGCTATCTATAAATCACAGCAGAGCATTCCCTGACTACCAAGGGAGTATAGCCCGTATCACAAGACCAGCCCTTGGACACCTCGCCCCCTGTTGACCTGATTGCGTCACTATCTCCATGGTGGTCTCGGGATAACTCTGCCTGTGATAATATCAAATACTTTTGCTGACACAAATGTCTCTTGACATATGATCACGATGTCCCCTTCCCTGTCCCTTGTAAAACTTTGTCCCCCATTCCTACCCCACCCTCTGGGCTTTATTCCTCATACCATTGTTGTATCATCAGCTTTTACTAGCCTGAATGTTTCAACAAATGGTACAAGAACTTCTACTCAAAGAGCAGAATCTTCCCTGGCAAACCTACTCCCTGGCTGCTTTGTCCCTCATCCTGTCCGGTTGCAAAGGGGCAACAAAGTTCTTGTTGCAACCCCCATCCTAATGATTCAGTGTGCAAATTACCACCTCTTCCAATCCTCCTTAGAAATAACCTTTCTCCTCTTGGTAACTAGTGATTATTCTCAAATCTCTAGAGCCACAATTCTGAATTTTAAATGTAATTTTTGATACTTAACTAGCTGTCAAGCAAGTTCCTCAAACTCTCTGGAGCTCAGTTTCCCCACCTGTGAAGTGAGATGGTGTTAATAGCTACCTCATAGGTTGTTGTGCAAATTATTGAACTTTGTGTTTGGTAAATAAATGTTTGCTAAGATTAGTCCTTTATGATTTGCTCAAGTTCCTTCAATATCCTGTATGGAATCTGAGAGCTAAAGTGAGCCTTAAATATCTAAATCTAACCCCTTTGGGTTATATATAATCACAAAGTGGCTAGTAAATAATAACATCAAAACTAGATTCCAGTGTGTTCTACACCACAGGTTCTTGGAATCTTAATTGCTGAAATGATTATCATCTTACTTTATTTTACTAATTTACTGTGGGAGAGACGGAGAAAAC
>NW_004567131.1:4242305-4269491 GCF_000260355.1 Condylura cristata
GAGTAGGATTTCTTTTAACTTTAAAGTATTTAGCAGAGATGCCAAAGTAACAACTTCATAGTAAATGTATCAAAGATAGTTCACAGAGCAGATGAACCCGCTTTGTAAATATTTTATTCTTTAAATATGGACACATCTTCAGAAATATATTAATCACCATTATATACGATGTTTTAAAAGAGCTGAGTCCCATTTTACAAGTGGATTAGAAGGATACTGTTAGTATATGACTGAGGGATACCTGGAGCCCCAAAATGTTAAGAAGTATACAAACTAAAAGGGATTCAGTCATCTGCATGCACAAAGACAGAAGAAACATACTCTTACTGTGGCAGATTTTTTTTTTAAAGATTTATTTATTTATTAATACAGAACCGGGGTACAAGCCAGAGGTACAGGGGCAGTGAGAGGCTTCACCAGAGACAGAGTGGGGAGCACAACAGGCTGACTGATGAAGTACACTGCAAAGGGGAGCAGCAGGTGGGTCAGGAGAGTTCTGCTACACCATGTGGATCACCTCAGGGGCAGGCTGAGATCGAACTCATGCAGAAGTGGCTTTAGCTCCTTAATGCTGTGCTTTAACCCGCTGTGCCTCCAGGGAGGGCCCAGATCACAGCAAATTTTATGGAATCACAGGTGGGCTCCTGAAATAATGCACAAAATTTTCCCTTTCCTAACGGAAAGACGTAAGATTAATTCAACCTATTTGGTTTTTATATGTTAAGAACCGTTGCTGGAGAAAAATTTTTCACAATAGTATATACATGAACATTAATATTAGCATTCTAAAAATTATTATGAAAACTTCTTAAGTGTTGGATATATTCTGATATAGCATTACTTGCCAATATTTGTTGCAGTTGTTCTAAAATGTAAGCTATAATGTTAAGCAAATTTCCTTGTCAAATGTGTTGATATCAGATCTTTAATTTTGGTTCTTTCAGAGTTTTAACATTCATATAAATTGTTTCTAGAAAAATTCACAGGAGAAAAAGAAAGACCTTGACAATATTTTAAGATATTATATATTTAAAATCTATCTTCCCTGCTAGATTACAAACTCCATAACATTTGTCTCATTTAACATTGTTTATCTAATAACTCATAAATTATCCCTTAGAATTACCTGTGAGTAATGGCATGCTAACACATTGCATGTGTACGCTTCAAAAAAATTTTACAGTTTCCTGTTATGATAGTTTTCTAGTATGATGAGAACTAAGATGATTTATTAAATGAACTATGTGGAAAATGCACTTGAAATGAAGATTGGCTTGCATGTCTGTAAAATATAAGGGAAATGGGCCATCGCTGGTGGTGCAAGGGGTTAAATCGCAGCAACGTGAAGCTGACTGCAGCCCATTCAGCACAAGTTCCATCTCTGGCCAGGGAGTTGACCCTTATGGCATGGTTCACCTCTCCTGACCTGCCCGCTGCTCCCCTCAGCAGGTATTTCAGTATGTTAGCCTGTTCTGCTGTTCTGTATGCATACATAAATAAAACTTTAAAAAATATATAAGGGAAATGACATCCATGCAATCTTATGTATATAATGTTACATTTAAAAGTGTGATCCATCAGTAATAAGTACTCTAAATGTATTTTACATTGTACTTGCTGTTCATAAAGCTGCAACCTCTTATTTTGTAGGTTATAGTGCCATCATGTGGTTACTTATTTCCCTTAAGTAAAATATAGTACATAATGTGGGCTAGAAAACTTACAGCTGGGAAACACAGACACCACACAAGGGGGCATGACAAATTATAATTTCTACTGATTTCTAAGACTGACTCTGTATATTGATGTTCTCATCAGGGCATTCTGAATCTGAATTGGTAGCATGCAGAATTTAGAAACATTCACTTATATGATAAAATAAACCTGTATAGGATATCTTAGAGATGCATGCAGTCCTGTTGGATGATCAGAGTCTTTATTTTAACCATGTTTTATCAGTTTATTATGAAGGGCACAGAGAGGTAGCTAAACGAAGAGATACATGATTCTGAAAAGATGTCAAGTGAGGGGTGCCTACCCTTGATGTTGGTACCCACCACACCCTGGGCACATCACATATTCACCAGTCACAAGTTCTTAGAATCCCATAGTTTGATATTATTATGGAGGTTGTATCAAGTAAGTTACCTCCATGCCCATAGCTCCCAGAGTATATGGGTAGTATTAAAAGTTTCATGCTTTAAAGATGGGCCAAACACTACATGACATACACTTCAGCAACATCTTTAAAGATACAGCACCCAATGCAACGATGGTGAAGGCAAGGATAAGTAGATGGGACTATCAAGTTAAAGAGCTTCTGTACAGCAAAAGAGACATTACAAAAAAAACAGACAGCCCACTAATTGGGAAAAATTTTTCTCACACAAAAGCAGTGGTAAAGGACTGATCACAAAAATACATGGAGAACTGACGAAACCCAACAAAAATAAAGTAAACAACTCCATCAAAAAAATGGGCAGAAGAGCTAAAAAGACACTTCTCCAAAGAGGAAATGCAGATGGCCAACAAGCATATGAAAAAATGTTCAACATCATTCATAATAAGGGAGATGCAAATTAAAACCACAATGAGATACCACCTCACCCCAGTGAGAATGGCACATCTTCAAACAACTAGCAACAACAAATGTTGGCAAGGATGTGGAAAAAAGAAACTCTCCTGCACTGCTGGTGGGAATGCAAACTAGTATGACCACTATGGAAAACTGTTTGGAGGTTCCTCAAACTGCTTAACATGGAGCTTCCCTATGACCCAGCAATCCCACTCCTAGGTATCTACCCAAAAGACACAAAAACATTGATTGAAAAAGATACCTGCACCCCCATGTTTACTGCTGCTTTCTTTACAATTGGAAAAACATGAAAGCAGCCCAAATGCCCAAAAGTAGATGACTGGATTAAAAAGAAGTGGTACATATATACAATGGAATATTACTCAGCAACCAAAAAAGAGAAACACATGTCTTGCAGCAACTTGGATGGAGCTGGAAAAGATCATGCTTAGTGAGATAAGCTGGAAAGAGATAGAAAAATACCGGATGGTTTTGCTCATAGCAGGAGTATAATGGACCAGGCAAGAAAATAACAAGAACAATGAACAGCCATATACCAGAGACATTTTGTGTGGGGTGGAGTGGGGAATGGGATCAAAAATGGGGGTTGAGGGGGAAGTACATGGGACTATGGTGATGGCACACGGGTGACTCAGTGATGGGAAACCCGCGGGGATTACAATTGAGATGGAAAAAAAAATGTACAAAATGATGTAAAAGTAAACTATTATATTATAAAAAATAATAATAGATAAAACCCTATCAATGGCAAAAAAAAAAAATAGTTTCATGCTTCAAATAATGGCTTTGTCTTTCTGGTGATAAGTCCCTAACCTGAGGCTTTCCAGGAGACCAAGTCTGAACACATTACAGCAAGATGTTCCTAACACTCAGGAAATTCCAAAACAACATTGTGTTAAATGTATTTGACCAGGGCCAGAGACCAAATCTATTTGCTTTAGTATGTCACAATTAACTATTCTAATTATGAGTGTTACCTTACTGTCATTTTATTTGCATCTGTCTTATAATTAAGAATATAGAATTGGGGGCGGTGCTCCCTGGTGGTGAAGGGGTTAAATCTCTTCATTATAAAGCTATTCTCAGCCACCACAGCAAGAGTTTGATGCTAGGCCTGGATGCTGACCAACATGGCACAGCAGGCCTTTCCTGTCTGGCCTGCTGCTCCCCTTGGCAGTGTAAGAATCTGTCTGCTCTGGGCCCTCCCTGGTGGCACAAGGGGTTAAAATGCAGCACTATGAGGCTGTCCACAGCCACTTCAGCAGGAGTTCAATCCCTGCCCCAGAAGTGACCCACATGGCGAAGCAGACCTCTCCTGACTCGCCCACTGCTCCCCTCAGCAGTGTACCTCACTAGATCTAACTGTTCTGCTCCCCGCTCTGTTGCTGGTGAATCCTTTCACCCCCGCACCTCTGGCCTGTACCCCAGCTCTTGTATGCATAAATAAATAAAATACATTATATTTCTCATAGAGTTTGTTTATTTTTCTAAACCCTGATTTTCTTTCTTTCTCTTAATGATCTTTTCAGCTGGAAGGGGGCAAAGTGGAGCTTGCCTTTCTTGTTCAAGCTGCAGAACACACGTGATAAACCCAGTCATGGAAGCTCACGTGTGCACACTCCCATGTCAGAAGCTCCTCTCCCCCTGTAGAATACACTGTGCCTCATATGGTCATGAATGACTGGCTATCCTAAGATCAAACTATATGCTTTGCTAGCTCATTTTCCTTTGACACTTCCTTTTCCTTATCTGCAATAAGCCACCAATATTTGAGCAAGTCCTCCCTGGGAAATTCGTGGGACTCTGTCGTGAATCTTCTTCGGAGCAAATGATTTTCATAGTTTTATTAAGGGGAGAAAATGATCCATACCCTTTTATTACAATCACAATGTAGCTGAAACATTTGTTTCTCATGGGAACATATCTTCTAAGATTGAAAATATTTCAATGTTAGATGTTTTTGATAATGCTGACGTATTTGAAACTAAGTTCTATATAGCCACCTTTCAGGGAGAAAGGCAAGCAAGTAAGCAAAATGTTTCTACTTCTTGTGATGAGTGAATCTGAAGGAAACTCAGTTTGTTCTGACTACGATTAGTCAGAACTACGATCGGATGATCCTTTCAGGAGTGAGTGAAGCAAGGGTCATCTGACACCATCTTAATTGGTCCTGAGTTGAGTACATTTCTATGTGTATTTTTCCCTTTTTGTATCTTTGGTGCAGTGTTTTTGCCTATTTTTATTTTTCTTAACTTCCTTTATTATTAACATTGAGAATTATTTGCATATTCCTTTTTTTTTTAAAGATTTATCTATTTATGTATAGAGAACTGGGGTACAAGCCGGAGGCACAGGGATGGTGAGTGGATTTACCAGAGACAGTGTGAGCAGCAGAACAGGCAGATTGAGAAGTACACTGCTGAGAGGATAAGTGGGAAAGACAGGAGAAATCTGCTGTGCCATGTGGGTCATCTCCCTGGCTGGGGATTAAGCTCTCATTGAATCAGCTGTTGCCAAGTTCCTAGTGCTGTGCTTTAACCCATTGTGCCACCAGCAAGCACCCCATATTCTTGTATAAATCATTAATTTTATGTGTGTTTTGCAAGATTTCTAAACTTATCTCTATTATTCTAATAATGCCTTTCTAAGAGAAGAATTATTTAACTTCAATGAAATACAATCCATTAATTTGCATTAAGCTTAGATTCTTGCCATGATTATTCTCAGTGGAGTGGTGCCAGACAGTGACACCATGTATCAGGGTCAAGATAATGGGAATCTGATAACAAGTTCTGGGGACTGAATGAATAATACCAGAAACAACTCTGAGGGACTCTTTGCTTCTGACTGCCCTTGTCTAATGGTTATAAAAAGGTCAACATTTTGGACATAAAGTATCCCATTACCTTTACATAGCCTCTGAGATCTCTGTGTCAAACTAAGACTAAAGGGGGGCAAGCTGTTTTTCACTTTAGATATTCTGCTAGTAAATAGCCCTTATTTAACAGTCACCGGTCCAAACCAGACTCACTCTGACCCAAAATCACTTTGGCTTCTAGCTTGGAACCAGTCCAACTCAGACCAGTACCATTAACAATTCGCAAATATACAAAATAAAAAAACTCTTGTAAATGGAGAATGTGGACTGAAAAACAGGGAAAGGAGAAAATAAGCAAAGCTCAATAAATGGGATCGTCATACTGGAAATGGGGGAGGGGTTCCAACTTGGAAAAGTGGATTAAACCTCGGATTCTGGAAAGAAACATCCTACTGGTTCCAAGCTGACCCATCAATCTCTAGATTAGGAAACCAATTCGATTAGGAGCTTAAAGCATATGTCTGAACGCAAATTGAGAAGAATGTACCCCACAATCCTCAGACATGGTGATAGAGACAGAACTTAACAGGGCTTGTAATTGTCATGCCTGTATTTCTCCTCCTTGATGTTTTGATTTCGATCCCACCACTGCCACCAAATATATGAAAATATATTAAAAAATCAAACAAACAAGTCTCCAAATGAAGTGAAAGATTTAGTTGGTTTCATTATATGACTCGTGCATGGGCAGCTTGTCATCCAGCAAGTAGAGAGGTGCAGCAAGGAACTATATAAATGGAAGCACATTAGAGTTAGGAAGTGGGTTGGAAAGAAAAGGTAACAACTGAATCTAAGGCATTGTCCTCAAGTTTAGGCAGGAAGAAAAAGGCAATAGACAAAAGGCTAAGAACATCTACCTATGACACTTTATTTTATTGACTCAGGAAAATTTTTACCCCTGGGACTTTTGCCTTCTTTCTAACCAGATATATGTAGCATGGTCGCCTGCAGCTGAAAGGAAGTGTTTGCTCTGCAGAGAAAAAGTTAGGAACTAGTGTTGAATCAACCAATATCTCTGGTCTCTAAGACTGTGTTGGAAAGCTCTTTTTCTTTTCTTTTCTTTTTTAAAAAAGATTTATGCATTCATGCATACAGAACTGGGGTACAGTCTAGAAGTGCAGGGACAGTGAGAGGATTCACCAGGGACCAAGTGGGGAGCAGAACAGGTGGTCTGGAGAAGTACACTGCTGAGAGGCGCAGCGGGTGGGTCAGGAGAGGTCTGCTATGCCATGTGGATCACCTCAGCGTGGGTGGGTATGAACATGCTGAAGTGGCTTTAGCTTCTTAGTGCTGTCCTTTAACCCGCTGCGTCACCTGGGAAGGCCAGAAACCCCTTTTATGTACACCAAGACATCATGTAAATGAAGACACCAATGAGAATATCTTTGAATAGTATAATTAATATAGTCCCATAAGCAATAGTAATTGGGAGATAGAAATGCAAATAGCATATTCTGTGTTTTGTATTTTTACCAATTTATATCCTACCTGTAAATATTAATAAAAGTAACAAGATTGAAAAAATTTTGATTGCAATATAGGTCCTGTTATCTCAATAGAGGAACTGAGGTAATATATTGCCTCTTATCTTCAGGAGTTTGCTACTTAGAGTGTGGTCCAGAACTTGCAGCATCAACATCACTGAGGAGTCTTTTAGAAGTAAAAAAATGTCAGGCCCCTCCTGACTTATGAATCCATACCTTCACTATAGTATGATCTCTAAGTAATGGGTGGACATTAAAATTTGAGAAGTACTACTTTAGGGGATTTACTATGCCAGCTTGTCCTCTGGGGCCACTACAGTGCCTGAGACAGTAAATCCTGTCAATACATGTTGAATCAATGAACGAGGAACACTGAAGCTGACTTACCAGCACTAACACCACTAACTATACTATGAAGTGTGAGTCTGCTCTTGAGATGAGAGGGTTCTGACTTATCCAGACAGTGATGAGACATTTTAGGTGATTTTCTCTACAGTGACTTGTACATTATTGCTGAATTAAATTTATGATGGAGCCAATCATCCAGTCATATGTATTTAAATCACAAAAGAAATATCAAGAACAATAAATGTCGCTCCTGGTTATGCTATCCCTGGTCAGTTGTTAATGACGCTCTAGACACTCTCAATGTGTTAAGAAGGCCTCTAAATTAGCATCAGGTCTCAATAAGGAAGAGTACATATTAGTGATGACTGCTAATCATAAGCAGTAAGTATGTGAGATGCAGATGCCACCCTCTCATCTCAAGAGCAGACTCACACTTCAAAGCACAAAAAGTACAACAGAACATGAAAAAGGAGCCCAGTCAATTCCAAGAGGACTTGGACTTTCCTGAACAAGAATATTTTAAGTTCAGTCTTAAATGATGGGTTAAGAGTTGGTTTGGACAACTTGAAGTTGTCTAAAGACCTAGACATAAGACCCAAAACCATAAAATACCTGGAAGCAAAGGTAGGCAAAACGCTACAAGACATACACCTCAGTAACATCTTTAACCTCCCTGGTGGCACAGTAGGTTATAGCACAGCACTAAGAAGCTAAAGCCACGTCAGCATGAGTTTGATCCTCACCCCAAGGTGACCCATATGGCTGGGCAGACCTCTCCTGACCTGCCTGCTGCTCCCCACAGCAGTGTGCTCCGTTTGTTGGCCTGTTCAGCTTCCCACTCTTCCTCTGGTGAATCCTCTCACACCCCTGCGCCTCTGGCCTGTACCCCAGTTCTGTATGCATAAATACATAAGTCTTAAGAAAAAAATACCCTAGGACCTGTCAGGGATAAAACTCTTTGGTTCTGAGGTCCCTCATCTCATCAAAAAAAAAAAAAAAAGATAAAACAATAAAACACCCAATGCAAGGATAGATGCAGGGATAAACAGGATAAACAGCTGGGGCAACTTCAAGTTAAAGAGCTTCAGCAAAAGAGACACTATAAAAAACAGACATCCTACTGATTGGGAAAAAATTTTCTCACACAATCCTAACGATAAAGGATTGATCACAAAGGTATATAAAGAACTGAAGAAACTCAACAAAAATAAAGACCCTGATCAAAAAATGGGCAGAAGAGCTAAAAAGACACATCTTCAAAGAGGAAATGCAGGTGGCCAACAAGCATATAAAAAAATGTTCAACATCACTTGTAATGAGGGAGATGCAAATTAAAACCACCATGAGATACTACCTCACCCCAGCAAGAATGGCACATCTTCAAACAACTAGCAACAACAAATATTGGTGAGGATGTAGAGAAAAAGGAACTCTCCTATACTGCTGGTGGGAATGCAAACTGGTACAACTACTATGGAAAGCTGTTTGGAGGTTCCTCAAACTGCTAAACATGGAGCTTCCCTATGACCCAGCAATCCCACTCCTAGGTATCTACCCAAAAGACACAAAAAGCACTGATTCAAAAGGACACCTGCACCCCATGTTTATTGCTGCTTTATTTACAGCTGGAAAGACATGGAAACAACCAAAATGTCCACAAGTAGATAACAGTATTAAAAAGATGAGGTACATATACAGTATGAATATTACTCAGCAATTGAAAAAGATAAAACTCATGCCTTTTGCAGCAACGTGGATGGAGCTGGAAGGGATCATGCTTAGTGAAATAAGCCAGAAAGAAAAAGAAAAATACCAGATGGTTTCACTCATAGCGGAGCATAAAAGATGGGGGTGGGGGGGGATAAAGCAAAACAAAACAGAAAAACAATGAATAACTATATATCAGAGACATTTTATGGGAATGGAGTGGGGAATGGGATCAAAAATGGGATTGGGGTCGGGGTGGGGGAAAGTGTACCAGACTATGGTGATGGCACTTGGGTGATTTGGTGATGGGAAGCCCACGGGTATTGCAGCTGAGATTGAAAAAGGCACAAAATGATGTAAAAATAAACTATTATAGGCCCTGGTGGTGCAGCAGGTTAAAGCACAGCACTGAGAATCTAAAGCTGCTTCCGCATGAGTTCGATTCCCACCTGCCCCGGAGGTGACCACATGGGGTGGCAGACCTCTCCTGACCGCCTGCTGCTTCCCTCAGCAGTGTACTTCCTAGCTCTGCCTGTTCTGTTCCCCACTCTGTCTGTGGTGAAGCCTCTCACCGCCCCTGAGCCTCTGGCCTGCACCCCAGTTCTGTATGCACAAATAAATAAATCTTAAAAAAAAAAAAACTATTGGGCCCTCCCTGGTGGCGCAGCGGGTTAAAGCACAGTACTGAGAATCTGAAGCCACTTCCGCATGAGTTCGATTCCCGCCTGCAGCCTGCCCCGGAGGAGACCACATGGCGAGCCAGACCTCTCCTGACCCGCCCGCTGCTCCCCTCAGCAGTGTACTTCGTAGATCTGCCTGTTCTGCTCCCCACTCTGTCTCTGGTGAAGCCTCTCACCGCCCCTGAGCCTCTGGCCTGTACCCCAGTTCTGTATGCACAAATAAATAAATAAATAAATCTTTAAAAAAAAAAAAAACTATTATAAAAATTAAAAAAACAAAACAAAACAAATGAAAGAGTTGGTTGGAAAAGATGGAGCCTAAAATTGCTTTGGGCAAAGGGGATCTTGGAGAAGGGCTCTGAATTATGAAGGAGTTTGGAGGGAACGCAAGAGGATAATATGGCCAGTCAAACAAAAGTGAAAGATGCCAACGCTGGAAAACTAAGTAGGCTGCAGGGTAAGGAAACTTCTTGTAACTGGGGGGCTCTATCTTTTCTAAACCTTGTTGATGGAGGATGGCCAGAATTAGTCTAAGCAGATGCTCAGTCAAAGTAGAAATGCTACCTCCTCACCTCTAAAAGTTACAGTAACAAATACAAATGCCCACTGAGCCACCCAGAAGTCCTAATTTGGAGTTTGAAATTGAGCCTTATATTTATGGCCACATACCTTCTATGAGACCAAAATGATCTTCTGTCTACCAGGTTTTACCAGATTACTCAAACCAAAAATACTTGAAGAAAAATACAAAGACTGCCTAAACTAATGATGGAAATTTTGTTTATATAAATATACACAGAAACAAAATTTTACTCAAGTAAAACCAAGCTACGCCAAAGCAGAGACAGAAAAAAATCCTACCATGTGCCTGGCAATTGTAACACACTGACAGACAGCAACTTACTGTCTTTTGGGTTGGTCAAGTGTGGTTTAATTGGGCCCACCATTGGGCCCCAGGCTACTACTGGGCAACCTTGGGGACAATGGGTTGAACCGAGTTCTGTGTCCTCACTCACATGCTTAAAAACTCAGGACAAGACCCAAAAGCACTCAGGGAGGAATTTTTATTTTTAATTTTAAAAGATTTATTTATTTGTACATACAGAACTGGCGTACAGGCCAGAAGTGCAGGGGTGATGAGAGAATTCACCGAAGCCAGAGTGGGGAGCAGAACAGGCAGATTAACAAAATACTCTGCTGAGGGGAGCAGCGGAAGTCTTCCATGCCATATGGGTCACCTCTGTGGTTGGGGGTCTAACTTTTGCTGCAGTGGCTGCGGCTAGGTTAGCTTCCTAGTACTGCACTTTAACCTGTTGCACCACCAGGGAAGGCCTGTGAGAGAGGAATTAAAAAAAAAAAAAAAAGGTTTATTTACACATGGAATGAGAAAAGGGAGGAGGAGAGATAGAGAGTTTAAAAGTGAGAGAATAAGAAAAAACTAATTAATGGCAATGCCATCTGACCTAAGACAACAGGTACAAGTTGAAGTCAGAAAAGCAAGCGAGAGCGCACACATGCTCAGTTCAGTCATGGCTGCTTATTTCCACCCAAAGTTTCCAGTGGCTTACTAGTCGGGAAGTCAGGTTAATGGCATGATGAAGTTTGAAATCCTTGCCTCTTGTGATCTCAAGGACTTGTTGGTGGGGGTGGAATCCACAAAGTCATCAGAGGGTGGAGCTTATTCAGGAGTCACTGGATCAGTGTTTGCTCCTTACTGTACTATTGCTTTGCACCATGAGTGCCTATGTGAACTCAATAAAAAGACAATTTGTTTTATTATTGTGAAGACTGTTTTTCACGGGGGTCCTCTGATTTGGCTAGAGATTTTCAGATGTGTGCCACCCATACTTTGAGATTTGCTGAATCAGAAAAGAGAGGATGAATAATTAAGAAAAAAAGTCATATGATGGAAACAAATCATTCAAATGAATTTACTTTATTAAAAATAAGTCTAGATTTCAAATGCTATGAGAAACAATTAGAAGAGGAGAAGGATTGCTGGGATTGATCAGGTCAAGAGCTAGGATTTTACAAGGACCTTGAAGGATTGGTACAAACAATTTAAGGGGTTTGCAGGAAAGTTTTCTTCAAAACATATAAAATAAGAACTAGGCTGACAACTGAAATCTGTGGCTATGCAAGACAAGGAATAAAGACAAGCTTTTGTTCCACTGAGATCCTCTGTATATAAAGAGGTAATGGGTGAATATACTTTTGTTTGGTTAGTCAACATTGATACAATATAAAAATTTTGTAGCTTATATTAGAAGTCACTCTGCTTGTACCTTTTATGGGCTTTGAGAAGTGTATAAGGTTTATTCATCACTATAGTATCATACAGAATAGTTACACTGCTTAAATCATCCCTGCTTCAATAGCCCAAGGCAGTAAAAACCTTTAGACTGATAAAGTAGTGGTGGGCCCGGAGGGAGTGTTCAAGACCGTGAAGAGAAATTTTTCACTGAAAATATACTGAGGCTCAGACTCTGTAGATAACAGTAGACAATGGGTGTGTCGGTGGAATAAGGAGTTTTGCTAATCTATTTTAATCTTTTCAAAAGCCCATGGCAAGCTGATTGTAGCGTCTCAAAATATTCACACAGGTCCGAAACTCAAAGGACAAAACTTTCGCTGAAAACACCGTTTTGAGCTATTATTAATAGTCACTGAACTTGGCAGGTACTGCGTCTCTTGAGCTTAGCGAACCGTCACTGTCCCTTTAACAGTGAGCACCACAAGGCGTCAGTTCCAATATTGATTTCCGCGGCCTTTCGCAATTGCGCCAAACCAGGCTCTCTGCGCTTGCCGTAACGCGGACTCTACCATTGCTGCCAGAGGGGGGATTTGGAGGCAGCGGAAGAGGGAGACCGGAGGGTGTGTGTTAGGAAAAGCCTGGCTCTCAGGAGGACGCTTGTTTTACGGATCCGGCAGCCAGCCCATCATTCTCCCCTTCCCCACGTCCCCACCGCCCCCGTCCCGTCTGGGAGCGGCGGCTGCCCTGAGCTTCGCAGTGTTTCCGCGCAGTGGCAGGTGAGCGTCCGGCGCGCGGGCTCCCGGGTCCCCTCCCCACCCCCCGTGTCTCCGGGGCTGGTGGCGGCGGCCGGCCGGGGAGGCGGCCTCCGCACGCAGTAATGGCAGCGCTGTGAGCAGGGAAACGCGAGCTGACAGCCGCCGCGGTCGCCGCCGCCCACCTTTCTCGCCAGGGGCTTCGCCTTTCACTCCTTCGGGCTGCCTCCCCCTCCCTTTGTCCCCTTCTCCTGGTCCCGCTTCTGCAGAAGGTAACCCCGCCGAGGGTCGGGAAGCCAGGCTGCAGGCGCCGGGAAACTTCCCTTCCCGGCTAATGGGTGGCGGGGATGGGGCGGAGGAAGGGAGTTGGGGGCGAGGAGGGGGAAGGGGGACGGGTGGAAGGGGGAGGCCGGGGAAGATGGTGTCCTGAAGGTGATCCCGGCTCCCCGGAGCGCTGACCCCTAAGCCCGGCCACCGCTGTACTGAATCCCTGGCCTCCCTAACCCGGCCTTGGCCGACCCTCCTCCGGCCGGCCCCATTTTCCTTCTGAGGAGGCAAGGTGAGGCTGCGAATACTCACTCATTTGCTTATTTACATAGCCAAAGGATACACGACTCTGTGTGGAGGGTGGTGATGGGGACATCAATCGCTTACATCCTTACCACAAGTATTTTCACTTTTGTTTCCGCAGACAGTGAAGATTGATAGCTATGGGGAGGAGTATGCTACGTGCATGCTAGACCTGTCTCAACACTTAGGGTCTGGTGAAATAAGATCCTTAGACTCTCCTCAGTGCACGTTCTTGCACACTGGGGTGTCTGGATCATACTCTACCACCCCACAAATAGGTACATGTAAACAAAACATCTGTGAATTGCAGACTGTTACTATTGTTAAATCCTCACCTTTACTGCATGAATTACTATCACCAGTTGAAGTGCAGTACCTAGGAAGTTTAAATTTTGAAGATGAGAGATAAACTCCTAATGTTCATAATGGGCTGTTTGATTTTTCAATATGAAAATCTTTGAAGTAGATTCGTCCCAACCGACATTCATCGTAAAAATGAGAAATGATGATGTTGTTCTCATGGATTGCTAACTATGTAATTGACAATAAAAAAACCGGAAAACATGCTTCTCTATCCTTTAGAATTGCACATTCCTTTCCAAGCAGACAAATGAACAAATAGCTTATACTTTGCCTCTTTCGCCTAAATTCAGTGTTTGGAAGACCCTTTCAAAAGAGGCACAACTGAAGTACAATGGTTTAGTTACTTCTTATTCCCCTCCTCCCATGCTCTTTATAAGTTGGGGAGACATACTAACATACTTAATATGTGAAAAATAATCTTTTCGATGTACTTGAATGTTAACAAGCATCTTACTTCATTCTCTACCTTCTAAGGTGATTCTCAGTGTTTAAGAAATGTGAAAATAGTTTATCTTTTATCTTTAGTCTGTTACAAATTATATGTTGTGGACCATTTTTAAAGTCAGTTTTGCATTCTCTATCAGCAAAGTATTTATTAAGCACTTGGTTTATGCGCTAAGTATTACTATAGACATTGGGGATACAACAATAAGCAAGACATGAAATTTCTATCCTCCTGGAGTTTTAATTCTGGTGGGGAAGGGAGAGACAGACCATAAATATTTTATATACAAAAATAACCTCAGAGGATCACAAGCCCTGTGAAGAAAATAAAATAGGGAGTGTGGTAGGGACTGGGTTACTTAAGATGTTGAGCTCAGGGAAGACCTGTCTGAGGTGACCTTTGACTTGATATCTGAAAATTGAGAAGGATTTAACCTTTGGAAGTCTGAGGGTGTGTGGCTTTCTGAGGGTATACAGCAAATGGATTTACCCTGAAGTGTGTGTGGGAGAGAGTTCCTGTTTCAAGGACCAGTAAGTGGAAATGCTTTGGGTTCAGCAAATTGAATGCTCACTGAAGGTAGATCCTCTAGAGAGGTCAGAGATTAGGTCATGATGTAGGGGCTTGGTTTTGTGAGGTCTCCTTTTCCAAAGGAGTTTTATTTTATTATTAAAGTATACTGAATAATAATCACGATTTTGTAAAACTGGGCCTGATTTATATTGAGGCTCTGGAGACAGTGGGCTAGGAGTAGAAAAGAAGCAGGGAGACAAGGTGATAGCATATTTTAGTAGTGACTAGTGTTAGAGATAGAAAAAAGATTTTGAGATGTATTTTGGAGTTGAAGATATTTTTGAATTTGTTATGTTTTGGTTGTGAGTGCAGTTGATCGGTCCAGGGTTGACTGCTGGAGTTAGGGTTTCAACTGCGTGATGGTAATGCCATATATCGGGTAGAAAAGAGGCGAGGGAAGCAAGTTGTTAATATGGGGCTGGAGTTGGATTGGACATGCTAAATAGACCAAATGCCCACATGGTGGTGAGAAGTAGGCAGTTGCATATACGTTCTGGAATTTGGTGGAGAGGTTAATGTGTCATTCACTCAGTAAATATTTTTCAAGTACCAGCAGTGGTGCTTGAAAGCACCAGACACTGGAGCTATAATAGTGAAAAATAGACAAAGATCTGTACCTTCAGGGGACTTAAAATCTAGTGAGGGGAGAGAAAGATTGAGAGGAGTCATCATTAGCATTTATCTGTTGGTTTATTATATTTGTGTTTTGAATAAAAACTGCCTATGATTCAAAATTAATGAATAAATAGCTGTACTATTTCTTGTCTCCCATTATCCAGTCATCCTGTTTTGGTTGGAGCCAAAAATGTTAGAGGATTTCTTACTTATCCTTCCAAATATATAGTTTGTATACATATAAGGAAATATGTATATCTTTTTCACTCCACTTCTCTAAAGTTTTAGTGTACTTCACTTACTTTGACACCTTGTACTTTTTAGTGTTAAATGGTATTTAAAAGCTTTGAAACAGAGTAAGACTACCTAATGAAAATGTAGACAGGAGAAAACATTTTCTGACTTGGTTCCTGCCCTCTGAGTTTTGTGCATACAGATGTGCAGTTGTTTAAAGAACCATTCCTTTTTGTGTGATGCACTGTGCCTCTTGTGTTCCACCTTGTTCTCATTATATGCTGGACAGATGTTTTATTATGATTGGAAACAATGTTTTCTTATATGTACTATCAGCTAAATTCAAATAAATTGATAACAGAATCAGCCCTTGAGTCTTAGTATTGTGAAGATTTCTGATCGACTAATGCTAAATCTTAGAAAAACAAGTAGAAATTTCAGTGTTATGAGATTTATAACAAGGTGTTGATACTTGAGACAGGGATGAATCTCAGTAATCAGAGCATCTCTTCAGAGTGATCTGACTTTTTACTTGGGTTTGAATTTTAATAATGTTTGTATTATATTGTAAATATACATAATCCTTGTTACTGTCTTTAAGAATATATAGATTCATCCTATGCCATTTCTTTGTATTTGAAAAGGCCTATTGGAGAATAGTGTGGTTCCTTTATTTCCCAAGTTTTGAGATGAGTAGTGTTAATAAGATCAGGATGTTAACATCTGAACCATATTGATTGAGTCACTTGGAGGAGGGAAGATGGAACTTTTTTCTTTTTAAGCTTTATTATTTTTGAGAATTTATTTTTGAGAATGAGTCCAATCTCATACTGAGTTCTTTACAAAATGTATAGTACTATATATATATTTTTATTTTTTTATTAGTTGCCTTTAAATCATACCTTAATTGTATTTAAATTCATCTACTATCTTTTTCTGAGATTATTCTTAAGAATTGTTTAACTCATTTTGATTTTTGTGGATATTTTTATTATCATACGTCTCTCTTACTCATGCCTGATATTAAATCAAACAGCTATTTTCTTGAGTAGAGAAATAAAATCTTTGATAGAAAATATTTGAGTACTTTTTGAAGTATTAGATAATAATTACTATATTTAAAGCTCCCACATGAAATAAGTATAGAGAGTATGTTAAGATATATAGGTGCTAATATTCTATTTGTAGATTTTACTTGTCCCAGATATTTCCATTCATACTTTAACCTTATAAAACATTATAAATGATGTTCCTGTTGTTATTTAATCATCAGATTATAGCCTGAATTTTTCATCAATCAGGTGGACAGATCAGCACTTTTGTTTCCCTTACCAACTGTAATCTTGAAGGTAGTATCTAGCATCTGCCAGAGATCTGTAATAGAGTAAATTCTTAATAGATATCTTTTAACTCAGTGACTTAAGTCTTATTCTAATGTAGATTGTTTATCAAACAACAAGGTAAATGTTGGATTTTACTGTGTTAGTATTTCTTGAATTTGTCAACTTTGTCGTAATTTAGTTGAAGGAGAGAAAGTACAGGACATTTAAAAATTTGAAATAATGTTAGTTTTACAGAAAGATTGCAGTGGTATAGAAAGCTCAGGATATGTTAACAGCATAATGATCAATTATAATTATTATAATCATGTAGATAGTTTGGATTTACCCTAATGAATAATGTGACCAGAAAAAGATACCAAAGTAGTCTTGAGCCTTAAGACCAATTTTAAACTATTTCTCAAAGTATTTTATTTGGTGATAGTTTGACCTAAAAATTATGACATATTGTCTTTATATAATTTTAAGTATTGTTTTGACTAGTCAGTATAAATTTAAATTGTTTTAGATAGCACTGTGCACTGAGATTTAACAGAAATTTGTGGTCCATGTGAGCAGGATTTTAAACTTAGAATAAAGACTTTGTGTGTGTATTGTGAAATGTATGCATAACATGAAAATTTTCTCTGTAACCATTTTAACTGTACATTTCCTTATGTTAAATGCACACACAGCAGTATAATCATCACCATTATCTTTTTCCAAACTTTTTTTCATTACCCCCACATAGAAACTATAGTCATTAAGAAACAACTCCCGGGTATTCTTTCCTGGTGGCGCAGATGCTTCAAAGCACAGCACTAAGAAGCTAAAGCCACTTCAGCATGAGTTCCATCCCCTTCCCGGAAGTGATCCACATGGCGCGGCAGACCTCTCCTGGCCCGCTGCTCCCCTCAGCAGTGTACTTCATCAGTCAGCCTGTTCTGCTCCCCACTCTGTCTCTGGTGAAGCCTCTCACCGCCCTTGCACCTCTGGCCTGTACTCCAGTTCTGTATACATTCAAAAAAAAGAAAGAAATAACTCCCCATTTCCCCTCCTGCCAGCAGAACTCTAATCTGCATTATGAATTGCCTGTTAGGGGTATGTCATTTAAGTAGGATTGTATAGTGTTTGTCGTTTTATGTTTTAATTATTTGACTTAATGTCTTCAAGGTTCATGCATACAGCATATATTAAAATTTTATTATGTTTGTGTATGTATCACATTTTACTTATTTATTCTTCTGATGGGCACTTGAATTGTTTCTGTCTTTTGACTATTGGGACTAATGCTGCATTGAACATTGAACAAACATTTTCCAGTCCTTGCTTGCAGTTCCTTTGGGTATATAGCAAAGAGTGTATTTGCTGGACTTACGGTAATTTTATGTTTACCTTTTTGAGGACCTGGTAAACTGTTTTTCATAGTGACTGCAACATTTTACATTCTCATACACAAGATTTCCAGTTTCTTCACATCAATATTTGTTACTTTCTATTTTTTTATTTCTTGTTTTGCAAATTGCCATCTTATTTGGTGTGAAGTGGCTTCTTGTGGTTTAGATTTACATTCCCTTAATGACTTGTGATGTTTCAGTTTCTTTTCATGTGTTTTGTCTGCCTTTTTTTTTAAAAAAAAGATTTATTTATTCATACAGAACTGGGGTACAAGTCAGAGGTGCAGGGGTGGTGAGAGGCTTCACAGAGACAGAGTGGGAAGCAGAACAGGCGGATCTACAAATTACACTGCTGAGGGGAGCAGTGGGCTAGACAGGAGAGGTCTGCTGTGCCATGTGGATCACCTCTGGGGTTGGGGATCCAACTCACACTGAAGTGGCTGTGGCCAGCTTGTAGTTCTATGTCCCAACCCGTTGAGCCACCAGGGAAGGTCCAGTCTTTTGTCTATTTTTGGAGAAACAGCTATTCAGATCTTACTACTTTAAATTGTTTTTTTATTCTTGATGTATATAACACTTTTTTTTTTACTGCAAATAGTAATCTCTTATTACATATGAGTCGCAAATATTTTTTCCATTCAGTGATTTGTTTTTGCACTATGTTTTATACTTAGCTGCATGAAATTTTATGAAGACTGATTTATCTGTTATCTTTTATTGCCTGTGTTTTTGGTGTCATATGCAAGAGGTCATTGCTAATCCAGTGTGGCAAAACATTTCCTTGTGTTTTCTTCTAAGAGTTTTAGCTGTAGGTATAGATAGGTCTTTGGTCCATTTTCAATTCATGTTTGTATATAATGTAAATAAGGACAATATATTTTGCATGTATTTTCAGTAGATGGCTTTATGTTGGCACTTACAGATTTCTTAAAATTAAATCTTCTTAGAAATTAATTTCTAAATCACTAACAAAAGAGCGATTATAGAAAAGATAATCAAGGATGAAGTCAATTATGTGATGAATGGGATTGCATTTTTCTACCTGAAACAGACACTAAAATGAACTGCTTCTGAGAAAGTGGAATGAAGAAAGTCTTTAATAGGCAATATGGAAATTAAGTATAAGAAAGAGTAAAGCATAAAGAGTCAAGAGTACTATTTTAGCTCTCATTAAATTGAAAACATAGATTGAACAGTAAAATAACAGAAAAGACTATAGGCTGCCTCATCTTAGCATTGTTCAGCCAACTTTAAATATATTTATAGATATTGTCTTTTAAACTTATTTTTAAGTTGTATAAGTGGAGGGGAAAAAAAACAGCAACTAGCCATACTATTTTTGACAGGAAATTTAGGGTATCAGTTTCTTAATTTACAAGTCTAAATAATTCCTTTTTTATTGAGATAAAATTAACACTGTCATATTGGTTTCAGGTATATAACATAGTTTTGGTAGGAAATGATTATCATAATTGGTATAGTTAACATCCCTTACCATTCGTATTAGGATTTTTTTTTCTTGTGGTGGCAGTTTCTTATAGTCTCTTAGTAATTTTCAAATCTACAATAGAATATAATTAGCTATAGTAACCATGCATATTACATCCCCAAGAGTCACTTATTTTATAACTGGAAATTTATATCTTTTGATTGTTTTCACCCATTTTGCCTAGCCTCACCTTTTGGCAGTCATCATTTTTTTCTTATTCTGAGTTTCAGTTACTCTGTTTCTGTATATAAGTGAGACTGTAGGGTACTTTTCTTTATCTGAGTGACTTCATGTAGCATAGTGCCCTCAAGGACCATGTCTAAGTCCTTTACATGCAAATGGCAGGATGTCCTTTTTTTGTGACTAAATATTCTGTATACATATCACATTTTCCTTTCCATTCAACTATCTGTTGATGTTTAGTTTGTTTATATATATTGGATATTGGAAATATTACTGCAGTGAGTAGGGGGATGCATCTATATATTTTTGAGTTAGTGTTTTCATTTTTTTCAGACAAATACCATGAAGTGGATTTGCTGGATTATATGGTACTTCTATTTCCAGTTTTTGAGGCACCTCCATACTGTTTTCCATAGTGCTATACAAGCTTACGTTCCCACTGACAGTGCTCTGCATCCTCCCATCACTTATTGCTTGTCTTTTTGATTATAACCATTCTAACAAGTATGAGGTAATATTTCATTGTTAATTTACATTTCCCTGAAGATCAGTGATACTTGAATACCTTTTCAAGACAGTTACCCATTGTATGTGTTCTTTGGGAAATTGTATTTTCAAATCTTTTATGTTTTTTAAATAATCTGATTTTTGTTATTGAGTTGTATGAGTTCTTTATATGTTTTGCATGTTAACACCTTTTCATATACGTGATTTATAAATATTTTCACTTACTTAGTAGGTTGTCTTTTCATTTTGTTGATGTTTCCTGTGCCATGCAGAAACATTTTAGTTTGATGTAGTTCACTAGTGAACATTTGTGTGTGTGTTTTGCTTTTGTTTTGGTATGAAATATGAAAAGTTACCAAGACCTATGTCAAGTAATTTTTATCTATATTTTCTTCTAGAAGTTTTATGGCTTCAGGTTTTATGCTCAAGCCTTTAATACAGTTTGAATTTGTTTTTGTGTATGGTATAAAATAGTGATCATCAGTTTTTAGCATGTGGCTCTCCAGTTTTCCCAGCACCACTCATTGAAGACAGTGTCCTTTCCCCTATTTATAATATTGACGACTTTGTCACACACTCATTGACAGTGTATATTTGGGTTTGTTTCTGGACTTACTTTTGAGTTCTTTTTTTTTTTTTTAATGCCATTATGATGTTCTTGACTTGCTATAGCTTTGCACTATAGTTTGAAATAGAATTTTACTAAGGGATTGCATTGAATCTATAGACTATTTTGAGCAGTACACACAATTTAACAATATTAATTCTTCTACTGGGTGAGCATGGACTGTCTGCCTATTTGTATCTTCAATCTTTTACATCAGTGTTTTGTAGTTTTCAAGATATAGTCCTTTCATTTCCTTGGTTAAATTTATTCTCAGGTATTTTCTTTTTGATTCACCTAAATGGTAATTTTCTTACTCATACTTTGCTAATATTAGTGTATAGAAATGCAACAGATTTTTGTGTATTGGTTATATTCATGTATTTTAAATGTTTTGATGGAGATATTAGAATTTTCTATATGTTTTCTGCAAATAAAATAATGAATTTTATTTCTCCTTTACACAATGAAATGCCTTTATTTACTTTTTTTCTTGCCTGATTGTACCTGCTAAGATTTCAATTTTTTTTTAAATTAAAGTGACAAAAGTGGGTATCACTGTTTTGTTCCTGGTCCTAGAGGAGGACTGTTTTGCTTTTCACCATACTGGCAGTAAAATTTTTATGTATCACCTTAATTGAGTGAGTTCTTGCTATACACAAATATTCATTCTTGTTGTAGTTGAATTTTTTGAAATAATAAATGGATATAGAATTTTGTCCAGTGCTTTTTTTTTTTGCATTGAGGTGATTATATGATTTTTCATCTTTCATTTTGTTAATACTGTGTACCATGTTGACTGATTTTAGAAATGTTACATTTGATTCGCTACTCTTTTGTTGAGGATTTTTACATTTATGTTCATCAGTGATATTTGCCTCTAATTTTGTTCTGTTGTGGGGTTTTTTGGGTCTGATTTTTAGTACCAAGGTGATAATTGGCCTTGTAAAAATGAGTCTGGAAGTATTCCTGTTATTTGAAACAGTTTGAGGTATATTGATTGGTATTAATTCTTTGGAAATGCTTGATAGAATTCACTAGTGAACCTGTCTGGTCCTGAACTTTAGTTTGTTGGAAGGTTTTGATGGCTAGTAATTGGTTAATTTTTTTTCAAAGTTGATTTTTTAAAAAATAAAATAATAGTTTATTTTTACATCATTCTGTGCCTTTTTCCATCTCATTTGTAATCTCCATGGGCTCCCTATCACCAAATCACCCATGTGCCATCACCATAGTCCAGTGCCCTTCTCCTTCCCCCCACTCCCATTTTTGATCCTGTTCCCCACTCCACTCTGGTAAAATTTCTCTGGTTGTAGTTGTTTATTATTATTTTTCCCCCCCCGGTCCTTTATACTGCTGCTGTGACTGAAACTAATGGCTAATAATTGGTTTTTAAGATTTTCATATTCCTGATTCAGTCTGATCAATTGTCTGTTTTTTAGGAATTAGTCTATTTTTCTAGTTTTTCCAATTTATGATTCCAATATTTTTTATAGTAACCTCAAGGTTCTTTATGTTTCTGTGGTATCAGTTGTGATGTTTCTCCCTTCATTTCTGATTTTCTTTACCTAATACTTTCTTTTATCTTTGTGAGTCAAACTTAAAGTTGTTAACTTTTTTTTTTCCAAAAACCCAGCTTTTATATTCTTCCCATGACACCCAGTCTTCAGGAGGCATCTGTAGCTGTTATTGTATAAATGGGTAACCTTTGGAGAAAAGAAACAATCACTTCAAAGATACGTTTATGGGTTGCAACAAAGAAGTCATGGTAGTAAGAATGGGAAATTCTCCTACAGAGAAGTAGGAAAGCTAGTGATTATGAGCTACTGATAAGACAGTTAAATCTTATTTAATAAAAAGAAAAACACCAACTTTCAGTTTTATTATTTATCTTACTTTTAGTTTTTATTTTATTTTAGCTCTGGTATTTGTTATTTCCTGCCTTCTATTAACTTTGGACTTAGTTTGTTCTTTTTAATTCAATATGAAGTTAGGTTATTTGAGATTTTTGTTGTTTCTTGATGCAGGCATTTATTGCTGTGAGCTTCCCCCTTAGAACTGCTTTTGCTATGTCTGATACATTTTCAGATGTTGTATTTTCATTTTTCTCAAGGTATTAAAAAAAATTGGTACTTTGGTTCAGTATTATGTTTCATTTCTACATATTTTTTAATTGATTTATCATTTCATTTTTTGACGGCAGTGCATATAACTTATGTTTTGACATCTGTTGTACCTCCCTTGGGCATTCAAATATGTTTAACATTTTGGGCGTTAACTTGTCTTTTTCTAAAGGACTGTCTATCAGCTGTTCATTTCCTTTGAGCCGGCTTTAGATTCTGGAATGGTAAATAATGAGTATGTGCTAGATAGCAGTGTATATGAGCTTTGTGTTGAAGGCAGAGGGATCTGATTCTAGGTTTGCTGTTAATAATTATGTGTGTCTTATTCTAGTTTTCTCATTGTTAGACTCAGTCTTTAAAACAGGGAGAGCAGTAGTTACCATTTTGATGTAGACTCTCACTGGAAAGAGTGGATCCTTTGCCATCTGGAGAAGGGATTTTAGGAAGTATGAGGTGTAGTTGACCTAGGTAAGGCTTTTTTATAGGCTTAAACACAAGAAAACCACTGCCAGAAAAGAGAACTTAGCCTGGCTCTGAGAAGGAAACTAGGGGAAATATTTAAAGGGTAGGTGCGTGAATGTGGGGCAAAGAATAGGATCATAACATGTTCTGGGTTGGACTATACCAGAGCATTTGTAGATGGGTTATATTTCATCGGTGTACATGAGATCTGCTCCTTTTCCCTCCAGAAAATTTCAAAATAATCATTAGGCCAGACCTAATGCCTTTTGGTCTAGCATGGCACCTTCTGGTCAGTAGGGTGGGCCAAACTGTTTGGACAGGACTAGCCATAGTTCTGTAAGTAGGTGCTTTTAGGATCACTGAAATGAGCAGAGTGTGTCCTGCTTTTAAAAAGTCCCTTCTATCTGCAAGTGCATTAAGTTGCATAATTTTATGACTTGCTTTTTTTAAATATCTTTATCTTAAGGGATAGAATAGGATTGTAAGAAGTTATATTAATTATAGTGGAAGCTCTCTTTGGGATTTTAAATGAATAGTCAGTAAGATTGATAAATAGTTGCAGTAACTATCACCATTTTCAGTTTTCCCATGTCTATTTTATATAGCAGTGTGTGGACATAAGTGGGAGGTAATATGTTATATAGAAAGTTGCAAGTGGATTAATTTGTCTGGAACAGAGAACTGGTTGAGCCATAGTGAAAAAATTGGTAAGAATTGGAAGGTGTGGCAAGAAATCTGAATTTTATTCTATTACATAAAAAACTGGTAGCAACTAGTTAAAGTGTGATTTTCCCCTTCCATAAAAGCATAACAGCATCAAAGAAAAAAACTTAAGCTAAAACCAAATTACCATGAATCTTTGCATCTGAACATTCCAAGATTTAAATGCAAGATTTTAAAGTTTATGTGATTTAATTTTACTTTCAAAAGAATATTGCAAGTCATTGGTTAGTTCAGAGGATGATTTGTGCGAACCTTTTTAATATTTGGAGAGAGGACCTTGCCTAGGAAACAAATTTGCCTCAATGTTTTGGTTATTTGTGTAAAGACAGATTGGTCATAACTTTGTCTAGCATACGTTCCAAAGGGGGCTTGCCCTACTGACGAGGGGCTCAGCCAAATTAAAATTCTTTATATCCTATATATCACCCCAAATATGTATAGTTTTTAAAAGGTTAGTTGGCATCTTATTCTTTTCCCAGATTATTATAAAAGAAAATACAAAGCAAGTGAAAAAGACACTGAACTTTAAGCTGTGATATGAAAATCTGAAAAAAGAGAACAGACTATATACACGTGTAGGAGAATTTCAAGCTCCTTGTGAAGAAGAGGGTCTTTAATTCTGGTAAAAGTTAGATGCCTTCTCATTCTTACTTATTGCAATCCAGATACATTCCTTATACCATAGTGCCACTTCTCTTTATTTTACACTTTAGTTTTTTTTTTTTTTTTTGCCTGTACTGGGAGTGATGAGAGATTATTTCTTTTTACATTTTCCCCAACTTTGCTTATGTTTTTAAAAAATCTACTAAAATCTTATAAATAGCAAAGTCATAATATATCATGACATTTGTGAAGTAGATTTCTATAGGTCAAATCTTACTGCTATAAAAAATTATTGAATGCTGAGAATCCATATAGCAAAGATATTTCATACAATAAGGTCAGAGTGTTAAGGTACATTCCTGGAGCTTTTCATATGAAATGGTGGTGCCTTTTTCAGTTGTTGTGCCTCAGAGGAAGCTTGGGTTTACTAAGTTAATAGAAAATGTGGTAGTTATTAATGCTTCTTACTAGGTTTTACATATTTTCCTTATTTTGTGCTTTAAACCCACTAAAGGCTGTTTATGATCAATACTGAAATAAAAAAGTCAACATTCTAGTTTATTTAATTTTTTCCCCTTACTAAAAAGAGAATCGATGTTAAGTGGTAAGCCACTTACATTTTTTACCCTTACTTTGTGTGTTGTTTTTGATGTTAAATTTTATATCTAAGTAGTGTTCTTTAATTATTATAATCATCGCTAGTCTTACTGTTTTTGTCCTTCAACCTTTATAAGTATTAATGCACTGCCCTTACTATATATTTACCTTTACAGTGAATATTATTCTTTCATATATTTTCTTATTACTATTTTAACACCCCTTCCTTTCACCTTGAGGAAATTGTAACATTTCTTATAATTCATTTTCACAGTGATGGAATTCTTTTTCTCATCTGGACTTCTCTATCTTCTCAATTCTGAATGTAATTTTGCCGCATAGAATATACTTAGTTGGACATTTTTTTCTTTCAGTGTTTTAAATATGTTGTCTTACTTTATTCTGGACTGCAAAGTTTCTTCTGATAAATCTTGTGCGGCTTCCCTTTTTTGTAAAAAGTTTCTCTGTTGCTGTTAGTGTAATTCTGTCTCTTCTGTATGTTTTGATATTATAATAATAATATTTCTTGGTATGGGTCTCTTTCAATTTCTCTTATTTAGAACTCTCAGAGCTTATTGGATCTGAATGTTCGTTTCCTTCCCTTGGTTAGGGAAATGTTACTTCAAAGGAGAATTCATGGTCCCTTTTCTTCTTTTGGGAGCTCTGTAACATGAGTTTTAGTTTGTTTTATGTTGTTCCGTAACTACCTTCAATTAACTTCACTTTTTTCTGTTCTTATTTCTCTGTGCTGTTCTGATTGGATGAGTTCCACTTGCTGTCTTTGAGATCATGGATCATTTTTGCTCCAAAAGTCTGCTTTTTTTTTTGTACCTATTTGAGCTTTCTGTAATTTTTTATGTACTTTCCCTTTATGAAAATATTAATGTCGATTTTTTAAAAAAGATTTATTTATTTGTACATACAGAATTGGGGTACAGGCCAGAGGCTGAGGGATGGTGAGAAGCTTCACCAGAGACAGTGGGGAGCAGAACAGGCAGATCGACGAAGTACACTGCTAAGGGGAGCAGGGGTGGGTCCAGAGGTCTGATGCACCATGTGGGTCACATCTGGGGCTGTATCAAACTCATGCTGAAGTGGCTTTAGCTTCTTAGTGCTGTGCTTTAACCTGCTGCACCACCAGGGAGGGCCCAAGAGCTTTCACTTTTTAAAAACCCTTTATAATTTTCATTTTAAAATTAGAAAGTTAATTGTTTAAGTTTATCAAATATCCCATCACTGTTCCAATTTCCAGAGGTATTAAATATAATTTTAAAATAGTATATATTATTATCTAGATCCAGATCCCAATAACTTCAGTCATATGATTAATATATCTTTTTAGGTACATGGCCATATCTTTTATTTTTACATATTTTTGTCCATTTTTCCATCTCAGTTGCAATCCCCTTGGGTTTCCCATCACCAAATCACCCATGTGCCATTACCATAGTCCAGTGCATTTCCCTCTCCCTACTGTTTTTGATCCCATTTCCCACTCCACCCCCAATAAATGTTTCTGGTATATAGTGTTCATCATTATCATTATCATTATTTACTCGCCTGTTCCGTTATATTCCTGCTATGAGACAAACTATCTGGTATTTTTCCTTTTCTTTCTGGCTTATTTCACTAAGCATGATCTTTTCCAGCTCCATCCATGTTGCTGCAAAAGACATGTGTTTC
>NW_004567131.1:4270031-4272868 GCF_000260355.1 Condylura cristata
TTTTTGTAATGTCTCTTTTGCTGTACAGAAGCTCTTTAACTTTATATAGTCCTATCTATTTATCCTTACCTTCACTATCGTTGCATTGGGTGCTCTATCTTTAAAGATGTCGCCAAAGTGTATGTCATGTAGTGTTTGGCCCATCTTTGCTTCCAGATATTTTTATGGTTTCTGTTCTTATGTCTAGGTCTTTAACCCACTTCGAGTTGATTTTTGTGTTTGGTGAGAGGTAGTGATCTAGTTTCTTTTTTTTGCATGTAGCTTCCCAGTTTTCCCAGCACTATTTGCTGAACAAACTTTCTTTGTTTCATTGTATCTTCTTTGTTCCTTTGTCAAAGATTAGCTGTCCATAAACCTATGGGTTTATATCTGGGTTTTCTATCCGAATCCACTGGTCTGTATGTTGTTGTTCCAGTACCATGCAGTTTTGATTGTTATTGCTTTGTAGTATAGCTTGAAGTTTGGGATTGTAATGCCTCCATTCTCTTCCTTCCTAGTCTTGAGAGTTTTGGCTATTCGAGCTCTTTTGTTGTTCCACATGAATCTCATCAATATATTTTCTATTTCTTTGAAGAATGTCATTGAGACTTTTACTGGGGTGATAGTAAATCTGTATATTGCTTTTGGCAGGATGGCCATTTTGATGATGTTAATTCTCCCGATCCATGAGCAAGGGATGTCTTTCCATTTTATGGTGTTTTCTTGTATTTCTTCTTTTTTTTTTTTTGAAGAGTAATTTATTTGTGCACTCAGAACTGGGGTACAGGCTAGAGACTCAGGGGCGGCGAGAGACTTCACCAGAGACAAGAGTGGGGAGCAGAACAGGCAGATCGACGAAGTATACTACTGAGGGGAGCAGTGGGCGGGTCAGGAGAGGTCTGCCGCCCCATGTGGTCACCTCCGTGGCAGGTGGGAATCGAACTCATGTGGAATTGGCTTTAGCTTCTCAGTGCTGTGCTTTAACCCGCTGCGCCACCAGGGAGGCTCCCCACTCTTGTCTCTGGTGAAGCCTCCCTGGTGGTGCAGCGGGTTAAAGCACAGCACTGAGAAGCTAAAGCCAATTCCACCATCTTCTTGTATTTCTTTTAACAGTGTTTTGTAATTTTCTTTGTATAGGTCTTTTATCTCTTTTGTTAGGTTGATTCCCAGGTATTTGATTCTTTTTGCTTTAATTGAAAAGGGAATTTTTTTTTTATTTCTGTTTCTTTTGATTGGTTGTGTATAGGGAGACCTCTGATTTTTGTGTGTTGATTTTATATCCTCTATTTAGGTTTTTTTTTTTTAAATCTGGTTATTCACTAGTGTCTTACAATCTAGAATTTGCAGATTACTGGTTAAGAGGCTTACCATTTCTTATGATACATAGGTTAACATATAAAGCATAAAAGTGATATTTAATAAATGGTAGGTAAACATAATAACATTGCATTTTCCTTCTCTTATCATTAGTATATGTAGCAATTGTAACTTAAATTGTGTTATAAGTACCTTTAGAAGGAAATATTTAATGTCAGTGAAAAAGAACTTATAAGTTTAAAATATAGTTTAACTTAAAATTACTAGTATTAAACTTCACACCTTAATTTTGGAGCAGTCATAATAATGTCATATCAAGCATACTAGAATGGATAGATATGCAAAACAATGTAATGTTATTAAGAGTAAAGGAATTATGGTTTATGGATTTTTTTCAAATGTCATGTTAATTGAATATGCTATTAATATACTGTTAAGTGAATTATGTAAAAACAGATTTATGTCAAAGGGGAGAACCACAAAACCACATATGTGTGTGAAATACCCTCCAGCTCATATTCATTACCTGGAAACTGTTGATTAGAACACAGGAGTGAGAGTGAACCCATTATTTCAGAAATTGTATCCATGTTAATATACTACCTGTTTTCCTCTCCTCTGCGCATTGCATTGCCTTAACTTTTTGATGGGTATTTTTGATATTAAACATATAATCATTTATATGTGTAACAGCTTTGTTGATGCTTCACATGCCATTCAGTAAACTCATTTGAAGCATATAGGCTTTGAAAAAGATTTTGTTTTTAAGGATTTATTTATGTATACAGACCTGGGGTACAAGCCAGAGGTGCAGGGGCAGTGAGAGGTTTCATCAGAGACTAAGTAGGAAGCAGAACAGGCAGATGAATGAAGTACACTGCTGAGGGGAACAGTGGGCAAGACAGGAGAGTTCTACTGTGCCATGTGGTGGATCACCTCTGGGACTGGGGATCAAACCATGCACAGAAGTGGTTGCATCACTTGCAGGGATGCTTCCTAACCCGTTGTGCCACCAAGGAGGCAAAAAAGATTTGCTTTTTCTTTTATCTTTTTTTTTTGTATTTTGAACTTACTGTTTGTTTTTAGGACCAGAAATACTCATGGGCCTTAGGTGCAATGTTTATATGCGTGAATGTTGAAATCCCCAGTATCACATGAATGGAAGAGAAAAGAACTAGAGGAGATTATGGTAATGGGAGACTTTGTTTAAAGGAAAGAGAATGGGGATGACCAAATTTGTCAGTCTTTACCTATGTGCTTACAAATACTTGACAAGACCCAAAAGCAGGCACACAGAAGAATAATTAAACCACCACCACTAACATTTAATTACACAGGGAGTGAGAAAAGGAAAAGCTAAGAGAAAGAAGAAATTCATTCTTTGTCACTTGTCAAGAGGCTGTCTCTTACCAGCAAATAGTGTCATCTGAGTGGAACCAGGGTAAAGCAGAACCCAAAATATAAAAGAGCTCTTCTACTACCTGTGCCTGGTCTTTTTAAAGTACATAGTGGCTCTGCTCTGCTCTGCTCTGCTCTGCTCC
>NW_004567131.1:4273236-4305570 GCF_000260355.1 Condylura cristata
CACACACACACACACACACACACACACACACAAAAGAGCTGGAGATGTTAGAGCACAAACAGATGTTAGAAACAGAGTCAAAAAGATTTTAATGAGGTTGCTAAAATCAAACGAAATAGCAATGATTTAAATCAAATAGCAGTGATTTCAATGAGATGAATATTGTGAATGAGTAGATAGTAAGGCAGAGTTCTCCATTTCTAGAAAATGGTCAATATATCTAAGTCAAAAAGGCATAGGAATCTCAAAAGTGGCTATGAGAGGCTATTGTTTAAATAATTTTCTCTCTCTATGAGAGGCTATTAAAATAATTTTCTTTCTCTTTTCATTCCAGTTGATGTCAAATAGTACGGCAAAATGCACTTGTAAACTAATCAAATCTCAATCCATTTGATATATTTTTATATAAACTCATAGACAGAATAACCAGGTGGAATTTCTGTTGACTTTCCATAAGGAAACTTGAAAAAACAGTGTCCTTTGAAACAAAAATATATTAAAATAATGTTCACCTAGGTAGTCTATTTAGTCCTGTGTAGAAAACTCTCAGTCAGAAGTTCTGTCACTTATAAAGATTTTTAAATATTGTTGAAGTTTTTTTCTGTTAATTTTTCCAGAAATAATTTCTACAAGTTAAAACTTTCAAGTACCCCAAATTTAAAATTATAATGATATAAGTGACAATAACTTTTTATTTTGTTCATACAGAACTGGGGTACAGGCCAGAGGCTCAGGGGCAGCGAGAGGCTTCCCCAGAGACAGAGTGGGGAATATAACAGGCAGATCTACTAAGTACACTGCTGGGGGGAGCAGCGGGCGGGCTAGGAGAGGTCTGCCACGCCATGTGGTCAGTGACCTCTGGGGCAGGTGGAATCGAACTCATGCGGAAGTGGCTTTAGCTTCTCAGTGCTGTGCTTTAACCCGCTGCGCCACCAGGGAGGGCCGACAATAACTTTTTTTAAAGGTTATAATTTAAAACACTCTAAAACAACCAGGATTGACAAATTTTATATCAGGAATATCATTATATCATTTAGAAATTTCAGAATACCATTGTTAATATTCATGTATATGCTAATGTGAGGCATTTCTCTCAGTGGCAGTGTTTCCCATTAAATTCCAGTTTACCAGATAAATATCAAAAAGGTTGAATTTACTTATTTTCCCATGAGGAAAGGGTGAAATTGTATGGGTTGACTAAAGTGCTCTATGTAGATGAATAAATTTTTCTGTAATCAAAGAATCCTTAATCTTCTTGATTTAGATTTCTGGGATGTTTTTTCCTAAGTATAAGATAAAAACACAATTTAATTACCCAAGAATGACAATTGAAGTTATCAAAGCTTCACCTTGTCTCAGCATTATACTCACTGACAAATCATAACTTAATTTTGATTTCATCATCAGCATTCCTAAACCTTGAAAAACCCGTAATTTTCCAACTCCAATTTTACCTAATGTTTAAAGACTTAAGCAGTTTACTTCAGATTGCCACTTTTGGGCAGCTTATACCAAACACAAATAATACAGCTGAAAAAGAAAAAAAAGTTACACAAAATACCACTACTTTAAAGATGTGTTAACAAACTAAGCCATTAAATTCCAAATTAGTTGTCACTAACCAAAGATTATCCCAGAACATGTTTCTTGGAAGAAAAACCTGGACCAATTCCCATTATATTTCTTAGCTCAATTTCTGTAGGTGCCAGTTATTGCATTTTTATTATCTCCTGGAAGCCAAAATAATTAGACACAAAGGGGCAGAGATAGGCATACAACATATGGAGTCAGGCAGCTTCCTTAGTTTTCATTTAATCCATTTGGAATATTTTATGTAATTGCAGTTTGATTCATATTTGCTGCAACTTAAAAAAAAACAGCCTACAAAGTGATAAAAAGGAAAAATAAAATGTAATTCCATATGTAGGTTCATGTGTACAGCAAAAACTTCACAAAAATCAAAATTGTTTAAAATCCAAATCCCAAATCAAACTAAGTTCTTTGCATGGAGTCAGAGCCAACTCTCATAGCTAGGGAGTGATGACAGCAAGTATTAGACTTTTTCAGAGGCTATCCTATACTTAAGATTTTAGAAGGGAAAAAGTTGATTTAGAGTAATTTTCAAGGAAGGCTCATAGTTTTAGTCATTACCTTAGGATTTCCAGTGCTCATGAGGTAGTCAGTTCTGGGATATCCTGCAACACAGAAGATTTAAGAGAAAAATACATTTAAATTTTTGTCATTTTCTTAAAAAGCTCAGGTATTCAGTGGGTTCACAAGACCAGTGGGTTTTAGTCTCTGGGTCATCCCTTTCTGGACTTTCTACACTCCGGAGTGATGCACCCAGGATTGTATGCCTGCAGATTGCAAAGATGTGTGAGTGGTTAGTAAAACAACCTAAGAACCACATTATGTTTCTGACAGTTGACCTGGGCATCTCTGTTGTGCCAAGTCTTGAGTAAGATCCATCAGTGGATCTGAAAGGATGCAGTGGTTCATCTGGGGACATAGGGATCCTAAAGTGCAGTTATTAGTTACAGACAGAATTGCCTTTTATGTTTTTTTTTTTTTTTTACATACTGTGTGATACTACATTCTTGTTTTATGTCTCGTGCAAACTTTAAATTGAAGCTTAGATTGGTCTTCCAAAGACAACTTGAAAGGGGCTTACATGTAGCCCCCTTCTAGTAACCACTCCTGTCTGGGAAAGGTGATGGATAGTACCTAATCTGAACCTCGGTGGGTTTCTTGACATAGTTTAACCAAAGTCTTCTTTAGGGTGTGATTCATTTGTTCAGGTTGGCCTATAGATTGTGGTCTGTAGGCAGCATGTAGCCTCCAAGTGATCTGTAAGGTATTTTTGAGTCCATATACCAGAGTTTATAAGATCACCCAAACCAAAAACAAGGTTGAAACAAAGTTTAAAATTAAATCTGCATCAAAATATTCAGAGATGGCCCTCCCTGATGGTGTAATGGGTTAAAGCACAGCACTGGGAGCCTAGCCACCGCCTCGAGTGCAATCTCTGGCCTGTGAGTGTAACCCCCTGCCCAGGAGGTGACCCATATGGTATAGCAGACCTGCCATGTCTTGCCTGTTCGGCTCACCACTCCATCTTTGGTGAATCAGCCTTTCGTTGCCCCTGCATCTCTGGCTTGTACCTCAGTATCATATGCATAAATAAATAAATCTTAAAAAAAAAAAAAGATATGCAGCAGTAATGTTCCTGAAATAAAATCAGTCTCTAAATTAGAGACAAAAAATTTCCTGATACCTATCTGTCAGTCACACTGTGTTTATTGTGGCCAACTTAAGGAACAGTCCTTGGGCTGGCCAACCACAGGCATCTGGGTCCTTGATGGACACTAAGCTGCTATGGACCAGTCCTGTAGGAAAGGGGATAACCAATTTTGTGAATCTTCATTCACATGCTAAAGATCACAGAGAAATTAGGGGAAAAAAAAAAAGAGGATACCATCTGTCCAGCTGTCAGCATCAGCTGAGCAGATACGAGGGCATAAGCAGAAGCCAAAACAGGTGAGACATGTCTTCTGTGCCTAGTCTTTTTAAAGGTCTAAGTGGTGGCTCCACTCTGCCCCTACTTCCCAACAGCCCCCATTCAAGGAGTCAGGTGTGGAGTCTGAAAAGCTCCACCATCAAGTTGGCCAGGAGTGTTATCGACACTTTCAGAGGTTGTTCCTCATTGTTCTTACAATTTGAACCTTGCAGATAATCAGTGGGACGGAATCTTAATAGTGGGTTAGAACTGGTTCTGTCAGCATGTTAAGTGTGATAATGATGTTAACTTACATAGTAAGCCACAGAAATGAAGAACAAGAGTCACGTTTTAATGAGCTTCCATAGTTTGGAAGGTTAAAATTGCTAGTGGTCGTTTTTCTTTCTTTGCCCTATATCTTTAACATCCTTATATAAATTCTTCTCTGATAAATGATTTAAGAAAATTTAAATAAATGAAGGAACTTAGATTTTTTAGTGTTTTTCCTGTTTTGCATGCAGTTAATTTAAGACTATAATATTAACATACTTATGCCGTTGGCTTCTTAATTTTTAATGTCTTAGGCTTGTGTTTCTCTTGTCATAGCTTCTATATTTTCCATCTATGTAGACATAACATTATCACTGTAACTATACTCATTCTACTATAAAACCATTGGTCCTGGCAAAGCAATCAGTGCCATTATGTGTCTGCCAAAATTTGAATAACGTTAAATGTCCATCTCTGCAGCCATTAAAATAATTTATAAGTAATATATATAATACCCCATTTTTATAACAGGATAAAACTAATGTGAAGGGAACATTACCAAATTTTTGGTAATAACAGCATAAAACAATCCCTGTCCTCAAACATCCAGATTACTATTCAGTGTGGTTAAATATTCTTTCTTTTAAAAAAAATTATTTATTTATGCATATAAGAACTGCAGTGTCGGTCAGAGGTATAGGTAGGTGAGAGTATTCACCACAGAGTGGGGAGCAGAACAGGCTGAAATACACTGAAATACACTGCTGAGGGGAGCAGCAGATGAGACAGGAGAGGTCTGCTGTGCCATGTGGATCAGCTCCCTTGCTAGGGATTCAACTCAGGCTACAGTGGCAGCAAATAGTGATGTCATTTTTGGAGTCAGTGGGTTCTGAGAGTGGGGTCTTTGGGTTCACTCTGGGAAAGGTTTCACCAGTTTCTCTTTCAGTGGCATGCTGTGAATTTCTAGGTGTGTTTCTCCATGATACTTAAATGTTAGTTATATTTAAAAGAATGGTTTATTAGGAGAAAGAACAGAAGAATAAAAGACAGTTGCATAGACACAAGCTGGCAGAAGGAGCTGCCCTGGAAGGGGTAGGTTTGCTGAGAGAGGCCTGCATGATTGCAGGCAGGAGGCCTTGAGAATAGCCTCTGCTGAGGGAGGTCAGGGCAGAGAAGCCCCAGCAGGGTACAGGTCATGGGCAGGCAGGAGGCTGCTGCATTGCAGAGGGAAAGATGGTTGGTGGAAAGAAGCACTTGCATTGTCACAGGTGGGCAGAGGGCTGCAGCCCTTTTGTGGGGCCTGCTTTAGGTTTTAGCATCTTTCAGTAGAGAGGGGCTCATTTTTGTGGGTGAATGGTTCCTTAATCTCCCTATCTTCACTTTCAAGTCTGTGCTCCTGACACTTGCTACTGCAGTCAAGTAGTTTTTATAGCTGGATTAACAGCTATGTTAATCCCTTCTATCCCCACCTCTTTGTGTGAGTCTTATGATGCCTTCTTTCCAGTTTTTCTATTCTTATCCTCCATCAGTAGTGCTGACACTTAGCCCCTTGGCACCACCAGGAAGGCCCAGGGTGGTTAAATGTTCTTACAGAGGTAAGTGTGGAGTTCCCATGTAAGGTAGGGCACCTTATCTAATTCAGTGGATCCTGGAAAGTTTCTTGAAAGCAGATATACTGGACAAGTCTGTGATATCAATTAGAGTCAAGTGAATGAGTGGAAAGAGGAAGGAAAGGGGTACCTGATTCAGTCTTTGTGTTCTGTATGCTGAGAGTAAGTTTAGTGGATTATGATATTAAGGGAGTCCATGAGAGAAGGAAGCTGGAGCGGTACGTTAGTGTATGGTCACGTCATGGAGCCTTGGTGTCCCATGTTGCTGATAAGTGTAAACTGAATGCAGTTAACACTGGAAATAACAAACTGGGTTAAGTATGAGTGACATTGTCCACTTTTGGAATAAAGTAGCTTATTTTTGTCTTTGTTCAATTCAAGATTCTAGATTCTTCAAGATTCCTGAAGGTCATCAACTTTGTTTTTGAGCAGTGATCTTGGAGGGCGTGTGGGAAGTATTTAAATGTTGGCTGGAACTTTAATAAAGCAGTATCATTTCATACTGTCCTTGCAGGCTCTTCACAAATTCTGATGCGGTTTTTAAATAGCTTTGTTACCTTGAGGGAGTTTCATAATCTCCCTGTGACTAAATACTTTTCTTATCTAGAAAATGGAGAATACAATAGAATCTACCTAATCAGATTACTGGGTAGATTAAGTTTATATAAAGCATTTAGAATAGTGTTTGGGTCATAGTAAGCACTTTACAATATTTAATTATTACTTCTTTGAAGAATAAGAGATTAGTATAAACTAAAGTTGTTAAGGACCTGATCCAGAGCATTTGTCATGTTACAAAGGAATGAACTGATTTAAGAAACATTCAGTAACTTGGTTAGATAGGATTTGGTCAATAAGGGTATGAAGGTTTTAGGTTAATTTCCTGATTTAAAGTCAGAGAATTAGGTTCTCCCCTCCTCCCACTATAGGCATTTCCAATGGCCTATCCACTCTAGTTAGTTCTAGAAGTTGAAGGTCTAGAAGAGGAGATGCTCATGTTGAAGAAAGATTGTTGATTTAAAGTGACTCATCTTCTTTGGATTTTTGCTTGGCTGCTCTCTGATTCCCTTCTCTTGAAGTCTGTTCCTTAGAAGCTTCTAGACTTCTTTCTTTGATGGACAGAAAGGTAAGAACAGCCTAGGGCTACCTCCAGTTTGTGGGCTTGGGGTGGTATCTACTCTCTTCTCTGTGCTTTTCTCTTTTTCTTTCTTTTTTCTCCCACTTCCCTTGTTTGCCTGTATCCTTTTTACCCTTTAGTGGGAGACAGAAGAAAGGGTATTTCCACCTTGTTGGCCTTGCAATAGAATAGGTTAGTGTTTCACACTCTCTATGGGGAGGATGTTAAACACAGGCCAGAAAGCACTCCCTTGTATATTTAAATTTAAAAGATTTATCTTAATTCTGTACTTTTAATCTGATACTGAGAGAGATTTGGAATCTACCTTGAACCAACTCTGTAATTTGGGACACTTGTTGCTCCAGAAACTAGCTAACTCCTAAAAAATAGCTTTATCCACTAGGCAAAAAGGAGGCTTTTTGGCAATACTGGGGTGATCAAGTCAAGTTCACTTGAACTTGGGGTCCTGTGCTAGAGCTGTGCTTTTCCTTAGAGTAAGTAAGCTTGCATAGTTTAAGAATCTAAGGAGCTCTGTTAGTTTGCAGATAGAGTCCTACAGCTCTCTGTTGCAAATCTGATAGTTCTTGAACTTAAACACTTTTTATCTTAAAAGATCATGTTTATTTTGCATTCTACTTTACAATTCATCAATTTTTTAAAATATAAATGGAAGATTTCATCCCTAATCTGTTTACTTAAATTGCTGCTTCAGGACCATAAACCTTTCAGTTTTTTGTGTCTTCATTCCATGCATACCATCTCAACTCCTAGTTTAGAGAATTTAAAGCACAAGGTTTTGGGGTCAGAACTTTTTATTGAGTGTTTTGTATGTTTTTCACTGTGGGTGTTGGGTTTTTGTCTAATATCATACTGACTTCTTTCTTTTATTATTTCTGAAATGAGGTTTTTGAATCTTTGGAACACTGGCCTTGATTATAAATAATTTGTACTAAAAGTTGTCCATTTCCTAGAGTTTATAATAAATGCAAATATTGTTTAGAATCCCCTGCCTGTATAGTCATAAAAAAATAGCAGTCAGTGTTTATTGTGTTTTTCCTGTGTGCTGCTACCTTTTTGTCAGCATATTAGTATACGGTACTTTAAAAATAAATTACTTATCTTGTAGAATCCATGCTAACCATACTGTTGTTTTTAATTAACAGATTTCAACACTAAACTTGCACAATGTCTTTGAAACCAAGAGTAGTAGATTTTGATGAAACATGGAACAAACTTTTAACGACAATCAAAGCTGTTGTTATGTTGGAATATGTCGAAAGAGCAACATGGAATGACCGCTTCTCGTATCCTTTTACTTGGATTTGATGAGTTTCTTGTTGGCAGTATGTTGATAAATTTATTAGAGATCCATAGATGAATATTTAAAAAATTGATAGACATGTTAGGAAGTGAGAATAAATTTAAATGTGATTACTTTCAAATATGTTGTTGCTTGCATTTTCAAATGTATCACCATATGTAGCAGTCTGCAATCTTTGATAACATTTCAACTTAGTGTTTATTATAGGTCAGTCACTACTGCAGGATTTGGGATACAGTAGTGAACAAACTACTCTTTATTTACTAAGAGAAACAAGCAATAAATGGATATAAAAAAATCTAATGGCTCTGCTTCTCATAGCAGGTAGTAATATATCAAGGAAAATACAAAGAAAAGATATGGAGAATGGTTTAGAGTATGTATGTGACTTTTAGAAGGTGGTTAAGGAAACTTCTCTGAAGATGCTGATATTTGAGCAGAAACTGGAGCAAAGCAAGGCAGAATGTCATTCAGGGGAAGAGTATAGGTAGAGCGTGAACACCAAGTGCAATGACTGTATGATGGAAACTTGTTTTGCATTTGGGTTGTCTGTGAATTAGAAGTTCTTAACAAAAACATAGTTTTCATATGTAGTTTCCCTAGGACAGTCTGAAACCCATTGACCTATATTTCTCTGCCTCAGCCATCTGCCACACCTCACTATTGGTACCTTTTCTAGCAGTCTTCTGAGACTAAGGATTATGTTGGACATACGTTCTTTAGAAAAGGTTGGATTTTATAAGCCAGCGTTTCAGCTTGTTCTCAGTGCCTAACTGTTGTTATCTTTAAGCTGAATGTCAATGCAAAAACAGTGACTTTCTTTTAGTCTTAACAGGAAACCAGTTAATTCATTACAACTGCACATGCCAGTAAGTAATAGGTGACCTATGTTCTAGGTACTAAAGAGCCATTAAATGATGGTAATGTCTTAAGGAATCCTTCATAGTGTTAAAAAACAAAATTCAACCAATTTAAGATCTAATTGGCTTTATTAAATGATATATGACAGCAGTAGCATGTCTTCTGGAAACTAGAAAAGAGCTTTTAGAGTTATACAGAATGGAAGGTTTTTATAGTTAGGCAGAACAGATTACTAGTAAAAAAAATGTTATTTCAGAAAAAGCCACCTTCTTTCAAAGGAAGGCAGGGAGATTTATACAGATTACCTCATTAGCTCCCACTAGCAAGTTTCAGTTCGTTTGATTTAAAATTTAACTTTTGCAAGACCCTGAAACTGCACTTAAATTAGCTATTAAGTCATGGTAGAATTCAGCATAAATGACCTCTTTGTTTCATAAAGATTTTTTACATTTTATTTTTTGTTATTGGTATGTATGTGAAATATAAGAGATAAATGAAGAAATTCTTCTCTGTTATAGTTTTGAACAAAACTAATAGACACCTGGATCATCACTACATGGAATTCTGTCACTACCCTGCCTCCACATTCTCCTCTCAATTCACAAGTCTGCTCTTTTCCTCAGTGGCAACTGTTGTTCTGATTTTTGTATCTATTGTTTCCTTAATTTTTAAATTGTTAATACATACAGCCTTCAACAAAATTGACTAATTTTGTCTTTGGAACTCTATATAAATGAAAGCACACACTATAAATCTGTTAATATGTAACCACTGGATATTCCCTAGACTCCCAAACTTGCATGCTTCTAAAAAGGGTCCAGTCATCCATGTGCACAAAGACAAAGCATACTTGGTGTGAAAGAACTTTAATACAATTAGTATGCATAGAGAAGAGAGAAAGGGTAATAGTTTCCCAATAAAACAGCCATTTACCTATCTCCTCAAAGGCAAATGCTGAACAAATGGAGCTCGTCTGAAGCAGTGCTGCTGATGTCCAAAAGCTTGCCACAGGTCTAAGGCACCTTCAGGTGAGGACCACAGGAAAGGAATGAAAGGTGCCAGGCAAGCCTAGGATGAAAAGATCAAAGTACAAATCAAGATAATAACTGCCATTGTCAGCCTCCACATGGATCTTTCACACATCTCCAAGTGTCTCTACATGTCTCTTCCATATCTCCTAAGTCCCAAGTACCTGTGCAAGTTCAAAGCTAAATCAGTCAGTCCTTCTTCTTGTGCCTCCCCATATATCCTCTTGTGGTTCTCTTGAACCCACCTGCCTATCATGTTATATAGCTTCACCTGGCTGCTCATTAAGTAGGGCAGGGAACATGGTACCTCCACTTTTCACACATTTTGTTGCTGTTACACATGCATTGGTATCATTGTTTTCAATAGATACACATGTGTAAAAGTAATTTGTTGTAAATCACCTTGTAAAATATGTATTATTAGTCTCACTTTATAGAATATTGTGACCCAAGAAAGTAAGATGACATAAGTGCTATTGTAGGTTGGGATGCTGGGGTAAAATTTACAATCTTCTTAAGTTGACTTTAATTAAATTTGATCTGCTATTTGAAATTAACAGTGGTATCAAACTTAGTGAACCTGTGTCTACAAACATTTTATAAAATATAAACTCTTCAAGGGTAGAGGTTCCTATCCTCTTGTTCCCTCCTATCGTTCCAGCAACGAATACATACAGCAAGCAGATGTTTGGTGAATTAATAGCTACCAAATGTCATAAAGCATACTGTATAGATAAAAAATGATATTAGTTTTTGACTTGTGGCGGTTTCTTAATACTCATCCTTCATAAGTGTATGGGTTCAGGCATGCATGCAGGGCATTCTGGTAATAGATAATGTAAATAGGAAACATCTGTTTTCTTTTTTTTCCCCTAAAGATTCATTTATTTATGCCTATGAACTTGGGGACAGACCAGACGTGTGGGAGATGAGAGGATTCACCAGAGACACAGTGGGGAACAGAACAGGCAGACAGACTGAAATACATTTGCTTAGGGGAGCAGCAGGAGAGACAGGAGAGGTCTGCTGCGCCATGTGGGTCACCTCCCTGGCCAGGGATTGAACACATGCTGCAGTGTCTTTGGAGAGCTTCATAGTGCTATGCTTAAACCCTAACCTGTTGCACCACCAGGAAGAGCCCTGTGTTTTCTTCTAATGCATAACAAATTGCCACAAATTCAGTGACTTTTAAGAACTATCCTTTTATTATCTTACATTTCTGTAGGGTCTGAAGTCTTTGATGTGATTGGGTTCTCTGCTCAGGATCTTGTGACATAGAAATCAAGGATTTGGCTGGGTACTTTTTCATTAGAGCCCAGGATCATAGTCTCATCTAGACCTTGGGCTAAATCATTCCTCTTAATTGGCCAAATTCAGTTCCGTGCATTTGTAGGACTGGGGTTCCTGTTTCCTTTTGGACTACTGGGCAAGAATTGCTTTCATTGATTTGTAGTCAGTGTCTAGTTTTCCCCTCATCTTCAAAAGATGAACTGAAATAATTTTGCTGGTTGACACAGAGTGAAGAGTTTCTACTCTGGGACACAATTTTGTATCTGAGAATTTATAATTTGAAAACAGAATAATTTTTGGAAACTGTCTCCCTAAAGACTGTGGGACTGTGGCTCCCTGAAGATTTTGGGGAAGAGTATTTAAATCTAAATCTAACCTTCCACAGTTCTCATTTCTTCCCTCCCTCCCTCCCTCCCTCCCTCTCTCCCTCCCTCTCTCCCTCCCTCCCTCCCTCCCTCCCTCCCTTTCTCCCTCCCTCCCTCCCTCCCTCGCTCATGGAGGGGATATATTGAAATACTAATTTTAGTGTTGAAATTATTGGTACCTAATGAGCATTTGATGCCGAAATTACAATATTGAATCATTTTAAATATCAGTGAGGTGTTATATATTCTAGAAATAAGTAAGAGACAAATATGTAGAGCAAATAACATCTTGGGTAAAAGTTCTGTAAGTATGTATTGATAATTATAAATATTAATAACATCACACCTTTACTTAAAGGACAGTTGATTTAAATCTTAGCTAAACCTAATATTTTTTAAAGATGAAAATTTAAATTTAACTGTATTATATATGCTATGAATATACAGATGAAATTTTCAAAAATGGACATCATCGTACATCCAACATGTAGACTCCCTTAGTGTCCCAGAAGTGCCTCCTGTTACCACTTGTTCTAGTTACAGGGTTCATATGTTGCTATTCAAAATGTAGTTAATTGATATACTATTCATACTATATTTCTTCTAATAGAATGATGCTGAAAGTCAGTGATAGGTTGTAGACTATTCTGATGAGTATTGTGATGTGGGAAAAAGCACCAAATGAGTATGTTTTCTAACTTTTGTTTCTCAAATTATTTAGACATATCTATCTCTTACAATGTCTTATAGTCCTTTGTTGGTATTTTTATTTCTATGCTTTCACAAACCTTATTTTATAGGTTTCCTAGAAATACCCTCTAAATTTTAATGTCTGAGAGGAACCATTTTCTTAGAGTACTGTCAAGTAATTCTCACTAAATATTGATCGAATAAAAATTTGAAGAATCTTACTGTGCTTTGTAAAATAAATATGGTTATGTTTTACTTTTTACTTTTTGTCTCTGATTTATATAATTCTAAACCATAAAAAGTGAAGTATTGATTTTTTATTATTAATCCCAAACTTGACATTTTTTTAAATGCCAAACAAACTCATTTGTTTTAAACTAATATCTCTAAAGGTTATGAAAACCTTAACAGTTTAACTAGAGATATCTATGCTTTATGTGTGGCCTATCCTGAACCCCTTGGAGAAAGACTATATACAGAAACTAAGATTTTTTTGGAAAATCACGTACGGCATTTGCACAAGGTAAATGGTATATACTTGATATAAATATTTGTAGCTGCTTACTTTTTTGATTAGCTCACTTTTTTTCCAATGTAGAATTTATATCAAGTTAAAATGTATGCACACACACACACACACACAGTGATCATATATATATACACACATATATGATCACTGAGTAAAGTACTATGTTGTTAGGGTCTCTAAGGGAAACTAGTTTAGTTGCTCAAGATTATATAACTAGTAAGTGAAGGAGGAGGATTTTAAATCACATTTGAAAATATTCTTTTGTCCTTGGGTAGTATTTATAGAACCATAAGATCTCTCGTTGTTTCCCACCTCCTCCTTTATAGTTTCTAGCCTTTTATAGGCCTCTTTATAGCCTATTTAAAGTAATTTTTATATGGATAGCATATAATTTAAAATAACATTCTTTTCTAAAAAGGAAATGGTAAGTTTAAAAAGCATAATAGAAACTGACTAGTTATTTCGGCTAGTATATATATAGCAGGTCAGCATTAGGGACTTGATCTGTGTATATATACAGGTAAGGAATTTTGCAGTGTTTGGCTATAGACAGTGTGTTTAACTGTCCAGACAACAGATCTTACCAGCACGTACATGCTATCACTTACTATCTGTATTAAAATATTGACTCTACCAGTTAGTACCTGTGTGATCATGAGCATTAAGTCAGTAACTTACCTTAAGATGAAGCTTTAAGTTTCATTATAAAATAGACAAAAAACCAACACAATCTATATAAAATTGTGTCTAATTTGCATCTGGCTAGAAGCTGCTTTTTTATGATCATGCCATTTCATTACATGTCATGATCATGTAATATGCCTCCAAAAATATTTGAAGAAAATGTTCTACATTTTATTGTACATAGCTTATATGTTGTAGTGTTTTAATATGTACATCTATCATCTCATGGAAGTGGTTTTAATAATAAACTTGCCATAATATATTGCTAGTTTTAAAGTTATACTGTTGTAAGCTACTAAGCATTGGTTGGGTTGTACAGTAATTTATAAATGTAGCCATTTATTAATTTTTTCCATTTTATATTTTAGCATAGGTTGTTTTTTAACTTTATTTTGAAATAATTTTATACTTAAGTTTCAAAAATATAGAGTTCTTGAATACTTTTTGCATAGCTTCTTGAGCTTAACATCTTCCATTACAACTGTTATAGAATTATTAAAACTAAGAAGTGGGTATAATTGTGTGATTTGAAAATGATATTGTGAAACAGGCTTATGAAACTCATGTAATAGTTCAAGAAGTGTTCATTCTTCCAATGACAAAAAAGAAGTTGACTGATATGTAGATGATAAAATAAATTGTTAGTATAGCCAACAGAATTTAAAAGAAAATTTGAAAGAAATTCCAACAGAGTTGGAAAGGAAATTTGATTTGATTAGGGGAGGGAAATTTGTAAACTACTAAATTGTAATGTAGTCTCATTGTAGATAAATTAGGACTTACAGATACATAAAAAGAAGAAAACAAATCACCTTAAAACATACCTTTAGAAATAACCACCAGTGATGTTTTACTATATCTATAAAATAAAAATTATTTATATATTAATTGCATGTGCATTGATATAAGTCTTTTGTGTATTTTTGCTTTGCTGTATGTAGACATCCATTTTTTATTAGAAAATGAGGTCATATTATATACCTCTGATATGCTTTTTTTCTTTCAACAGTACTACAAGTAATGGCCTTTGCCATTAGATAAAGTTTTGTAATCCTGGAAATGATTGTAAAATTTTTAATTATATGAAGATACTATGATTTGTTTAAATATTACCATGTTGCTGGGTGTATATTATACCCATTCTATATTGTTGTAAAGAATATTTTTGTGTTAAGAATATTTTCTGTAGCTAACTTGTTTTACGTAACTTTTTTTAATAGGATAAATACTTATGAAGAATAATTATTTAGCATAAGTCATGAACACTTTATTGTTTTTAACATATAGTAACAAATTGTTCTTCAGATTTGTATTCTGCCCAACCAACAGCAGTATCACCTAAAAATACTCAGCATAATAATAGCTGTTATCTTTAATTTATTTACTAATAGGATAGGGAAAAAGGTACTACTGATAGGTTACTTCCATCATCTGACCCTTAAATGTTAAAATTTTAAGTATAAAGCATAACAATTAATAAAAATAAATGAAAACTGAGAAATTACTATACTTTCTTCTCCAGTGCACATGGAATATTCTCAAGAATAAATCACATACTAGGACATAAAACATGTCTCAGAAAGTATATGAAAATAGAAATTATATGAAATCTCTTCACCAGTCCCAGTGTTATAAAGCTAGAAATTAATCACACACACACAAAAAAAACCCTGGACCAAGCCAAAACATGTAAAATGGAGAGCAAACAAAATGCTTCTAAACAACTTGTGGGTCAATGAAGAAATTCAAGAAGAGATTTAAAAGCATATAGCAAATGGAACATGAAAATGGAGAGACAAAAACACAAAATAACACACAAAAACAATGCTACAGAAAAAAAAAATGGAGAGACAAGCTAACAGACCCTATTGGATCATTTAAAAGCAGGTTTATGAGGGAGGGAAATTTGTAGCATTACAAACCCACATTAAAAAAAAGTATATCAAATTAACAATCTAACTGCAGCTGAGGAAATGAAAAAAAAAGCATCAAAAAAATAGTAGAATGAAATAAATAATAAATATTCAAGCAAAAATAAATGAAAAAGGAAACAAACAAAAAAAGTCCAAAAAGATCTGTGAACCCAAGAGTTGGTTCTTTGAAAAAATAGGAAGCCATTAGGAATGAGAGAGATAAAATTGTAATGTACTACAGAAATACAAGTACCATAACAACCCATTACAAAAATCTCTGTGCAAACAAACTAGAACATTTAGAATAAATGAACAATTTTTTAGACTCATAAATCTTCCAAGATTAATCAGGATGAACTAGACAGCTTCAGTCACATGTACTGAAGTTGAAAATAATAAAAAGCCTCCCTAAAAACAAAAGTCCAGGACAAGATGACTTTTATTCTACCAAACCTTTACCTATCCTATTCAAGCTCTTTAAAAAATTGAAGAGGGAGGAAATACACAGTGGATTAAACATAAATGAACAAATCCTCAAGAAAATGCCAAGAAACCGAAAATAACAAAATATTGAGAGAATCTTCCATTATGGTCAAGTAGGCTTCACCCCAGGGATGCAAGAATGGGTCAGCATATGCAAATCAATTTCTCATTCACCAGATCAACAAATAGGAAGGCAAGAATCACATGCTTATCTCAGTAGATGGCAAAAAAGTATTTGAAAATCTCCAACATCCATTTATGATAAAACCTGCAAAAATGGGAATAAATGTAATTTACCTTCAAATTATAAAAGCTGTCTATAACAGAACAACAGCCAACATTACCATAAAAGAAAGTCCTACCACTAAGATCAGGAATAAGACAGAGATATTCACTATCATTTTAGAAATCCTCACTGTAGCAATTAAACAATTGAATATATAAATATGAATGCAAATTAGAAAAGTGGATGTGAAACTCCCACTATTTGTATATGTCATGTTAATATGCTTAGAGAAAAATGAAATACCTGGGAGTAAACTTAATGAAGGAGTTGAACAACCTGTATATTGTAAATTCTGTTAAAGGAAATAAGACACAAAGATTTGGAGCAATATCCCAAGTGCACAGATTGGAAGAATCCAGTTTAATAAGGCCATATTATCAAAAGCAGTTTACAGAAACAATGCAGTACCATTCAAAATACCATAGAGGCTTTTTTTTTTTTAAGGAAATAAGTTGTTTAGTTAATATGGAACCACAAAGGGCCATGAACAGCTAAATCAGTCCTGAGAGAAAAGAAGAAAATTAGAGGTATCATACTTCCTGACTTCAAATTATATTACACAACTGTTTTAATCAAAACAGTATGTACTGGAATGGAAAAGAAACTCAGACCAATATAATAGTAAGCTCAGAGATAAAATCTAAATATGGGCAGTTATTCTTTGACAAAGGAACAACAGCCATACAAATAGAGAAAAGGTAGCCTCTCTAGTAAATGTTATTAGAAAACATGGATGGCTGCTTGCAAAATAGGAAACCATGCCTATATTTAACTTCATACACAAAAATGAATTCTAAATGGGTTAAAGATCTGGATATAAGAGCCAAAACATAAAATACTTAGGGGATGCACTGTAGGACGGCTACCATAATGATGTGTTTGGCGACTCAATCCCAACAGCAAGGGAAACAAAAGCATCAAACTGGAAGGTTTTGTACTGCAAAAGAAATCTGAATTCTCAAATCAACCTACAGAATGGGAAAAATATTTGCATAGCACACAACTGACCATGACTTAATCTCCAAATTTACAAAGTATTTCCACAGTCCAACAAGAAAAAAACAACCCAATCATAAAATGGGCAAAGGATCCAAATAAACGTTTTTCTAAGGAAGATATTCAAATGCTCACAGACTTGAAAATTGTTCAGAAACAGTTATGATAAGGGAAATGTATATATTGCTTCTTGCCCTTTTGGCTAAGCTCAAGTGTAGGTAAGGGAAATGTATATTGAAATCACATTGCAATATTTCACCTCTGTTAGAATGGCACATTAAGAAAAAGAATGGAATGGATAAATGTTGATGAGGTTGTGGAAATAAAGGAATTCCCACTTGCTATTGATGGTAATGTATGTTGGTGCAGCTCTGTGGTAAATGGAGTGGAGATTTCTTAAGAGAATGAAAATGAAAATGGAAATTCCATTGGTCCATTATTACTTCTGCTTGGTCTTTCTCCAAACAATATGAAAACACTAATACAAAAATCTGTCTACCCTGTGTACATAAATTAAATCATTGTCCACAATTGCCAAAGCATGGAAACACCCAAGTGCCCTTTCAAAGCACAATGGATGGAGAAATTGTGGAATATACTCAGTGAAGTACTATACTGTTATGAAAAAGATGAAAAGCTAGATTCGACTATATTTAAAAATCAAATCTCAGATTTTAATGATTTTCATTTTTCATACTATAATAGCTTCTAATAAATAACTATGAAACAGCTTACTTGAGAAAGGTGAAAAGGTGATATTTTCATAGTCTTATTCACAAAGAATAATTTGGAGAGGTTCAATAACTATCAGTCTGATTGAAAGTGATAGATTTGAAGAAACATGTAGATAGCAGTAGAATTATGTTCCATGATAAGCTGACATTAGTGTAATATTTTCATTCAGCGACAGTATCACAGCTATTACTTTTGTTCTTTTGGACAATAACAATTTGCTTTGTGGAATGGATGCTTTACTTTCCTATCTAAAATTAACATTTTACCCCCCAGTCACATTGTTTCTAAAAGTAGTTAAATTAGAATGTTGTTTGTAAATTCATTTTAAAATGCTTGAGTTATGTAAGTTACTTTAGAACATTGATTTTTAAAAATTTTCAGTTTACAAATAAAAATTGTTAATGCTTTCCAGTAAAAGTATTTTTCTTCTTTATGTAGAGAGTTCTGGAGTCTGAAGAACAAGTTCTTGTTATGTATCATAGGTATTGGGAGGAATATAGCAAGGGTGCAGACTATATGGACTGCTTGTACAGGTAAGTATGTTTTCAAACTGTTGACAGTCTAAACAGAATTGACTTCATTCATGGTTACAGGAGCTGGCGTTTTTTTTTAATTACCTATCACCCACTGAAATGTACTGAACTAAAGCATTTCCTATTTTATGGACTTTCCTTTGCTACAGGGAAAGGTCTGTAGTCTCTGTTAATTCCCATGTGTAGAAAGCTGTTCTATGAGGAATAAAACTGTGTTTTATGGTTTGCTCTATTTCTTCAGAATGTCTCGGACTATAGAGCATGTTTCATAAAGCTCCATGGTACGTCACATCTTTCTGTCTATCTTGATGCCAGTCTGTCTGAATTGCTGTTTTCCCTTTCTCTGAATGACCAATTCCAATATTTTTTTACATTCCTCTCTGAACAACCCTTTTCCCTCCTCCTCCCCCTCACCACCACCCACAGGTCTGCTTAGACTCTTGCTTAGGTGTATTGTGTTAATTGCCAGTCCTCTGTGTACCCATAGCTGCCTGTGCTGATCCTCTAACCTGTTTACACAGACAATGAGAATAAATACCCAGACGTGAAAGGCTTGTTTATTGAATAGCAGCAGATGAATCAAGAATAGTGGCATTAGCCCTGGGCCTTTCGTCCGTGGACCTCTGCTGTCTCTTTTGGAAATGGTTGCAGCCTATGATGGGTGTAGTGGTAATTTTGCCAGTGTGGTCCAGGCTATAGATGGAACTCTGCCTCATTTTCTCATTGGGAAGAAAAGGAGGAGTGGAGCTGAGCCTCAAAGCATTATTTACACATTTAAACCACACATTGCAGGAGTGGCATATTGTCCGTAGCTTCACTGGTTTGTGTTGGCTGAGGCTTTCATCACCCTGCAGCTTACTCACTCTATGTTGTCTGTGTTAGAAACTGGCACTTCTAAATTGCTATTTGCTTTTTTTTTTTAATAAACCAGAAAGCAGCAGTTTGCTGACAAGCACAAAGGTTTATTGTGGCTTTGACTTTTATAAAACAGTGCTTTCCATACATTAACCATTCTGATATCTTATTCTCTTAGTTTTCATCATCTACCAGTGTTAGACAATCATAAATAGAAATTTAAGAATTCCCTAGCTAAATTAAGGAATTTGGGGATTTTAAGAATAAGAGAGAGTATCTGCATGCTTTTTCCATTGCCAAGAAGTATGGTTCATTTTTATAAGTGATAAAGTGTCTAGACTATGTGCTATGCCGTGGGACCCTCTTTAGTAGAAATAGTTAAGGTTTACTTTTCTGTTCTTTTTTAGTTTTGTAGAACATAGTTCTCTCCTGTATCTTTTTACCAAAATCAGTTAATTTGGCACTGTTTAAAGTTGAACTACTTAATTGGTACTATTTACAAACTTTTAGTAAACATTGCAGTGATATATAAACTTGTGTATGTGTATGTTTATATATGAATAAAACAATATATTAGTCTGTGTCCCTATTTTTCCCTATTTTTAAGCTCAGAGAAGTTAAATGACATTGATCAGTTACTCGGCAAAAAAAATTATAAAAGCAGATTTTAAACACAGATCAGTATGTTAAATCCATTTAATATTTTCATTCTAGATCCACGTTGTGTAGTCACTTAAGTAGAGTCTATTGTCATCTTTTTTCTTACATTTTTTTTTTTTAAAGAAGATGTTCAATCATTTATTGATTGTACATAGTGATGGATGAAACAAGCTTCATTCCCATTTGTGATTTTATCTGGTGTCATAATTCAATTTAGATATAATGCATAGGATAGACCAGCAATCAATAACCAGATAAACTCTGGCTGAGTGATCCTTTTAATGGTGAACAAGTCACAACATCTTGTTAGTTCAACTACTCCAAGATTTCCAAAAACAGCTTCATTTTCATCTTAAGCAGATTATAAATAAATTTCAAATGGAACTTGGCATCAACCCAAAGCTCCAACTTTACACTTTGGGACAGTTTACCAAGATGGCTTTGGAGGAGACTATATAACACATCTGAAAGTAGACACATTTATTGACCATCATGATCAGATGATTCTATTTAGCAATCTATAGCATGGGTGAAAAAAAAGGACATTAAAATTCTGGTGAAATGTTTTTACATTTTGCACAGAAAGGAAACTAAATATTCTTTTATGTATTAGTAACAAATAGAGCCCTTAAGCTTTTTGCCCATCCATGCCCATTGTCCAAACATGTCTTCTTTGTAACAAAGGGCCGCCCACCACTGGGCTTGGCAGAGTTCAAATCTTTTGTAAAAAGTAGCTTCCCTGTCACTTCTCTGCCTCTCTTCTCCTGCGAAGCTTTGTTTTGTGGCAGTTAAAACCTTCTACTACCATTGCTCCTGCTGCTGAACTGTGGTAGCCACCTTGGCTTCATGAGTTTGCAAAGTACTGGCTTCCACTACCACAGGGGCCAGAGCTCCTGCCTCCAAAGTGTCCTCCTTTCATGGGTGCAAAATTTGAATATTGGCTGTTATAATTGCCATAGTCATTGTAGCCGCTATCACTCCAAAATTGCTTCTGTCATTTCCAAATGTCTATAGCCATCCTCACTTCCACCAAGCCACCTTAGCCAACTGGTTTCTTCCACAACTAAAGTTGTTATTCACACCAAAACCACCTCTGCATCCACCACCAAAGGGTCCATAACCACTTAGAACTCTCTGGCTTGATGAATAGCTGGTGATCTCTTGCTCATATAGGGCTTTCCTTCCTTCACTGTTATGGCCATTCACAGTACTGGTGTTTCTGAATGACAGTCTTCTCTAGAGAATTATGGTCATCAGAGATGACAAAAACAAAGCCTCTCTTTCATTGTCATTGTCTGGATCTTTTTATATTTCAATCATTTCAGTTTTCCCATTCTGCTAGCTCGATGTTCTTCAGTGTCTTTAATGCTGTCAACAAAAATCTTTTTCATGATTAAATAGGCAGCAGGTTGTTGAGAATATTCTCGATAAAGTCCTCTATGGTTTCAGAACTCTCCCCTCTATCTTGTGTGGCCTTGCAGCTGTGACTACATCCATCTCCACTGGGCACGAATGATAAGGTCTAAGCCTTTGGTTGGCTTGGTGTTTGGATTGCTCATTACCGTATAGTCTGTGAGCATTGCCCAGTGCTCAGAGTGGCTTCTCAGACTGGCATAGGTTGTTTCAAAACTTGAACCTCTGATAAAGAGCTTCACAGCTGTTCCAGCTCCATGGGAGATTCTGAGACATGATGGCATGGGGATAAGGGGAGATTTTTATAGTGCTTACTTGGCAGCATTTGTGGGCCATATTACAGGTTCTTTCTAAGTGATCTCAGTTACTTTGGTTTTAGCTACAGTGTGTATGTAAGCATCAAAATGTTTAGTTTATTCAGTGTGTATGTAAGCATCAAAATGTTTAGTTTATTCTAACTGTTCTAGTGTCAGAGGATTATTTTCTACCTAGTTTCCTATACCTCCAGGATGTTCCATGGACGCATTGTCCTGTTGCAGATATTCAAAACCAACTTATCTTTTGTTCATACACTGAACCCACAATTTCTAATTTGTTAAGTTCATAATAAGTTCATAATAGTACAGTACATTGGTACACAAATGCCAAAAGTCTCAGTTATCCTTCACTTAGGATTATCCTATTTGACTCCCTGTTGGTTAACTCCTCCAATTATCTCCTCAAGTCATCATTTCCTTTGCTCAAGAAAAACTAAAGCATTATTATAGTTATCTTTTCTCACATGAACTATTAGTGATAAAATCCTTATAACTTGTCTCCTAGCTTTTGATTTTTAATTATTTCTATCTAGCAAACCTCTTGTTATCTTGTCTAAAGTGAAATTGTGAAGACTTAAGAATCATTTAGTAAGTTTCCACTACCTATAGGTAAGATTTAGAACAGATGTTCCATGGGATTCTCTAGTTTGTTTGACTTTTGTGGTGTTGGAGTCATGAGTGACTGATCATTGTTTATTTAATTATATTTGGTGGACTAGTGCTTAGATCCTTTTTATAAAGCATATAATTGATAAGGATTAGATTAAAACTGTTTCACAGCCTACTTGTTAGTAGTCAGGTTATCCAGGCTAGCTCATATGTCTAGTCATAGTCTGTAAGGAAATCTGTGTAATGAAATATAAAGAAAAAAAGTCAAGTTTTGTTTCACACTTTTTCACTATACTTATGAAGTAATTTCTAGCCTTGTCTAACTTTTAAGGTGGATATGCATTATCATAGTTGACTGAATTAGCAGTTCTGATTTTAAAGAAAAGTAATCACACTCCTGTGCCCCTTTCCTAGTTCTCCATATCTGTTTTGACTTTACTATCTCTTGGAGTGGAGTGCTTAAGATGTTAACTTGAAAAGTAACAGCTATTGAAATCCAGTATGTGGTAGCATGGGCAGTTTTTATAATGGAGTTTCACTAGAATAGATTAAAATACCTGTTTTTGTTTGTTTGTTTGTTTGAGATCACAAAGCTATTTAGGTCATTAGTTGTTGTCAATTATTGTTATCAATTGTGTTGCTGCCAGTTCTGCAGAAAAGACTTATTAATATATTTAATGTAAGTTTAAATTTTATTAAATGAGGGAAAGAGGACTGTTACTTATCTAATCAGATATAAAATATATCACTAACAGTGATTGTAGCACCAAATATCCTTGCACAGCATTATATGTACAGATGTTTAGAATGGATTAGTGAGTCCTGAACTCTGCAGATAGCGCAGCTTCTTCAGAGTTAACAACACACTATGTTTAGAAATTTATACTTACTATGTAGTTTTAAGGATGCTACTATAGGATACTTAAAAACCCTGAAAGCAGGAATTTTTAATGCATTGGAGATACCAGAAACAGAAAATCAAGATTAATCTTAAGAGTTTTGCCCATGTTTCAAGGAGAGAGTAAATAAATGGCATTGGAAGTAAAAGGAAAAGTTAGGGGAGGAGACCATAATTAATTTTGGAGTTCTGAAGTGGTACTGTTGAAAGGAAGTAAAAATGGATGGATAGGCCCTCCCTGGTGGCGCAGCGGGTTAAAGCATAGCACTGAGAATCTAAAGCCGCTTCCGCATGAGTTCGAATCCCGCCTGCCCCGGAGGTGACCACATGGCGTGGCAGACCTCTCCTGACCCGCCCGCTGCTCCCCTCAGCAGTGTACTTTGTCGATCTGCCTGTTCTGCTCCCCACTCTGTCTCTGGTGAAGCCTCTCACCGCTCCTGAGCCTCTGGCCTGTACCCCAGTTCTGTATGAACAAATAAATAAATCTTAAAAAAAAAAAAAAATGGATGGATAAGTGATTCAGATAGGATGGTAATGGTACTAAACAAAGATAAAATTGGTTCAGAACAAAGGATCTATACAGGAAGGCATATGTGTGAATGATAAAGATAGTGCAGTTAAGTTTCCTCTGTTCAGGAAACACACATCATTATTGTAATTTTCCTTGGTACTCCATCAATACTTGTTGAAGGATAATGAGAGAACTCAGGAATTTCTGTGCTAGCTCTCCCATTTACTAGCACATTCACCTTAGGCAAATTCTTTAAGCTCTGTTATTTTCTTATATATGTACAAGGAGTATAAGAATAATACCACATATTTCAGGCTTTATCCTGGGTAATCCTTTTCAATGAAGAGGTCATTTCCCTTTTCAGCTTTACTTCTACCTCCCAATTTTATTTCCCTTTTGTTTACTGGAAGGCATGAAATTGTGAGTTACAGCGCCTAGAAGGAAAAGTTAAATGGCATTTTTAAGGAAAAACCTGTTAAGACTTTATAATCTGTGTCAGAGGATACTAAATGTCAAGTGGACCTCCAAGATTATGAACCATGGGGTCTAGAGAATGAAGCTAGTGAATGTGAGAGTAGAACTTTTGTAGTAAGTGGTTATGGCTATGCTTTGAGAGTGAGTCTAGGAATTATATTTTTATCATCTCCTAGAATTGCTGGTACTTATGGGATTGAAATTTTTTTTGTCTTTGCTTTCAGTTTTTTGATGCAGTGAAAATTTGGAAAGTGGTTATTGCCTAAATTATTTACATATTGGCAGGAACCTTCAAATAGTTGTAGGTGATGAATGTTAAGACATATTATAGTAAAATCTGGGATGGTGTAAAATGAGTACTTGAATATTACAAGTCCTTTCTACATGCCTTATTTAATTTCAGATCTCTATATTCATTTTAGTAACTCTTAGAGTCTGTCACAGATGTTGATCGTAAGCATTTTTTCTAGAGAGCTGTTTTCCTCTGATGCACAAAATGATCTTAAATCTGTTAGCTTTGCTGATACTTTTCTTACTGTTTTAACAATCTACTGAATTTTCTTACCCACTGATTATTACTTATTTTATGTTTAAAAATGAAAAATTGCATCTTTTCCTGGTGATAAAATATAGAGAATAGCTTACCTGTTATCTTTTAACAGTTTTTATATTGACTTACAGAGAAGAACCTGGGAATAAATAAATTGGATTATAGAAAGTCTGACCCTTGGATAAGAGCTATTAGAATATAAACATATTGGAAAAAAAAAAGCCCTGCAGTGATAGGTTGTTTTTGTTGTTCTTCCATATTCTAAACGTGTTATTTTTTGTCACCTTAGATTAGCCAGAGAAATTTGGACTGATAATTTTTATCTTTTTAAAAATATTATGTCTAATTATTACATAATTAATTTCTGAACTATTACTATTCTGTAGCTGATTTTCAACCCTGAAAGTATTACACTAAAGTTACAAATTACTTACTTTCCTGTTATTCTTGACATAGTGTACAGTGATTTTATATTTGTTTTTCAGGTATCTCAACACCCAGTTTATTAAAAAAAATAAATTGACAGAAGCTGACCTTCAGTATGGCTATGGTGGTGTAGATATGAATGAACCACTCATGGAAATAGGAGAGGTAGGGAATTCTTCAAATGACTTAAAAACATAAAAGTATTTTTATATGTTGAGGTAATTTGACTCACTGTCTGTCCTTTTTAAAGGACAGTTAGCTATCTTAAAATTTTCGAGTTCTAGAACATCCAAAATGTTAAGTAAATATAACACCAAAATGATTTCCTAAGAACCTTCTGATAGCTTAGAAGAGAAAATGTGATGAATATTATATTAATAATTAGTGATGCATGAATGAATGACAGGTTAATAGTTCTGTTATGTGAAAAGTTCATAAAAATATTTAGAAACTATCAAGACTCTTGTAGATAAAAAGTACAAAGGGCATGGACTTAAGAAAGAGCCTAAAAGAGAGAAGATACAAGTTTATGGACATAGTTTATTTTTTCTATGAAAAGTGACTAATTCACAGTAAAGCAATGAAATGGCTGATTAAGTACTTCACTCAGATTCTTAAGATATAGTGCAAATGTAAATGTGGCAAATTATATAATGCATGTACTGTAATCTGTATTGTGGAATAATAAGCATGGTTACACAAAAAGTGATTTTTTGTTTTAATGTTAAAAGAATCTTTAATCTTTGAAACTTAATCACTTGCAGTTATTGTTAAAAAGGATTATGAGGCCCTTCCTGATGGTTCAAGGAATTATAGTAAGCATTATGAAGCTATCTGCAGCCCCCGGCCAGGGAGGTAATCACATGGCACAGCAAACCTCCCCTGTCTCACCCACTGCTCCCCTCCACAGTGTATTTCAGTCAAGCTGCCTGTTCTGCTCCCCACTCTCTCTGGTGAATTCTCTCAGCCCTTGCATCTGTGGTCTACTCCAGTTCATTCATTCATTCATACATACATACATACACACACACACACATACATATATACTTTGAAAAATGAAAAGGATTACAAATGGCAAAACAATCTAAAATCCAGTATCTGTATAAACTATATAAACAGTATAATTTTATTATAAAGTGGCAAGTAGATTAGTAGTAAAAGTAGTTTGTAGAAACTTTTAACAAAGGGGATAAGGTTTCTGAAAAACTAAGGACACATGTTTTATAAGAATAAAGCTGTAGGGGAGAAAGGACTTGCAATATGTCTTGACTTTCTAATTTAATGTATTTAGGAGTTCTTTTCACATAAGTTGACCTTTAATGAGAACTTAAAATTCCATACTAGTGATAGGATAATTTATTGTTTATTAAACTTCTCATTAGTTTTCAGTTTTTGTTGTTAACGAACATACTGTAATGAATACCGCCGTTCGTTTGTCACATATTTTTTTGACTCTGTGCTAGGCACAGTTCTACATACTGGGAAAATAATAATGATCAAAACACAAAAATTTATACTCATGAAGTTATATTTATGTTACTTCTTTGTACCTGAGCAGAAATTTTCATAGAGTGGGTACCTGAAAATATATTTTTAGGGTCACAGCACATCCTGAATTTTGAGAGTCCTAATAGCTTTTCTTTCAAAGGTTTATAAGTTTGCTCTCGCAGCTATAATATTCCACTTTCTTATGCATTCCATTTCTTATGTACCTACCCCCCCCCCCCCAGTTGTGCTATTAAAAAGAAAAGAGATGGCAGAAGTTGAAGGATATTCCTTGTGGGAAGACAGGAATGCTCTTCTTTATTTGAAATGGAATTACTAGTAGATCAGAATAAAGTTACCCCAGGGATGGAAAAGAAAGGCTAAAAACATACTTAAACCTGTATATGGATGTGGTTAAGTTGGAAACGGGGCAATCAGTTTTGATACTAAAATAATCTGTACTTTGTATGGGGAAAATAAAGAGGAGTCTAAAGGCTTAAATGTGGAAGGCAAAACTTGAAGTTTTGGAAGGCAATAAATAGAGGGACACATATCCTGGGACTTTAGGGAAAGAATTCTTAAAAAACATTTTTAAAATGCTAATGATGTGTTTGGTAAATTTGGGTGTATTAAATTATTTATTAAGATATATACAAACTCAAAATTCACAAACTGCGCTATGTAAAACTGTTAGGAAATTGGCCCTCCATGGTGGCGCAGCGGGTTAAAGCACAGCACAAAGAAGCTAAAGCCACTTCCACATGAGTTCGATCCCCACCTGCCCCGGAGGTGACCACATGGAATGGCAGACCTCTCCTGACCTGCCCGCTGCTCCCCTCAGCAGTGTATTTCGTCGAGCTGCCTGTTCTGTTCCTCACTCTGTCTCTGGTGAATCCTCTCACCCTCTGCATCTCTGGCCTGTACCCCAGTTCTGTATAAATAAATAAATAAATCTTTAAAAAAAAAAAAAAAAACTGTGAGGAAATTAACCCTAGTAATAGATAAAGCACTTCTATGTTTCATTAAGAACAACATATACTGTAGAATAATGGACAAAAGAGATAAATGGGTATCTTACTGAATATAACCTGAAATGTACAATAACCATAGAAAAATGTCCTGGCTTAGTAATGAAAATGCCCTGTAAAACCCTTTTATATACAAGAGGAGATTGATGTGGAGATACTTTTATGTACAACAGACTAGCAAAGTTTCATTAAAGCCCTGCAGATCTAGTTTTTGTCAAAGATGTTAAGTAATTGTAGCTCATCTATTGCTTGTGCATGTGTAAACTGGGAAGCCATTTGTCTTCATTTAATAAAACAACCTGCAACTGAGAATCTTTCTTACTTGCATCATGAGAAATATATGAGAATAGTGGTATTTTACTTAGCACAAAATTGAAATTACAAACGCATGTCATAGGTAGTAGAAAGGAAATATTAATGATGGCATATTCATAAAATTGAACAACTATATCTTTCAACTCGGATGGATTTTAACTAACAACATAAAAAAATTTTAAAATAATATGTGAGTGTGATTTTGTTATCAAGGTGAGAACGGCCAACTAGGGATATTTTACAGTTGGTAGTACTATAAACAAGGGAATAATTTGACACAAAATTTAGTATAGTTAGAAGTTCAGAGGGGAAGGAAAAGGAGTAGGAAATTTGGGCCATTGGTAATGGTTAAGTTATATTTCTTAAACTGGATAGTAAATACAAAGGTTTTTTTATTTTATTACTCTTTAACTTGATTTACCTTTTTGATTTATGTAAGAGGTTTTATAAATTAAAAATCCAGCCAGTAGTCAAATCACATTTTATTTAGCATAGTTTCTTTGTTTCTGATGCAATATTGGCATCTATAGCTTCTCCCCCCACCTGCACCATGGCATTAAACGATCAATAAATCAAAGTTTTATGAAAATCAGTTATTTCTGTATAGTATCAATTAAAATTAAGCCTTAATTTTGTTCTTTATATAACTATTGTGATGGTTATTGCATTTTAATTTAGGAATGTTTTCCTTATGTATAAGTCAATTTTCATTTGATTCTTGAAATATTAATTATAAAAACTTCATTTGGTGGGTATTTTCCTTAAAATTGTTTTAAATATTGAAAAGAAATACTAAGTGATTCACCTTTGATCATTTTTAATTTTCCTGGCAGCTAGCATTGGATATGTGGAGGAAATTGATGGTTGAGCCACTTCAGAACATCCTTATCCGAATGTTGCTTCGGGAAATCAAAAAGTGAGTACTGTCATTCAATTTAATAAGAACATTCTAATTTGCTGTTTGAAATGGTTTAGAATAGTGTAAAGTTGCATGGCTTTTAAGTACAGATAGGCCTTTTTCCCCCTATAAGGAACCTCATTTTATATATTAATACCAATATTTTAAAGTTGCTTTATAATCTTTTTTTATAGGGGTGGGGAGAGAAAACTGGTCTTTGGTTTTTACTTATAACCTAGTATAGTTAGTAAAGAAAGAAATACCTGAAAGAAGTTATTTGTTTTTCTGTCCTGTACCCTCTGAAACCTTCCAGGCAGTGCTCATTTGATTGACAGTATTATGTCACTTTAAGTTCTGGCAAGGATAACAACACCTTAAAGAAAATAGATTCTTCTAATTAGTTTTCTCATAGCACCAGTTATTCCATCAGTAATTTGCTTATTTTTGTGAGATAATTTAAGGGGAAAAGTGCTTTACTCTTAACTGATTTGTGATTGAGTTTGGTACAGAGGAAGTTTTCCTGTCGAGTTCAGAAAAAGAACATCTTTGGTTCAGTTCTGGCCTGAAAGATTTTTAGTAGACTTTCAAAACTATATGGGATATTTTATAGTTGGTAGAACTGTAAACAGGGGAATGATTTAATACAGAATTGAGTATAGTTATAAACCAAGGAAGGTTCAGCTATAGGGATTCAAAAACACTAGTCACACAGACTCATGTATAATAAATTTCAAATTAGTGGAACTGATGTTACAGAAATAATTTAGAGCAGTGAATTTCATTGTGGTAGTGGTTACTCCATCTGAATTTGTTTTCCTTAAGAAAACACAAATAGGATTTTTTTATTTGAGGAAACAGCAATAAATGGCAAGCCTTTGTACTTTGGGATTCCTAGTAGGAAATAGGGGTTTTAAAAAAGATACAAAAGAGGTTCAGGTTTTTTTAGTTACTTAAAATATATTGAATTGTGCTCTTGCAAATACAGCATTCTTTATATAATATTAATTGAAAGAAGCACTGTTCTTAATTTGAGGTGGCACAAATTAGACAATTTTTTTTTCTGTGAATATGTTCACTAGGAAATTTAACTATAAGACATTTTTCTGTAAAACAAGTTTGTCTTTCACCCTTTTAATAATTACATTGTTTCCAAAGATAGCAAGACAGAAAAATAGTGTAAAAGTTTTTATCTTTTCTCTGCTAGACTATATTAAAAGAGCAATCCCAACAAGACGATTTACAAATCGTTATAATATAGTATCTTTTGCTATCTTACATTGATAGTATAATGAAAGTATTATTATAATTTTCAAGTTATACTTTTATGAATTGTCTCTTGTAATATAATCCTGTTACAAACTAGTACATTTTTCTTAAGTGAATTGTTAAGAAGGAGTTAAATGAGCTCACTACTCCAGAGATGGCTCCATTAAGCTCCTGACATGGGTGAAGGAGCCTACCTCTGCTCATCCGAAGACCCACCTACAGCAGCACTGGACCACAAACAGCAACCTCAGTCCTCAAGGGAATAATACAGCACAGAGAGGTAATAAATCACCAGAACCCAATCGTTAGACATAGAAGATTTGTTCGCTATATCATACATAGTGTTTAAAATTGCAATAGTAAAGAAATGGAAGAAAACAGAGCACACAGAAAAGATGCCCACAAAAATACAAGAACACTCACAAAAACAAAAGAATGTATTGAGAAATAAAATTAGCAAATAAGATTGAAATTAAATCTTTAGATAAGAAAATGATAGAAATGCAGAATATACAAAGATCAATAGAGAAGATAGAACTTTCTGGAGAAAGCTGTGGAAGTTGAATAAACCAAATGGAAGATTGAATTAGTGACCTTGAAGATGATAATGCATGAAGAATCCAGGAGGAAGATAAAGAGGTCTGAATTAAAGGAACAAATGAAGAAACTGTTGGAGAATTATCCATTTCCATGAGGAAACAACAAACTGTAGCCACCCCATTCCTCCCCCACTCAAATGGAAGGGAGAAACACACACAAAGAACTGAACAATGAAGTATTGATACATAGAAACACAGAATTAAAGACAAGAAGGCAGCAGCAGACTTTTGGACGTCAATATTAACTAACTGTAAATGTACTGAAATTACCAATTGTAAGGCAGAGTTTGTGGTTGAAATAGAAAACAGAATCCAACTTTCTGCTCTCTTCAGCAAATAAACCTGGACTCCAAATATAAACATGAGGTCAGAATAATGGATTGGAAAGCAGTCATAAGTAAATGGGAGCCAAAGGAAGACAGCTATAACTATATTTATGTCAGACAAAATAAATTTTGAGCTATAAAAGATAATGAGACACAGATGGACACAGTAAAATGATTGAGGGACCAATGCATCAGGAAAACATAATACTAATTAATAGATATTCATGAAATCAAGGAGCACCAAAATATATAAGGCATTTCCTATCAAATCTGTGTGTGTATAGACATTGGGAAAAATACATTCATGTTTGGGACTTCAACAACTGTTTCACCAGTGGACAGAACACTGAGACAGAAAGTAATAAGGACACATTAGTTTTAAAAATAATTAGACTACCTGAGGACATTTAACAGACATTTTTAGGATACTGTAGCCACTAAAAGATAGTCATTTTCCTCAGGTGCACATCAAATGTTTCCAATGTCTCTCCATATACTGGGATATAAGAAATGTATCAACAAATTCATAGACTGAAACCAGACTAAGCACTCACTCTGATCATAAGGACATAAAAACAGCAGTCAACTACAAAAAGAAAACAGGAGAAACTAGTACATGAAACTGAACAACACACTATTGAATAACTATTGGGTTCATATGTAAATTAAAGAAGAAATAAGAAAACTGAGACAAATGACAATAAAGATAAGCTACGGGACAAGTTTAACAAGAAAAGGCAATATATAGCAATACTGACCCACATGAAGAAACAATAAAGAGATCAAATAAATAACCTCTCACATCTCAGGGAACTAGAGAAAGAAGACAAACAACATCAAAATCCAGTAGAAGAGAGGAAATAACAAAACTTAAAGTGGAAATAAGTGAAATACAGTTCAGAAACATGATTCAGAATATTAATGAAACCAGAAGCCAGTACTTTGAAAAAAATAGACAAACCACATCAAGGCTTACAAAAAAAAAAAAAAAATGGGAGAAAACTATAGTATCAATAGAATCAGAAACAGAGAAGTTATACCAGATATTGCAGAAATTCACAGGATGAGAGATTACAATGAGATATGCTTATGAGATCAACAATCTAGATGAGATGGACAAAAGCTTAGAATTATACAATCACTTGTGGCTGAAAAAGGAATAGAAAATGTGAACAAGCCAGTCACAATCAAGCGTATTGAAACAGTTACCAAAACTGTACCAATACATAAATTCATGAGTTCTAAGAAACGTTTCATAAATAAACCAATACCTGTCTATTCAAACTTTCAAAAATTGTGAGCGGGCCTCCAGACACATTTTTTTTTTTTTTTAAGAATAACATGTGGTTTTAATTTAATGATGAGCAAAAATACAACTTTTAGATATTAAGGACTACAAAGTAAGAGGATAGATGTAGCATTTTTTTTTTCAGTTTCATACAATTATTTTTTTTTATTACAAAGTTTATTTTTACATCATTTTGCACATTTTTTTTT
>NW_004567131.1:4305810-4321514 GCF_000260355.1 Condylura cristata
AAGTTGCTGCAAAAGACATGTGTTTCTCTTTTTTGGTTGCTGAGTAATATTCCATTGTATATATGTACCACATCTTTCTAATCCAGTCATCTACTTTCTCCAGACACATTTTTAAGGCCAACATTTCTAATATCAAAACCAAACAAAGAAAACACAAACAAGAAAACTACAGGCCAGTGTCTCTAATGAGCACAAATGTAAAACTCCTCAACAAAAGCTTTGTAAACTTTCAATGACTTGAAGTATTATATACTATGATCAGTGGGACTTATACCAGGGACAGGATGGTTCACCATCTGAAAATCAATGTCTTCATCACATCAACAAAAAGAAAGATAAAAACCATATCATACCAATAGATGTTAAGAAAGCATTTTCATTTAGATGAAAACCCTCCAGAAACTGAGGATAATTGGAATACATCTCAACATAGTAAAGTTGTACTATATGATACAGCTTGAATGTCATTTATAATGGTGAAAAATGGAAAGCTTTACCATTCAAATATGATAAGAGACAAAAATGCTTACTTTTACGACTACTGTTCAAAAGTAATTGGAATTCCTAGCTAGACGTACTAGTCAGGAGAAGGTTATAAAAGGAATCTAGAGCCCTCCCTGGTTGCACAGTGGGTTAAAACACAGCACTATGAAGTCATCGCAGCCACTACTGCATGAGTTTGCAGCCCAGCTAGGGAGGTGGCCCACATGGCATGGCAGACCTCTCTTGACCTGCCTGCAGCTCCCCTTAGCAGTGTATTTCAGTAGAGCTGCCTTTTCTGCTTTTCACTCTTTCTCTGGTGAATCTTCTCACCCCCCCATACCTCTGACCTATACCCCAGTTCTGTATGCACAAGTAAATATTCGTTAAAAAAAAAAAAAGAATCTAAACTTGGAAGAAATGAAGATAGCGTGACTTGTAAATGTGATGATATATATAGAAAACCACAAAGATTTCACTGAAACACTAATTGAAACATCAGTTCCTTACAATGGGAGGTTTAAAAGAATATACAAAATCATTTGCTTTAGTGTATGAGATGAGGAAGAAATTAAAAAATTGATTCCATTTTACAGTAGACACACACATACAACAAACCTAGGAGTAATTTAACAAACACTGTCGAGGTTCTATATGAAAAGAGCTCTAAGCTTTGTTAAAAGAAATAGAAGAAATAAAGAAACTGAGATTCCTTACTCATGGGTTGGAATAATAAACATTGTCCAAATGGTCATCCTACCCAAAGCAATATACAGATTCATGCAACTCCTATCAGAAGCTCAATGACATTCTTCAAAGAAAAAAAAAAATCCTGAAATTCATATGGAACCACAGAAGATTTGAATAGCCTAATGGGATTCTGATCAAAAGGAACAAGAATGGCATTATCACACTTCCAGACTGTAGCTAAACCACAACGCTATAATAACTAAAACAACATGGCGTTGGAACAAAAACTGATAGTGTAATGGAATTGACAACCCAGAAATAAACCCACACCTATATGAACAGTTAATGTAGCCAAGACAGAGGAGCCAAGAACATACATTGGAGCAAGGAAAGTGTTCAATAAATTGTTTTGAGAAAATTGGATAGCCACATACAAAAGAATGAAGCAAGACCACAGTCACATACCAAATATAAAAATCAACTCAAAGTGGATAAAAAACTGGGATGTAATATCTGCAGCCATAAAGGAGAAAAAAGGAAACCCAGGCAAACACCCTGCAACTTTAGGTTTCAGAGATGTTTAGGGATTTGTTTCTAGCAGCAACAGAAATGAGTATATAAACAGTTGGAATTACATCAAACTAAAAAGCTTCTGCACAGTGCAAGAAACTCAGTAAAAACAGATAGTAAATGAAAGAAAAATATTTGTATCCTGTGCATCTGACAAGAAGCGGTCATCAAAGTTCTGTAAAGAACTTCTACAACTCAGCATGTGGTAAACAGGTTACCCAATAGAAAGATGGACGGAAGTGCTAAATAGGCACTTCTCCAAAGTAGACTCACACATGGTTAACAGGCACATGAAAAAAATGTTAATCATTGCTTATCATTAGGAAAATACCAATCAAAACCACAATGCAATACTACATCACATTTATGAGAATGGTCCACATTAACAAGACCAGAATCAAGTGCTGGTGAGGATGTGGGGAAACCCTTGTATACTGTTGGTGGAACTAAAGACTGCTCAAGCGCCTATGGAAAATAGAATGGAGTTTCTCAAAGCATTAAAAATGTACTCTGCCATGCAGCCAACCAATACACTCCAGGTCTCTACCCCCAAAATATAAAAACCCTAATTGAAAGTAAACATCTACTCCAGAGTTCATTGCAGCATTATTTACAATGGTCACACTATGGAAACCACCTAAGTGTCCAGATACAGATGAGTGGATCAGAAAGATTTAGGATATATCCACAATGGACTCTTGCTCAGCAGTCAAAAAAGATAAACATTTGCAATTTATGGCAACATGGATGGAAACTACAGGGAATTATGTTAAACAAAATAAGAAAGACAAAGAAAAATACAGGATGGTGTCATTTATATGCAGAATGTAGTGAAAGCAAACAGGGTCAGACAAAGCCAAACTAAGTTTTAACTTAGAAAACTGACTATAGAAGTGAGGCTATGAGAGGGGTAGGTAAATGTGAAAAGTAAGAACAAAGTAGGGAAATACCACAAGGGACTATGCTGGTGAATTATGGGTGGCTTGGTAGTGGGTATGGTGTGGTAAGTAACACCTGAAGGGCAGAGTCTGTATTTCTAAAAGACAAACATTGATGTAAACCAATGATACTTCAATAAAATATGTGTGCGTGTGTGTTTAAGCATAGCAACATGAAAAAAAAAATGAATTTGATGAAAAATTATAATCTATGTAAGAAAAGTAATGAACTATAGTATATTAATTTTTGAAAAGACAAATTTTGTGATGAGAGATACTAGGTCAGTTCCCTTTGCATTTAAGATTGTGTGCTCCCCCCCCCACACTCATATATATGTATGTGTACGTTATATGGATGTGCATTACATATATTCATATATTACATATAATATACTTATGTACTTACATTTGGAAAATGTCTTGAAAATACAGATACCTGTATCCAGTGAATTTTACTATAGAAGAAAAGGAACCTCTAATTTTACAACACTCCCCAGATGATATTTATATATCCAATTTAAACCACCATTTGTGAAGTACTAAATAATAGGTCCTCCACTTATTCTGCACAATTTTATTAGATTGTTTACTGTTTTTCCTTTGGATTTCTTTATTATAAAGCATTAAGCATACTTTAAAATATACTAGAGGTTTGAACATATTCCCTTGTAGTATGAGGGAATTCCTTTGTGATGATAAAAGTTCTACATCTTGAATATGTTGTTGGTACCCTGAAAACCAGTTTGTGGTAAAATTACATAGATTTCACATACACAGTTGATTGTGCCTTAGAACAGTGAAATCTCAGTAAAAGTCCATAAATTATACCAGTACTTACTTCCAGACTTCAGTAGTAATTATATAAGATGTTACCATTGGAAAAAACTAGGTGTATGGTACATAGCATTGTTTTTTTTTTTTTTTTAAAGATTTATTTATTTATCCATATAGAACTGGGGTACAGGCCAGAGATGCGGAGGGTGAGAGGATTCACCAGAGACAGAACAGGCAGATCGACGAAGTACACTGCTGAGGGGAGCAGCGGGCGGGTCAGGAGAGGTCTGCCATGCCATGTGGTCTCCTCCGGGGCAGGCGGGAATCGAACTCATGCGGAAGTGGCTTTAGCTTCTCAGTGCAGTGCTTTAACCCGCTGCGCCACCAGGGAGGGCCCACATAGCATTGTTTTTATAGTATTTTTGCTACCTCCTGTGAGGCTACAATTATTTAAAAATACTCATAAAATGTTTAAATGACCCATAAAAAGTGACTCTCATTGTTTCCTTCATTTTACCTAAGATTTCCTTTCCTTTCCTCATTAGTAACTGCAAACAGTTTGGTTTGTATCTTAATATTGAAGTACATTGGCTTTCATCTTTTGGGGAAGAATTTTTATATTCTATTTAGGAAGATGATAAGAGCTTTCGAACCTTCTCACATAAAAATATTTGGTATTCGGCCCTCCCTGGTGGCGCAGCGGGTTAAAGCACTGCACTAAGAAGCTTAAGCCAATTCCGCATGAGTTCGATCCCCGCCTGCCTGCCCCGGAGGAGATCCACATGGTGTGGCAGACCTCAACTGACCCGCCCTCTGCTCCCCTCAGCAGTGTACTTCATGGATCTGCCTGTTCTGCTCCCCACTCTGTTCCTTGTGAATCCTCTCACCCTCCACATCTCTAGCCTGTACCCCAGTTCTGTATGAATAAATAAATAAATCTTAAAAAAAAATTGGTATTCATATACAGACAAAACCTCTAAAATTTGTTGAGAAGGCTTATGGATTCTAGGATGAAAATTGCTACCTCAGCATTTGGATGGAGGACTTCAGTGTCCCCAGGAGGATCATTTGACAAATTTTAATCTGGACTAAGCCTGCTCTTCATATTTCTTAAATTGGAAATGCCTTTTTATTCATTTTGGAATTATTACTCAGTAGTAAAGCAGTCAAGACTTAAGTATCCTCTTTTTGTTTGCATGTTAACATCATAAACAAAGGCAAATGTCAAGTGACAAAAGAAAAACACTTGTGACTTCACAGCTTTATTTAAAAATAGATAAAACCCTTCCTACTTTTCCCATCATTCTGACATAATCTCTTCTTTGGATGCATTTCTTAAATTGTGGTTTCATTGTAGGCCTCCTTTCTGTTTCATTTGTTAGTGAATCCTTGTAACCTGTATCTCACTGTTTATTGTTACAGTTTAATAAATCTTGATGTCTGGTATGAGTTTGGGTTAATGACCATGCTTCTTCTGCTTTTAAGATACTTGTAAGTGCCCTCTCTTAAGGTATATAAATGTTATCAAGCTAATACCAGTTTCATTTATGTTGAAAACTGTTTCACAGAAGTACTAGAATTGAAATTGTAATGTAAAGTTGCAGAAAGTTTTGGTTAAGAGAACCAGTGAAGCAACCATTCTTTTACCTTTTTTCATGGTTATCATGAAATCTGTATATATGAAAATCTATTGATAATCCAAACATAAGCGTGCTCTTCTTATATAGGGGAGAAAAGGCAAGCAATATAACTATAAGTTAAATGTCTGTGATTTTTCAGTGTTTACTTCACTAGAAATATAGAAGTAATTCTATTCATATAAGTGTTTATCAGTCTTTTATATTATGTGATAGAATTCTAAATGCTAATAAAATACTATGACTTCATCAGTCTGTATGTTAGTAAGAATTTTAATATCTTTAATGATATATAAAATGGCAAGAATATCCAAATAATTAAAAACAGTTATTTGGATTGCAATCTAAATTTTCTGCAAAAATGTTTATGCTAAAATTAAAAATGGATATGAAATTATAAGAAGAAAGCATATTTAAAAATTGTATATCAGTGGAATTGTTTGAATGCGTAAGAATACTTTTTGCAAACTATTTAATGCTAGATGGAGTAAAAACTGCTCCAAATCGCCTGTCTCCCATGACTGCTATGAACGTTCTACTGTGTTCTACTGTGAACGTTCTTCTGTGTTCTTTGAAAAAAATAAAAGTTAAAATGAAGTTCTTCCCCTTTTAATTAGAACTATCTGTTGAATATGTGCTATAAGCTCCCATGACTAATATATTCATATTTGCTATTCTGTTTCTACATCATTAAGACATTAGAAATTTTATTTAGGAAAAATAAAATAATAGATAAAAGATTAGGTAGATATTTTTTAAATGTTTTTGAAAGATGTCTTAAAATTTCCCAGCTCATTTTTAAATGTATTGATTTTTTTTAATTGATAGTCTATTTTGAGCTCCTGTTAGTGAATAAATATCAGGATTATTCTCTTTATGGTTAATTATTTTAAATGTTATATAGTAACTTTATTGGTCTTTTTTTCTGTTTATCACATATGAATATATAAACTGGTTTACTTTGAGCATTTTTGTCTTTGGGTTTGCTTGCCTATATGTGAGTATTAAAATTTTTCTTGTAAAATAAAGTGTAGATACAGAAAATTATACAGTACACCTTAATGAATCATTATAAGGTGAATGCTCTTGTTATTACCAAAGAAATAGAATCATGCCATCCATCTTGAAAACCTTGCATGTTCTATCCTTTCCTTTTCTCCAAAAATAACCTCTGTCCTGCCTTCCCATGTCTGGTAATCTATTACTCAATAAAATACTTAGTTCTAAATAGACAAATGCATAAATGTCTAAATAGACATAAATGCATCTTTAAAAAGATTTCAATCTTATAGATCCTTTCCTTAGTCGTCTCCTCCCTGGAGATAATCCCTGTGATAATTTGGTTAATTGTCTTTCTGAACCTTTACCTATGAACTTTTAAATATGTTTACAAATAAAATACAGAACATTGTCTTGCTTTCTTTAAGTATTTGATGTTTTTTTCTAACTTAAAAATCATGTGATAATTATACTTAATAACTTTTTTATTCAATTATATATTGTGGTTTTTCTATTATGCCTCATTTATAGATTGCTTAACAATATATCATGTGGTTTTACCTCATTAAACTCTTTGGTGAGATGTATTAGGTTTCCAATTTTTCCATATGTGCTTCAAATTGTGTGCATGTTATAGAGTACATGCTTTTAGAATTTTGTCTGTTTGCCTTAATATCTATACTTCCATAAGTAGAGTACAGCTACCTGTTTCTCTATTATTCACCAACACTTCATAATTTGAAATCTTGACAATCTGAGGGAAACATTTCCTTGGTTCCCCACTTTAAGAGTTGGTAGTGGGGGAGCCTAGGAGTTACTCTCAAGTGAGTCCTGTAAGAGTCATCTAGGTGCAGAGGTTTTACATCCACCTGGGCTACCACCTTCTCTCAGATACCACACTTTCTGCTCTAGGGGGACATACAGAGGTGCCGCTTATAACCAGCTGTCCTGATTATTTAGCTGGTTTTGTTAATCTTATGTACATCCAGCTTTAAGTGTATGCTAATTCTTAATTCCTCTGCTTTTTCCTACCTCTCCTTGTAATACTTCCTGTAAATTTATTTTTCTATGCTATCGATCAGTAGTGTCTGTATTTTTCAAAATTTCTTCAAGGCTAAAGGCTACTGTCAACAATAGAGTGCAATGTCCTGTTATTTCTTGGATTTAGAGTTGGTGTAGGAAGTTGCATTTGGTTTACTGACACCCTGTTCTCATTTTAAATATAGAGGTAAATGAAGGTTTCATTAAGTGATTAATTTGCCTACTGTCCCATATCAGTATCAGGACTTTCTCAGAGTTCCAGACTAACATTTAATGACCATCTCAGGCTGCTTCTGCTTAAGTTACTCAGTTCTAATCCTTCATTTAAGAAAATCACAGTACTGTTTGGATCTCTTAATACTGTTCTCTTTAAAATATGAAAATGCTTCATTTTTGCTTCTTTCAGTACCTTCAATACTAGCTAATATTTAGTCATACTTTACTCATTAACCAGGAACTGTGCTAATGCTTTCTTGGATTAGCCTTAGTGTACCACATCCTTATAAGGTGTGGGTATTTTTATAATCCTTTCTTTACATAGAAGAAATTTCTTGTGTACTGAGATAAATAAACTTGTATGTTAGGTGACACAACCAGAACGCAAGCCCATGCCATGTGACTACAGAATCCTACTTTTAGGACTATGTTTAACTCTTCCTGTCAGTACCCCTTATCCCAGCTGAGTAGGTTTTTTAACATGATTTCATTATGATTATTGTACGAATTTTCCACTAGTTCTGCCAAATCAGTAATAAAACATGTTTCTAAAAATGGTTAATATTCCTTCTTCAGAGCTCATCTTTTGGAACCACTGTTTTTAAGATGAGACTAGAGTTCACCAACTTAGTGCTTTTGTATTACTAACTTCTGCATTACATTAACATACCATCATTTCCCTGTTTATTTTCATTATATATTAGTATAATAGAAATGCACTGTATTTGTGATAATTTTATATAGTACTTTTTGTTCAGATTAAATAATTAATGCCTTATAGTTTTCTGAGTTTATATGTAATTTTTATAGGAAAAACAGTTTAATTATTTAGCACTAGGAATATCACTGATTTTTTTTTTAAGCAGTTATTTGATTCCAGCTTTATCTGGGATTTTTGGGATGAAAGACAAGTGACAATAACACTGAGAATAAAAGAAGTATTCCTGGCACTGAGCAGAAACAATAGGATTTGATCATGAAAAGAATTTTACATTACTTGATTTTCCAAGTATTTCAGTTTTCTCATTCTTGACTGGTTTCATTTGGTTCTGCGTAAAGTTGAAAGACTGATGTTTTTCAATAGGTTACATAATTATTTTGCTAGATTTAATGTGAGTTTATATAGGAACTAATGGAAGGTAAACTGAGGAAATGAGCTATCTTACTAATGTCAAAATGTAGACGTATCTAAGATTCTGTGTCTGACAGAATTACTCTAGCCATATTAATTCATGTACAAAAAACTTTCCCCAGGATATCCAGGTAATTAAAGGAAGAATGAAAGAGGATTAGAGGGATGCAGAGGCAGGGAGGGACACTAATTTACAAAGGTAATTGCCTCACTATTTTTCTTAATGTAGAAAATCTTTATATTCTAGTATAGAAAACAAGCAGCTTTTACTAGGGAATGGTAGTTTTTTTTTTTGTTGCTGTCTTTGTAAAATAATTATTCAAAGAAAATATATTTTGAAGCAACATGTAGGAGATTGTTAGTAAAAAGGTAGTAAAATCTTTGAGTGCATAATGGTTTGGATTGAATATTAATCCTGGAGTCAAAAAGTCCCATTTTAGGCCAGGCTATTTTATTTGGCCTTAGGCAAACCATTTTTTTCCCTTTCTTTTTTCTATTTCTGTAAGTAGAAAAGCTGATGCTCACCTACATTTTTCATTTTGATTGAAATTTGCATCACAGTACTACCTTTGGCTAAGTTGGAACTTAATCTACTATCAATGAATATTTGAAATGATTTTAAATCTCTTTGCAACTAGTAAAGAAATGTAGACATATTAAAACATATCTCACTAAATTTTGAAATGGAGAAATAGCTTGTGTTTGAATGGGAAACAACTTAGGGGCTCTGGTAGGTCTCTAAAAGAGAGAACAGTTAACTGTTTGTCATTTCAGTGAGTGATGCATTATATAGAGTATACCTTTGAGAACTGCATACCATCAAATTTCTGCAGGGATACTTGTAATGGGTTCAAATACTGAATTATCAGGCCATATCCTCTAATAATATAATATAGTAAGTGCAACTCAAATATTCGTAAGCCTCCAGTTTCAAAGTCTTGAATGCATGGACTCCCATGTACTCTAAAATCAAAGAACTGTCAACTTAGTATATCGTTATAGTATGTTTTATTTATAAAAATATTTCAGCTGTGTATGAAAAATTATTTCTAGGCATCATATGCATTGACCTTTAATTGCTCTATACGTAATATAAATGCTTCATAATACAATTGAATAAGCAGCCATATTTTGCTGTATTTCCATAAATAATTTGTATGCTCAAGAATATTTTGTGTTATACCTTGTTTTAGTGATCGTGGTGGAGAAGACCCAAACCAGAAAGTAATCCATGGGGTTATTAACTCCTTTGTTCATGTTGAACAGTATAAGAAAAAATTCCCTTTAAAGGTAAAAAAAACTTCCTTTAAAAATGTAAATAAGCAGACCTTTAATTTCTTAAATTATTTGTTCTAGTTTTTAAAATGTGTTTTTAATTGATTTGTTTAGTTTTATCAGGAAATCTTTGAGTCTCCTTTTCTGACTGAAACAGGAGAGTATTACAAGCAAGAAGCTTCAAATTTATTACAAGAATCAAACTGCTCACAGTATATGGAAAAGGTAAGAATGAAAACATGTAAAATTTGTTTTCTTAATATATATGTTTTCTTAATATATTTTATGGAAAAAGTGCTGTACCAATTTTTATCATAGCTATTGCTTTATGAAAAATTCTGGTTGTCTTTAAAATTAATATATATTTATATTCTTTGAAAAATAATAAACTATAAATTTTGCCTAGTAGGTATGTTTAGAGAATTGGATAAATGTAAAAGTTAGGTAATTGGGTTTTTATTTTCCTTCCTTGCATATAGAAGGTGTAGGAGAAAAGAAAACTATAATTCTAGACATTTGGATTAATCACTCTTCTAGTCTGTTGAAGATTTTAGAAGATTGATAAAAATCTCCACGGGAATTTTAGCTAGTCGTTAAACTAACACAGATTGATTGCCATATTTTAAATTCCATGTACATTTTCTCAGTAAAAAATTGTCATGAATTCAGTCATCATAAAAGATATGTTAGAAATTTCAACTGTTTTTTTTTTTTTTTCCCCATCTGCAGTGTTGGATTCCTAGTTTTTTGTTATGAGATGATTGGCTTTCATAGAATTTAGGTTAAGAAATACCAATGCTTATTAATACTTGTGTATTCCATAAAGCCCAGTTCTGACTTATTTGATTCTCTTCCTGCTTTGTCACTGATGAGTTGTGAATGTAGGTCAGTTTTCTCAATCTGTTAAGTGCAGGTTGCACTAAGTCAATGCCTAGCTTTGAGCACTTTTTTGCATCATAGATTCTTGTTAAAGATTCTAGATCCAGTCCTGAAAAGTACATTCAGCAGATCAATATACATATATTCTTCCTTATTTCTGGCTTTCAGGAGACACATTGGCAACAGTGGAAACAACCCAAATGCCTACTAGTAGTAGAAAAGATAAGCATAATGTATATTCATATGGTGGAATAATACTCAGTCTTAAAAAGGAATAAAGTTCTGATATATGCTTAACAAGAATGAACCTGAACACATACTAGGGGAAATAACCAGACACTCAAGAACAAATTTTGTGTGGTTCCAATTATATGAAATATCAGAAAAGGCATATCCAAATAGCTAAAAAGTAGATTAGAAATTACTGGCAGGCAAGACTGGAAAGTAGATAGCTTAATGTTCACATTTGCATTTAGCATGATGAAAAAGTTTGGAACTAAATAGTTGTACAATGTGCATTATAGACTTAAATGGTTAAAATAACAAATTTTATGTCGTGTCTTTTACCATAATTTAAAAAAAACAGTAATAATATATCAAAAGCCATTAAGTGGCTAAGTCATGTAATATGTAAATTACATCAAACTGCTAGAAGGACAACTATGTAATTAACAGACTAATATAGCTTTCCTACTTCCCTTTCTAGATCTTTCCTCTAATTTGATTTTTTCTATCAGGTACAGTGAGTCAGCAGCTATATGAAATCTTTCATTGAGGCACTCCAAACTTACCTTTCTTTTGAATGTCCCAGAGCCCCCCAACCAATTATCTTTATTCCCTGTCATTTCTCTCAGACCTGTGCTCTTATTTTCTGCATTTAATTAGTCCATAAGCAGGTTAAAGTCACTTACAGTGTGCTATAAATGACTAGTAGATGGATCCAGTAGCTGTAGAAAGCTGTATGGAGGTTCCTCAGAACACTAAAAATGAATCTACCATATGGCCCAGTAATTCCATTCTCAGGAATCTACCCAAAGGACACAAAAACACTAACACAAAAGTAAACCTGCATTATTTGTTATTGCAACAACCTAAGTTGCCCCAGAACAAATGAGTAGATCAAGAAAATAGAGAGAGAGAGAGAGAGAGAGAGAGAGAGCGCAAGAGAGAGAGAGCGCAAGAGAGAGAGAGAGAAAGAGATTCTTCTAAGTGATGTGACCTAGAAGGAGAAAGAGAAATGTCAGATGGTTTCTCTTATATGTGGAATCTAGAGAAGCCAAAAACAGGGACAGGAAAAAAGACAAAACTTAAGAGCTGATCATAAGTCTGAGGCAAACAGCAGGGGAGGAGAGAAATCAAAAGAGGGGAAGGAAGAGCACAAGGGACCACAGTGATGGATCATGAATGCTATAGTGCCACTGGAATGACAACTGAGGTTATAAATCAAATGCTATCCAAAAGTTAGCGAAGATATAAGAAAATAAATGGAAAGATATGAGAGGTTTCTGGGAATGACATATTATTTCCACTTTTAAGAACATCATCTTATGCCCAGGCAAACCCTACAATACTCCCCAAATACTGAAATGTTCTTAATTCTCTGATACTAGTGAAGTTCAGAAATCTGGTTACATAGTTTCACATTTCAGAATGATTTTAAAGTATAAACATTTGTATTTGCATGTGCTTTTTGCCCTCTAGATTTTCAATCCAAATTTAGTTTTGTTTTTAGGGAGAAATTAGCCAAGTTCTCTGTTTTATTTTTTTTTAATTGGCTGATTTTTATTAACCAGTTATTATTTGTAGCTCAGTGCTTTTTATACAGGATAAGCTTTTACAGTATATCTTGATTGATATTGACTCAAATAAATCCCTTTTTTTATTTTAATCTACCACCTGGCAGATAGTTAAAGGAAACAAAAAGTATTTAGTTATCGTTAATGAAATGAAAACATTTCTAAATGTATGCTGTTGATATTTACTCACCGATTATTGAATAGCTATTGAAGAGATAGATTTAGCTTGAATCAGATAGGATACTAAAGGTAGATGTGAGTTCTAAGTGAAGAAAAGGTACATCCTGCTTATAAAATTTTTATCTCACATTTCTGTAATTGTTGTCATTGATGATGGGGGAAAGCACAAAGGTAGCTTTCTGCAGACAATGTATCAGATTCCTCAGAATATTCTAGATTTCCTTTTTTTCTTCTCTTTCTTTCTTTCCCTAGCTTAATCTTTCTGAGTGAAATAGTATACCCTATGTACCATAGGACTATTTTGACTTTCAACAATTTGAGTGAAATCTCTAATGTGATAGTTATGTTTAGCTGTTTACATTTACATTTTATAAGAAGGGGACCCTATTTTATTATACTAATGTACTTGATCCAGTTTCTAGAAATTTTTTGTTTGCAATTTAAATGTTCAAAAGTGACTACCTGTTCTAGTTTTCTGTAATTATTACTTGGTTTACCTGTTGCATATTAGGCAGGCTGTATGATAGATTGATGGGGCCAGTGATTGAAGACAGTGCAATCCACTTAGGGACAAGTTCTTGTCCATAAGACGTGGCAAAATATAGGCGATATATAGTACTTTAAAAATTTGAAGCAATTTATGGAATGTGGGTTTTTAAATTGATTATGTAATTTTCATTTGTTATCTGGCTGTGCTTAATTGGGCCATTAAAATTAGGTTAGCTGAATTATTTATTAACATTATAGGTATTTGCCTCTTAATAATTAATGACCATAAACATATATTTCCAAAGGTTCTAGGTAGGTTAAAAGATGAAGAAATTCGATGTCGAAAATATTTAAATCCAAGTTCATACACTAAAGTGATTCATGAATGTCAGCAACGAATGGTAGCAGACCACTTACAGTTCTTACATGCAGAATGTCATAATATCATCCGGCAAGAGAAAAAAAATGGTAAGTGTTAATCAGACATAAATGTAAGTAGAGTTGAAATTATAAGTCCACTTTTTAGTTCATCTGCTGGCTCTTTTACATTTCAAGCATATTTTAGTAATAGGTTCTAAAATATTTGATATGCCTTCTTATAGAATATTGGTAATCTATTTTGAAAGAACTGAAAAGTATATTTTTCAAATTAAAAGAAAAACTAGGAAAATGTGTTTGTACACTTTTATATATCTTAAGGGCTAATATTTTAAAAATACAGTTAGTTGCTAATAAAAAGCAGGTAAAGAGGCAATGAAAATAAAAATATATGAAAATGTTCAATATTCAAAATGGGAGGGATATAAAATGAGACTACAATGAAATGGTATAATGTGCATAGAAAAAGTAGAATTTTTTTAGAAAAAGAGAAAATATTGCTAAGATTGTTCAAGTAGTAGGGAATAATCATTAGAAGTATGTTCCAGAGTTACACAGAAAGCAGTGTTGAAAACAACATTGACTTGCATATCCAAGGCAATATACACAAAATCCAAGTTTTTTCTTCTTGCGAAAATTGTACTTAGAAAAGTCAAGACAATTTTGAAGAACGGGATGGAAAGACTTGCAGGATAGCATAACTTACCAAGCTGTAGTATTAAGTACAATGAGACATTGATGCAAGGATAGGCAGATAGAGCAGTAGAATAAAATAGCCTAGAAATAACTGATATATACCTAGGTACATGATTTAAGATCAAGGTAGCACTGAGAACAGTGGATGAAAGATAGTCTTTTCAACACATAGTGCTAAGCCCACTGGATGAGAGTTTGGGAAAAATTTGATTTGTACCAATAAAATACCAATAAGAAAATCATTTAGTCTCTGAAGACTTGATCAAAGTGAAAAGCAGTTGACATTTCTAGATGACAGTGTGGAATAACTTCATGACCTTTAGATAAAGGTATTTTAAATAAGATACAAAAGCAGTAACCACAAAGGTAAGGCTTGTCAAATAGACTACATTAAAAACAGAAACTTTGGATTATTTAATAAGACTTATCATCAAGAAATAGTCATAGGATAATATATTTGCAATAACTGGAAAATGTTTATATCCAAAATGTAAAATTTGCAAGAAATAGAAAATTTAAAATAAAAACCATTTTACTGAGATGTCATTTTCATATATAAATGGCAAATATCAGATTATTTGCTTTCCTGTTATTAGCAGGATTGAGCATACAGTTTAGAAGGATCTATCTGTAAGATTTAAGTTTTTGACACTGTGGTCCCACTTCTAGGGATTTTTACTACAGATATTCTAGCCTATATACATGACTATTAATTGTAACATCAAAAATTGGAAACCGCAAAATTTTCATCAATTATTCAGAAACTTTACTATAACCATATAATGGAGTGCTATGTAAATATAAAATATGAGAAAATGCTCATATGATGAAAAAATATATTTAAGTAAAAGTGTTGTGTTTTGCATTTTTAAGTCATACATATAGTATGCTATACCATATATAAAAGGAGTAGAGTAAGAAATTTTTTTATTTGTTTGAATATGCATGAAATATCTTTGAAAATAAATAACAATGTTGCTTTACCATGTCAGGGAAGATTGGGTAGTTGGGAGATGAGTGTGAGAGACTTTCTCTGTATACTCTTCTAATTTTGAAACATATATTAAAACATTTTTTGTGCTATTTTGAAATTTAATGATTGAATTTCTTTTCCTCCCTCAGACATGGCAAATATGTATGTCTTACTTCGTGCTGTGTCCACTGGTTTACCTCATATGATTCAGGAGCTGCAAAATCACATCCATGATGAGGGCCTTAGAGCAACCAGTAATCTTACTCAGGAAAATGTAAGTTGCATAAGTAATTGGGAATATTTTTCTTAATTAGGTTAATTGAGTTTTCTATGATTTTATTAAAGTCCTAACATGCCAACAAGTGTAAACATCTTTATTAAAACGTTTTAAACTCTTTGTTGGACTCATCAAGTTATTAGAAAGTAAGTGAAAGATGCAGCTCTTTCTTTTAGTCCCATTGATATGTTCATCTAGTGAGTTAGCTTCACAGAAAAATATTTACTTAGCTAATTAGTTAATTAGCTTTACAGAAAAATATTTTTCAAATAATTATGTAACTG
>NW_004567131.1:4322544-4333603 GCF_000260355.1 Condylura cristata
ATAAGTCTTAGGTACTGATTTTGTTATCTCCATTAAAGAGTGAAAACTCACTTTTGCCCTCCTTTGGAATTTCAGTTCTGCTCTATTAGTCTTCAGTTGCCTTAAAGGCATATTTTTCTTATCTATTACTCTAAAAATAAGTAATTTTAAAAAAGGCTTGTAACTTGTAACAATACCAGAGAAAGTTTTGAGTGAGTTCTTTTGGCAGCATTATCATCCTGAAGTTTTTGTACTGAATGATACCTGAATTTCAACATCAAATTTTTAGATCTTTAAAACTATTTTAGCTGAGAAAGTGTGTGTGTAAATCAATTTGCTTGGGAAAGACTCTCAAACAGTGCTTTAGAAAGCCCCTTTTATCTTGAACTACTTAAAAATATGATTTTATAATTTGTATTTCTTATTTTTAGATGCCAACACTATTTGTTGAGTCAGTTTTGGAAGTACATGGTAAATTTGTTCAACTTATCAACACTGTTTTGAATGGTGATCAGCACTTTATGAGTGCATTAGATAAGGTAATTTTTTAATACATATGATATTTCTCTGTATATTTCTATTTCATCATCATTCTTCAGGCATTTTCAGACTGGGGTCAAATTATGTGCTTCTTATTTAGATATCAAGATTAACCTTAAATGTGAAAGTCAAAATAGTAATAACTTAAAACTTTTAAATAAGCAACTGTTTAAGTTACATACTTAAATAATATATTGAATTTCCTATGAATATCCTATTGTGTTGAAGGGGAATTGTTGATAAACTAGTATCTTCTGAAATACATCTATAATGTTAATATTCTTAGTACTGATTTTTCCTTGGAATATAATATTTAGGTCACTATATTTGAAAAAAAATAAATATAGCCTACAGACTAACTTTGGTAAGTTTTTAAAGAAAATTGCTTGCGGGCCCTCCCTGGTGGCGTTATGGGTTAAAGCTCAGCACTATAAAGCTATCACAGCCACTGCAGCACTAGTTTGATCCCCGGCCAGGGAGGTGACTCACATGGTGTGGCATACCTCTCCTGACAAGCCCACTGCTCCCCTCAGAAGTGTATTTCAGTGGATCTGCCTGTTTTGCTCCCCACTCTGTAGTGTATCCTCTCACCCACCACACCTCTGGCCTGTACCCCAGTTCTGCAAGCATAAATCAATAAATCTTTAAAAAAAAAAAGAAAATTTGCTTGCATGTTAGTTTTAAGATTTGAAAATGTAGTTTTATTTTCTATGTCAAATATCATTAATGAGTTATTAAAGAGTATCTTTCAGGAGGAGCAAGATTAATTATGTAATTATCAAGAATATGATCAGAGGAGTTTATACAGTGTTAGATATGAAAACAGTATTAACAAGCTACTGCAAAAAATGCTGTGTTTTGTGTGGGGTAGTAATTTTTTGACATAGAGTTTACAGCATATATTGACCCAGATATACTTTTAATACGTGTGGCTAATTACTGTTTTCTGTTTAGGCCCTTACATCAGTTGTAAATTACAGAGAGCCTAAATCTATTTGTAAAGCACCTGAATTGGTAAGTTTGATGGCTGTTTAAAGTAATCTTATCAAAAATAAGTAATAAAAAACATAAACTGAGAATATCAAATTAGTTTGTTTTGTAGCATTTATTAAGAAAACACCAACTACCACATTGCATTTGGCATTTTTCTCTAAGGAATTCAATATGCTATAACCTATAGCTTCTTCTTCAGTAACTGAAGGAGAAAATATTCCCTCTTACCATGGTTGTATTTTAAGAATGTTTGCTTTGAAATAATTTGTATTAATTCTCATAAAGATGTCATCTGAAACTAAAGGAAATTTGATAATTTTTGATAACCTTTTCAAAATTTACCCATGACCTATATTTTAAATTTCTTTCGTGCATAATTTTTAAAACAAGTTTTAGGATGGCAAAGACCCTATTCATTGATCTGATTTTATATTATTGTTACTTTCCCTCCTTTGTGATATGATATGTACATAAGGACCCTTTGTAAGATTTACTGTCAATTTCTTTTTGAGCTTGCTAAGTACTGTGACAACTTACTAAAGAAGTCAGCAAAGGGAATGACTGAGAATGAAGTAGAAGACAAACTGACAAGCTTCATTACTGTTTTCAAATATATTGATGATAAGGATGTTTTTCAGAAGGTGAGTTGTCAGTAGAGAAATTTCATTGCTATTTTTATTTCATTGCTATTTTAGTTAACTTTGATTTTACTTCTGAACTTTTAATCACCAAAAATGAAGTAATCTTTAAAAATATTTTTTAAAATACAGTTCTACGCAAGAATGCTGGCAAAACGTTTAATTCATGGGTTGTCTATGTCTATGGATTCTGAAGAAGCTATGATCAATAAATTAAAGGTAATGTAAGCCTTTGATCTGATAATATAGAAATTATTCCACGAGCACATAATGATTTTCTTTGCTGTATTATATGTAATAACGGGTACAATTGCATTGATGAGTTGTTAGATGTACAGTGATAACTTCATGTGATGGGATATGTAAATACTGTTAATCAGATAAAAACTCCACTTTGGTAGAGATTCATTCACATGATAAGCAGTGTTAACTTTGCAAAAACATTTGTGTTAATTAAAAATGAATATACTTAAAAAGGTTTTTAAGTGCAAATTTTGTAGTACCATTGAATTTTCATTTATTTTTACATTCTTTCAATTTACACACTGATGTAGGTGATTCACATTTATTTGGAGAAAATAATTGAAAATTTTCTTTATTAATTACAATGTGTAGTTTTTTTTTAAATATGCTTTTACAATGTTTTTTTTTTACAATGTTTTTAAAGTAATGTTACCTTAAGATTTTTTTGTGTCTTGAGATTAGCGATCAAATCTCCTGACCTGGTAATAACAGAGCTTTGAATAAATTTTTCACTACTTAGTATGTGATATTAAAATATGCCTAAGTACCCTCTTTTTTTTACTCCTAGATCAAATATTCTCAAATATGTATCTTTCATACATATTTGCTATTATCTGTGAACTATGAGGTATCATACATGCAGTGAAAGAACATTATATAGTATTCGCAGTAAGATACGTGGATTTATTGTTGTTTATACTTTAAAAGGGAACTTGTTTCATAAAATGTTTTTTTTATTCATTTATTTATTCATTTATTTTATCTGCATTTAAAAGAATTTTTGAAACATTTTGAATCGCTGCTTTGAATAATGAGTAATAGTGACCTTTGATGAAAGTAGACAAGCAGAACCTTTGACCGTTAACCTTGTGATGGCAACATGTTCTTATCAGTCAGTATGGTTTACTGTTTTTCTTTCTAATTCATGTATTTTATTTTATTTTACAGCAAGCCTGTGGTTATGAGTTTACCAGCAAACTACATCGGATGTATACAGATATGAGTGTCAGTGCTGATCTTAACAATAAATTCAATAATTTTATCAAAAATCAAGACACAGTTATAGATTTGGGAATTAGTTTTCAGATATATGTTCTTCAGGTATGAATGTGTGTTTTATTGTGGGTACTTGCTAATCATTTCAAAATTAATGATACAGATAGGGTTAATAAATGGATGCCTGGTTTTCATTCACTGGGTTGTGGCTTCTAAAGTTGTGTATGTTTTATTGATTTTGAATGGTAACATGCCATAATAGTAGTAATGCTGATGGATTTTTATCAACAGTTTAAGGAAAGTAAAAACCATGAGGTAGTTGTTTAAATTATTTTATACTTACTGTAAAGTCAAATGTTTAATTTTTTAATTTTGTTCCCTCAGGCTGGTGCATGGCCTCTTACTCAGGCTCCTTCATCAACATTTGCGATTCCCCAGGAGTTAGAAAAAAGTGTACAGATGGTAAGTACATAAGAAATACATTATGAGACCTGAGGAATTTTAATTCTTATCTTCATAGTATATCGCTTTAAATATTCTTCCAAACTCTTAAAGGCTCATAAGAGGTGAGCCTTCACACATTATAGTTAGCTTGCTTTTGGGGAAGTAACTTAATTGTTACTTTTTAGTAAAACTAAAATGTTTAAAATATTATATATACCAAAGTATGTCTCTTATTATTAGAAAATCTACTGTCTGCTCTTAAGTGATTTTAAATATAAACACTTTAATATTATGAGGCAGTTTAGAATTCATTACTTGAAACAACAATTTTCTAACTTTAATTTTGAGCCACTTTTATACTTCATTTGTCCCTTATAATAGGTATTTTTTATTTTGGACTACAATTTAAGTAAATATATGTGGACTGTACAGTTTACTAGAAAAAATTGCCTTGAATTGGAATATTTAAAGCCAAAATTACCTTAGAGTCACTGAATAGAAACCTTAAATTGGTTATCAAACCCCTTTTAAAGAGACAGTAGAGACTGTCTTTCTCTACTAGCTTGATTATGTACCCATTCAATCTGCTATAGCTATACTGTAGAGTGGGTACCTTGTAAAAGCAATTTATTTATTTTGTTTCAATTCTGGAAGCCAGAAATCTGAGATCAGGGTGCCAGCATACACTGTGAAGATCCTCTTTCGGTCACATTCTTCTCATTGTATCTTCATATGGTGGAGGGGAGCTCTGTGGAGTCTGTTTATCACTTCCCTTTCATGAGGGCATAATTTAAGAACTTCCTGAAGGCCCCACCTCCTGATTCCACTACATTTTTTTTTTTTAAGATTTATTTATTTATACAGAACTGGGGTACAGGCCAGAGATGTGGAGGGTGAGAAGATTCACCAAGAACAGAGTGGGGAGCAGAACAGGCAGATCTACGAAGTACCCTGCTGAAGGGAGCAGCGGGCGGGTCAGGAGAGGTCTGCCACACCATGTGGATCTCCTCCAGGGCAGGCGGGGATCGAACTCATGCAGAAGTGGCTTAAGCTTCTTAGTGCTGTGCTTTAACCCACTGCGCCACCAGGGAGGGCCGATTCCACTACATTTAGTGTTAGGATTTCGACCTATGACTGGAAGTAGTTGATGGAAGGGGAATGTAGACAACCTCTGAAACCATAGCACTATATTATTCACTCAAAGTATACCATTTAAGTTATTTTTAGTATATATGCAGAGCTGTTTAGTCATCACCATAGTAAATTTTACTGTTTTAATCAAATTTGTCAGTTGGGGTTACATTATTACTTTTCCATGGATACTACACATACTTCATTTACCCTCTAAAAAACCTCCCATGCCAGTACCTTAACCCCTCCCTTCTCCTGTTTCCTTTTCCTTTACCTCTGATCACTTCTACCATTTTTTATTGTCATTAGTTTTTTGCTGTGCTTTGTTTTTTGTTTGTTTGTTTGTTTGTTTTATATTCCATGGATAAGTAAGACCATCTGATACTTGTCTTACACTTTCTGATTTATTTCGTTTAGTTTGTTCATCTCAAGATCCATCCATTTTTTTTTCTCTAAAATGGCTCTATTTCACCTGTTTTTTTAAAGTCAAGTAGTATTCCATTAAGTATGTGTTTCACAATCTTTAGTCATTTGTCAGTGAGCTCTTAGGTTGGTTTCATGAGTTGCCAATTCTAGTGGTGCTAATGAACATTGCAGTACATCACTCTTATATTAGTTTTCATGATTTTTTGGTAAATACCTAGAAGAGGTATTGCTGAATCATTATGGTTCCCTTAGTTTTTTAAGGTATCACCGCATTGTTTTCCATAGAGGCTGCAGCAAATTGCACTCCTACCAACAGTGGATGAGTGTTCCTTTCTCTCCATATCACTACATATAATTCTAGAACATTTTTCTTACTGAATTGCCCCTAAATAAATACTCTGCACATTAGCAGTCACTCCCTGCTTCCCCCATCCCTTTTTTCCCAGCCTTCAGCAATCTGTTTCTCTAGAGATTTGTGTACACTGGACATCTCATATAGAGTCATATCATATGTGCTCTTTTCCAACTGATTTCATTCTCTTAGCATAATATCAAGGTTCATTAGTATTGTAGCATGTGTAAGTAGTTAATTTCTTCTTATTGCCAAATAATAATTCCATGTATGAATACATACATAATGCGACATTTTTTTATCCATTAATTGGTTTTTGAACTTTTAGGTTTTTCTCCAACTTTTTAGTTTAGGGTAATGCTGTTGTAAACATTTGTATACAAGTTTTTGACTGCACATACTTTTACTTCTTTTGAAACTGACCTCTTTTGACTCTACCTCACTAAATGAGACTTTTTACTTTATAATTGGATGAAGTTGAGTTAGCATTTTTTGTAGAAAAATCTTTATTATCAAATAATTCCTATTTGAGCAGTGACTTGAGTTGGGAAACAGTGAGTTGTGTATACATTTATGAAGTTTAACATGAAAATAGTATTTCATTACGCTATTTCCTGGAAATGTTCACAGTGGGTAATGTGAATAATTTTTTAAAGTATGTTTGGTTTTTTTCTTTGAAAATAAGGATGGTAGTGCCTCCCTAGTGACCCAGGAGTTAAGTCTCATTGCTATCACCACTATGACCTGAGTCCAATCCCCAGCTTGGGAACTAATCCACATGTGGTACAACAGACCTCTCCTGTTTCTCCTGAAGCTCTCCTTAGCAATGTATTTCGGTAAATCTCCCTTCAGCTCTCTAATGTGTCTCTGGTGAATCCTCTCACCACCATCATGCCCACCTCTGGCCTACATCCTATTTCTTCTATGATGACAATAGTAGTAGTAGTAGTGGTAGTGGTAGTGGTGGTAGTAGTGGTGGTAGTAGTAGTAGTAGTAGTAGTAGTAATAGATAAAGAAGTACAGGCTCTAGGATCAGAGTTTCTGTTTTCAGGTGTCTGTTTTGCTGTTTAACTTTGCTCCATAGTTTTGGGCAAATAACATAATTTTCTGTGAATCAGGATTATAGTAATATCTCATAGTGTTAATGTGAACATGAGATAATGTAACATTTTTTCTGATATATTGTAAGTACTCAGTAAATGGTAACTAATAGAGGTAATGAAGTGATAACAGTGGTAATAATAGGTAGACTAGCTTAAATAATCAGGTAGATTTCAAGATGCAAGGCATATGGTACGCTTTCAGAATCAGAGTCTAAAACTTTATTGCACAACTTCTTTAAAGGGTCATGATAGCACAAATTATCTTAGAAACTATATAAAGAATAGGTCTAGAAACCCATTGAGTTAAGAGTCCCTTCCACCGTCATCATCTCTAAATCAGTCTCCCAAACTGTGCAGAAGCTCTTCATTGGAAGCTTAAGCTTTGAAACAAATGATGAGAGTCTGAGAAGCCTTGAGCAATGGGAAACACAGAGTGTGTAGTAATGACAGATCTAAACAGCAAGCAGTCCAGATACTTAGTATTTGTCATTTATTGCATGGTAGAGGTGGTGGATATAGCTGTGAAAACAAGTCACACAAGGTGGATGGAAGAGTGGAATCAAAGGAGCCTGTGTTGAGAATGTTCTCAAAGATCATTGAACTGTGAAAAAGAGTTGTTTCTTATTAGCTTTTTTTTTTTAAAGATTTATTTATTCATGCATACAGAACTGGGATAGAGGCCACAGGTGCTGGGGCGGTGAGAGGATTCACCAGAGACAGAGTGGGAAGCAGAACAGGCAGATCAACAAAGTACACTCTGAGGGGAGCAGTGGGTGGGTCAGGAGAGGTCTGCCACGCTATGTGGATCACCTCCGGGGTGGGGATTGAACTCATGTTGAAGTTGCTTTAGCTTCTTAGTGCTGTGCTTTAACCCACTATGCTACCAGGGAGGGCCCATGGAAAAGAGTTTTTATTATTATTATATTATTATTATTACAGTTTATTTTTACATCATTTTGTGCCTTTTCCCATCTCAGGTGTAACCCCTATGTACTTCCCATCACCAAATCACCTGTGTGCCATCACCATAGTCCTGTGCACTCTCTCCTCCCCACTCCATTATTGATCCCATTCCCCACTCCACCCCTGTAAAATGTCTCTGGTATATAATTGTTCATTATTATAATCCCCTCCCTCCCCCATGGTCCTTTATGCTCCTGCTATGAGTAAAACCATCTGGTATTTTTTTCTTTCTGGTTTACTTCACTCAGCATGGTTTCTTCCAGCTCCATCCATACTGCTGTAAAAGGCATGAGTTTATCTTTTTGATCACTGAGTAATATTCCATTGTGTCTATGTATCACATCTTTTTAATCCAGTCATCTACTTTTGGGCATTTGGGTTGATTCCATGCCTGTCCTATTGTAAATCATCAATAAACATAGGGGTGTAAGATGTCTTTTTGAATCAGTGTTTTTGTGTCTTTTGGGTAGATACCTAGGAGTGGATTGCTGGGTAATATGGAAGCTCCCCTTTTAGAGTTTGAGAAACCTTCACACAATTTTCCATGTGGTTGTACTAGTTTGCATTCCCACCAACAGTGATGGAGCGTTCCTTTTGAGGAAAAGTGTTTTATTGGTGGTTTTAAAGATGATGCTGAAGAATATCATCTAAGAGGTTATTTTTAGCTATATGGGAAATTGAAATGATTGAAAAAAATCAATGTTTGAGGCAGTGGCAAGGAGAAAGACTTTACATTTGTAACCATTGATGATCATGATTCTACAGACAAGACTGTCATTCAGAACTGTCAGTACTGTGAATGGCCACTGTAAAATAAGGAAAGTTCTAGCTAAGCAAGAGATTGCCAGTGTTTCATCCAACCAGAGAATTCACTTGGTTTGGTTTTGAAAACTTTGGTGGTGGTGGCAGAGGTAATTTTGTTGTGAATGACAACTTTGGTTGTGGAAGAAACCAGTTGAGGTGGCTTGGTGACAGTGGGGATGGCTATAGTATATTTGATAATGACAGAAGCGGTTTTGGAGGTGGTGACAACTAAAGATTTTGGCAATTACAACAGTTAATCTTCAGATTTTGTACCCATGAAAGGAGGACACCTTGGAGGCAGGAGCTCAGCCCCTATGTTAGTGCGTGCCATACTTTGCCAAACTATGAAACCACGGTGGCTATGGTAGTTCCAGTAGCAGTGGTAGCTATGGTTGTGGTAGATTTTAAGTAGGTACCACAAAACAAAGCTTAGCAGGAGGGGAGAGGCAGAGAAGTGACAGGGAAGCTTCATGTTACAAAAGATTTGCACTCAATAACAGTGGCGGCAGGGCCTCTCTGTTACAAAGAAGTCATGTTTTAGACAATACTCATATGTATGGGCAAAAAAATGAGACCTATATTTGTAACTAGTTGTATAACATGTTATATTAATTTTCTTTTCTTTTGAAGGGTAAAGCTTCCAACAGAGATTTTTTTTTTTGCATCTATGCTGAGTAATTAATATGTCTTGAAAAAAGAAACTATATAAATAAGACTATTCATTGGATGGGCAGAATATGACCCTATGTTGTGGATTTTGCAAAAAAGGTTAGGTGCAAATTAGGGATCAGGGATGAAGTAACAAGCTAAAAGCATTCTAATGTATTTCTGAATAGACAAATTCAAGAAACTTGGCCCTTCATCTTTGACAGTCTTAAAATTTATTTCTTCTTTGAGCCTACTTTTTCAGTTGAAGTTAAGGGAGAGACTTGGGACTGGCAGAAATAAGAAATAAGACAGGTTTTTCCTAACTCTGTGTTATTCTTTCCTTGAGATATTATTTTCCACTAATATTATTTTAAATCTCCTTAAAGTTTATTTATTAACATAAAACTTTACTTAACCAGAATGTTTTGATTTATAAACAGGACAGGGATTTCTTTTTTACTGCATAATTATTATTCCAAGAATGTTGTTCTCTCCATTTGGTTTCTTTTCATTACCAGCAGAGGGAGTTTGTCCTTACATATTTTTTCTTACTTAATCCAAGTTTTTGATTATATCAAAATGAAATTTATCTACTCAATTTGTACATTTCACATTATTTCACTTTTGTTATTTTTTATCTTAATCTTAAATATAACTATCAAAAATTAATTGTACTTTTCATGTATATATCTTAAAGTATGGAAATTAAGCTTTAACATTATTTTGCAAATTAGATCAATAAATCTTAATTATATTTCTTTTGTACTTGGTTCACAAACCAATGCAACTAAGGAGATAATAAAGTGGTGTTTACTAATGTAGTTCTCAGCTAGAAGTAGACAAGCGCATTGAATGGGAACATTAATTTTTAAAGCCCTTTAAGTTCTAATTAATGAGTTCTAATGGTATTCACACTGTTCTTTAGCATGACTATTGTCACTAGTAGGTAGGTATCCCTTTAAAACGAGTAATGTAATCAGTATGTATTTTTTACTAATAAACTTTGATAGCACAGTTATTTATTGATATAATTAAACAAAGTTTTATCTTTTAATGCTATATGAATTCATTGTTATTGTATACGGAGTTGAACCTTTTGGTTCTTGGCTAGCTCATGTATATGTGAAACATCAAGATTTTAGATTTAAGCATAATAAATATTTCCTTCTGGCTTATTGATATTATTATCAAAAAAACTTTACTGATAGGACTGAAGAGGCATAATGTGCCTTCAGAACTTGGGACATAACATCCTAAAGATAACTTTGCATTTAATATAATTCATAGTGTATTTTGAATTTTGGCTTTATCAGCTTTATTTTCATTTGTATAATGAAATTCACTATATTTGTATCATAATTAAATTATTATGTGGTAGTTGAATTTTGTGAACATGCTAGATATTTTTAATTAATGTAGCACTCTTTTGGAGTCCTTTTATGACATATTTGACTTCATCTTTGCTTAGATCACAACCTGGTAGAAATCGTAAGTGTTATAGATATAGTCATTCACTATTTGTCATGCAAAGGATTGATGGATTTTCTCAGAGAGGAAAGAATGCTGCACCACTGGAGGGAAAATTGCTCAAGTTTTAGCTACCCAGAGTTAGGCAAACTTTAAATACACTTCTGAGAAAATGCACATTTCTCTTGACTGGCAACCATAAATTTTTGTTGTATGGAGTGGGTGTAGTGAAGCTTATGGGCTAAATATTGCTGAATGTTTTATTTACACATCTTTTTTTTTTTATTACAAAGTTTATTTTTACATCATTTTGCACATTTTTTTTCCATCTC
>NW_004567131.1:4334223-4357458 GCF_000260355.1 Condylura cristata
AAAAAAAATATGTCCACAGTTCTCATTTGTGACATGACATGATCATTTGTTTATTTTTGAGTTTTAGGAACAATTGTTTTTAATCTTTCTACACTTCACTATCACAGTCTCTCTGTGTTGTGTGCCAGCTCTTTATAAGATCTGAACTCTACATTTTGGATTGATACCCTGCAATTGTACATTTAATCTAAGGAAGGAACTTTCAAAATTTGAATGCTACATTTGTAGGAGATTAAAATTTAACTTTTCATAGTAATGTCAGATAAAGAAGACAAATAGATTCTTTTTTGTATTAGTGTTTAAGTGGATGTGGAAGTGAAATCACTACAGAAATTTTAATCTATTACTTCAGTAGGGATATATGTTGGTAAATAGGTTAGAACTGATAATATAACTTATATATTGTTAAATATTTTATTACTGTGTTGTTGTTTTGCAGCACTATGATTTAGAGCTATAGGTTCACACCTCTTCTGATGAATGTTATCACCTAAGACCTACCACCAAAATACCCATAATATTCCACCACAGTCTGTCAGGTTCCCTTCCCCTTTTACCCATTTTAAGTTTCCTTGCTACCCCCATCCATCTGTTAGCATCAGTTGCACAAATTTTTAGGGCTTGTTTTTGTTTAGTTTTGACCATTTGTTTAGTTTCTCTATATTGTGCATACTAGTGAAGCCTTCTGATACTTGTTTTCTCCTCCTCATTTATTCCAGTTAGCATTATTCCTTCTTGCTCATCCATGTTATCACAAATGGCAAGAGTTCAACTTTTAGTCATTGCTGAGTAGTATTCCACTATGTAGATATACCACAAATTCATAATCTACTCTTCTGACCTTGGGTGCATAGGTTGTTTCTTTAATTTGGCATTGTATCCCTTCAGTGAACATTTATATCCTTCAAAATTTTTTTATTCTTCACATAAATACCTAGGAGTGGAATTGCTGTACCATATATAGATCTGTTATTAACATTTTGAGAGATCTCCATACTGTTTTTTCTTAGGGACTGTACTATGCACTAGTTTTCATTCCCACCAAAGGTGTGGAAGGATTTCTTTTTCTCAATATCTCACTACACTTGTTATTTCTGGTCTTTTTGATATGAACCATTCTAACAGGTATGAGATAGTATCTGAACATGGTTTTCATTCAAATTTCCTTGAGGATAAGTTTTGGTAGGTTTTTAATCTATATGCCTTTTGGCCACCTCTCATCTTTAAAGAAGTATCTATTTAGCTCACCTGCCTGCCTATTATATGATTGGATGACTTGTTCATTTAGTTTTGTTGTATGAATTCTTAGCAAACCTTTGATATTAGTCCTTTGTCAGATGTACGGTGTGCAAATATTTTCTCCCGTTTAGTAGTTTTGTTTTGTTTGTTTGTTGTTTTAATGATAGCATATTTCACTGTAAAGAAATTCTTACTTTGATATAATTTCATTTGTTTTGCTTGCTGTTGGAAACAAAGTCATAACTGAAGCCATTGTCTTGTAATGTTTCCCTTCTTAGTATTTTACAATTCAAGTCATACATCCATTAATCCATTTTGAGTTAACTTTTGTATGAGATGTGTGATAGTGGTACTCACATCTGTTATGTTTTGGCTGTTAAGTTTCACCAACAGCATTTGTTGAAGAGACTTTCACCCTTGTATACCCTTGGCTAGTAGATTAGTTGTCTGTATCAGTGTGGGTTTATATTTGGACTGTCAATTTTATTTCATTGGCCTCTGTTTTTATTCCAGTACTGTCCTGTTTTAATTACTGTAGCACTGTAATGTACTTTGAAGATTGGAAGTATGATACTTCTTTATTTTTGTCAGAATTGCTTTAACTGTTTGGGGTCTATGTGATTCCATATAAATTTCAGTAATGTCTGCTTTATTTTTTTGAAGAATGCCATTGAAACTTAAGGTGGCCATTTTACAATGTTAAGTCTTTCCATCCGTGAGCAGAGATTATCTTTTTTTCTGTCCTTTTTTATTTCTTTTGGTAATGTCTTATAGTTTTTGTTCTTTAAGTAAGTTTAGCTGTTCTTTTAAGTTCATGAACCTTGTAGATTGAGTCCCCACATTTGGGACAAAGTCCTATTATTTCATCGAAGCCCACTATTTCCTTTTCTCTTTCCCTTCAGTGATACCCACTATCCCCACTATCTTTATATTGTTTTTCCTAAAGGAGTATAGTAGTTTTGGAAGTGTACTTTCTTTTTCCTTTGTGCATTTATATCTCAGGATCACAAATTCAATTTTCTAATGGTCTGTTTTTCTTCCATAACTTTCTCTAGAAACTTTTATCTCATCTACTTTTTATTTGTTTTTTGACATGGTGAATCTGTTATTTTCTTATTTGAAGCTTCAGTTTCTATTTTTTTATCCATTGATTTTATTTTTTAGGTCACTTTTTTTCCTGAACAGCTTTTCTGAGTTTTTTTTTTTTAAAGATTTATTTATTTATTCATACAGAACTGAGGTACAGGCCAGAGATGCGGAGGGTGAGAGGATTCACCAGAGACAGAGCGGGAAGCAGAACAGGCAGATCGACGAAGTACACTGCTGAGGGGAGCAGCGGGCGGGTCAGGAGAAGTCTGCCATTCCATGTGGTCACCTCCTGGGCAGGCGGGGATCGAACTCAGAAGTGGCTTTAGTTTCTCAGTGCAGTGCTTTAACCCGCTGCGCCACCAGGGAGGGCCTTCTGAGTTTTTAACATCAGTTTGAGTTGCTTTTCTGCATTTTCTTTCACATTCCTCTGATTTTCTTTATTATAGCAATTTTAAATTCTTCTCTGACCAGGAGGTATAATGTTCCATTTCTTTGTTATTGAGTTGTGGAGAGTTGTTCTTTCCTTGTCCCTCCACTCTGGGGTTGCAGATCTGAGATGCTACACTCTATAAGCCATCAGTGTACGTTAGCAGGCCAGTATCAGTTTTAAAGGGTAGGAGGGGGAGTGTTCTTTTTACTGGGTACCCACCTTTAGGAAACACACAAACTCCTCTGTTGTTTTCCCTCATTCAAGGATGTGTTACAAGGGTGCCATTTATGTCTCTTTTCCCTAGAACCACCGTTGAGCTGGCCACCCCCTCCCTGGGAACATTGTCTGCCTATGTTTAAGAGTAACTCTCTTTTTCTCCTCTTTTCGGTCCTGTTGCTCTCCAAGGGGGTTTCCAGTTTTACCCTTAGGCAAAGGATACTCTTGTTGTAATGTCTCTTTAGTAATTGTTAGATGATCCTCTCTGGAGCTAGGTGAGGAACCTCTTGTCGTCTGGGTCACCAATCCTAAAATTTTTATTTTAATATTGAATTATAATGGTGTTTGGGGGGGTTGTTGTTATTTATAAAGACCAAAGTGATAACATTTGAAACTTGTAAAGCACCACTTGCCTATGTCATTTTAAATTTACAGTTAAAATCAAATTTGCAGACTATGGTTTACGGGAATGAACATTAAATGAGGTTATAAACAAAGAGCTGGACTAATTGTATTATCTTTGTATTATTTTGCACAGATTGTAACTGTACAGTTACAGGTTGTAACTGTAAGTAAGTGTAAATACTATATTGCTGTTTAATAACATGAACTTTTTTATTAACAATTTAACTAATGTTACCATAGCTGAAAATATTTTTTTTTCCTCTGTCACAGTTTGAATTATTTTACAGCCAGCATTTCAGTGGAAGGAAACTTACATGGTTACATTATCTCTGTACAGGTAAAATACATTTATTTATATCTAATTTAAATGAAATTTACTAACCTGTTATGTTAATAATTTAGAAAAAGTTTCTCAATAGCATAATAATAGTTTTCAACATCTGTCATTCTGGTTATCTTGAAAGCAATCAAACATGAAGTTCAAATGCAGCAGTTTTTATTAAAAGTATTTTACTATATGCTCTTTATATTATATAAAGAAAATTTCCAACTTTATGATAGTTTATTACTATTCTGTAACATAGCACTTCTTTTAAACATTAGTAATTTTGTAAAGAAACCCAGATTTTATGAATCAGATAATCTTAAAAACCTGTCTTTAACTCAGATATCTTGGAAACTTTTATTAACTATAGAGCATTATAAGGAAACCTAGAGTCTTGATTTTTATTTGTTTTATAGTGAATTGCTATAGTAAATGTTTTTTTTCAGAATATTCCAATTTCTATTTTTTAAAAAGTTCAGTTAGAAGCTAGTCATTTCCTTTGCTCCTTTCTGAAAATAATGGGGTTTACTTATTTGACAGAAGGATTAATACTTGAATAATTCTAGGCTGTATATAATTGATCTAAGTTGCCTGAAGACGATAGCCAAATCAAACTTTCAGATTTTCAAAGTTTTGCTAAAGTTACTCTTTTAACAGTACTTTCAATCAACTTTCCCTTTTGTATAAGAAGTGAACAGTGTGCGTATTAATGTCTGTTAGAAGTATTATGAGAATATACGATCAGTTGCTATAATATTAAGAAACTCATTATTCACCTATGACAAATTTCATTTAAGTAATTTCATTTAAGTCCTCTTTGCCTAATTTACTTTTTTAATACAATGCTTTATTATGTTAGTAATCCATATTAATGTATGATAAATCATATATATACTTATTTATACAAGCTTGTCTTTATTGAAAAAGCTGAGCAGTTAAATCTTTTCAATAGTTGGTGAGATCAATGTTTATTGATGTCCTTAAATAGTCACTTAATAGTTATCCTTTAATTTCACAGCTGTTGTAAATTCTTATTAAATGTAGTAGACCTTTTTTTTTTTTTAAAGATTTATGAATTTATTTATACAGAACTGGAGTATAGGCCATAGGTACAGGGGCGATGAGAAGATTCACCAGAGTAAGAGTGGGGAGCATAACAGGCAGATCTATGAAGTACACTGCTGAGGGGAGCAGCAGGGGTGAGACAGGAAAGGTCTGTCACGCCATGGGGATCACCTCTGGGTCCCAGGATCGAACTCAAACTGAAGCGGCTGCCATTCGCTTGCAGTGCTGCATCCTAATCCATTGCACCACCAGGGGAGCTGCCTAAATGTAGCAGACTTAAGAAAAAATTTGCAAGATCAGTGTTTCAGATACTAGAATATTAATACAACTTACTATATTTGAATTTAATTTACTTTTACTTTCCCTGAATTATGGGAGTTTAAATTCTCTTGATGATTCTCATTACCTCAGCAATAATCTGCCAGTTTGCTGAATTAATTCTAATGAGGGACTTAATTTTTGCTGTCCATAATGTCAAAGGAAGAACCAAAAAAATATTTACACAGTATTTGTCACTGACGTTTGGTCTGAAATTGTTATTAATAGCATCTGAAAAAGAGAAACAACTTTTTGTTTCTGTATACTGAATTTCCAGTATGACCCACAAAGAACCAGATTTTGGGAGCTTTTTTATTTGGTTTGTCTTCGTTTAGTGTCATGTGTTTATAGCTAATTAAGGCAAACATTTCATTTTTCCTTTGGAAAAAGAGGTCAACCTTACAAGTTCATTTCTTAACCTAAATCACAGAAGGGACCACAATTTCTGTGGCCTACCAATGAAATCACTGGGTAAAATTTTGATTTGTGTTTATTCACTTAACGAAAATATTCTCAAGTACCATCCATATTAAGATACTTGTTATAGATTCCCACATTTACCATAAAACTCCAAGGCTCCTTAAAGGCTCTGTAATTCAGGGACCTCTGTGGTGGCACAGGGATTAAATCTCAGAGCTATCTCTGCTGCAGTCTGAGTTCAATCCTAAGCCAGCATGTGGTGCAGCAGATCTCTTCTGTCTTGCCTACTGCTCCCCCTCGCAGTGTATTTCAGTGAATTTGCCTGTTCTGCTCCCCACTCTGTCTCTGGTTATTCCTCTCACCTCCTACCCCACTTCTGACCTACAGCCCAGTTCTTGTATGCATAAATAAGTTTTTAAATAAGAAAACTCCAGTATTCAAATCCTGGGCTGATTGCTGAAGAGTCCTTGAACCTTACAGAAATAATCAAAATTACTTGTTCCTGGTCCATTTTTGCATTCCAAGTACTTTTGTATTGTAATTCAAGTGTCTTTACAAATGATTGTTATGAAATGCTATTTGGGTGAATTTAGAATTAGATGTAGAGTTAAGGTTTGTACTTAACTTTTTACAAACCTACTTGCTTTGTTACATTGAGAAAGTTATTGAACTTCTCTAAGCCTCTTTCCTCATCTTTATAAAAATTGACTCAGAGAACATCTGTGTTCCATATACTTCGAAATGTAAGCAGACAGAGATAAAATACAGAGCCTCAGCCTTCAAAAAACTCATATCTGGGAGGAGGGCAGCCAAGTAAATACTAGTGATGCAATGTTTTAAATGTAATAGTGAGAAGCCTGGGGTTTTACAGTATCACACAGAATGTTGGTGGCAAACAGCTAGCTCCTGGCAAGAAAAGGCTTCTGTGTAAATAGCATTTAAACTTGGTTTTCAAGAATGAATAAACTTAGCCAAGAAAGGCAAAAAAAAAAAAAAAGTGTTGAAAGCATATTGCCAGCAGTTGTAAGACTTTTAGGCAATACACAATATCCATCATATATGACAGAGAACTATATGAGAGAAAGATGAAATTTCCACTCAATTTATGACTGAGACGTTGTGTAGAATTATTCTGAGAGAATAATTTGGTGAAAAAAATATAAAAACAACCTGGAAAATGTTATACCATCTGAATTACAAATAAGCTTTATTTGGGACAGAGCAGGGAATTAACAGGAACTGGCCCAGATCTATTCCTGAGAGATAAGTTTGAAAAATGGTGAACTCAAAGGAGACATCATTTAATTGTATAATACAAAGATGTGGAGATAATATGTAGATAATTTGTTTATTAGATCATGTTGGTACTTCTTAGTGAACTAAATAATCATTGCCTTTTGCCAAGTGAAATCTGTCTAGTTTGCTAAAATTAAAGTCATACCATATTGTCACACAAACCTTATGAAGCAGTGGCTTTTTCTGACATTTGCTGATTTATACTCATTATTGGTTTCAGGTACTTTAGTAGCTAAATCGTTAGGTGTTTTAAAATCATATAATGCCCAATCCACAGTTGGATTTCCCTTATTGTCCCCAAATTGAATTAATTTATTACTCTTGTTTTTAATGTCATGAAAGGTTACTAATTGTATTTGATTTTTAGATCTTTCTACTACCTTTCTCCACAACTACCACAATCCCACTGCCACCCTATTAATCTTCTTGACCTGCTTTTTTGAAAGAAGCCAGTTGTTTTGTAGGGTAGCCAACATCATAGGTTTGTCTGATTATGTACTTGTGAGATATTTTATGCATTTTCTAGTTTCTGTACTTTTATGAAGTAGAAGTGAAGTCTGAAAGTTTTCATTATCTTTAGGCTGTATATTGTTGGCAAGATATTACTTAAGTGGTTCTGTGTACTTTATATTGTATTACATAGGGAGCTATGTAATGATAGATTGTATCACTTTTAGAGATACTAACTAAGTTGGTCACTTGGTTAAGGTGGTGACCATGAGATACCTCCATCCTAAAGATACTCTCTTAGCCCTTTCATTTTAGTAAGTGATCTGAATGGTGATACCTACTTCATATGAATCCGCCTTTCTAGGAACAACCTTACCTGATAGTTTTAGCATCCAAGAATGATTGTTGCTTAAAACAGTTATTTCCTCACTGCTTGTAAATTGTTGCTTTTCTGTCATCCATTCAACAGTTAGTAACTGACATTCTTCTATAAAGAAAAATTTTCAAACTAGGGAGAGTAACTTTATAAGACTTCTACTACTCCATTTCCTGTAATTGAAAATGCCACTTGAATGTAGTTGTTTTCCTCTTCTGTTTACATGACAGTTAGTTAAAGGAGTCACACAAATTTGGGGTTTCCTTCTCTGCCATGCTTGTTCAATCATCCTTCTCTCTGTAGGGAGGTGGTAATATGAGAAGTTCCTGGAAAAAAGTAGGAACAAGTGCATGTATCCTGAACTTGATAATTCTTTGAAAAATAGCTCCAAAAAGTATAAAACAGACAATTTGTTTCCCTCATTTTAAAGGTTATAAAATGAACTCAATAAGTAAGTGATATTTATACATTAATTGCATTGTCTCTGAATGCTCTTTGGGTTCTGGTTGTGACTGTTGTGTATGGCAGAATACTTACTCTGTTTCCAAACTTAAGACAGTATAGCATATCATCAGTGACATGCTGGGTGATGGTCCTGCATATTTATCTAAGTGTTGGATACATTGTTTTACATGTGTTTCTGACATATGATAAAGTATTCATTGCAGAAATTACATAATGAAATTTATGTGACTTGCTTCTCAACACATTTCCCAAACATCATTGTTAGATTCTAAAAGCACATTATGTTGTTAGCTGCATACTCATAATAATACTTTTTTTAATTTTAATTTTTTATTTTTTACATCATTCTTCATTACTTCTAGTAATACTTTTTACTTAAACTTTTGTGTGAACCAGATAATTTACTTAATACATTAAACTTCGTTTTGTAAGAATTAAAAGATTATGAACTTTTTCCATATGTGTTTTTATCCAAATATATTTGAAAAATATTTATAAGGATCAGTGTTTTCCTGAGATAATTTGACGTATCATAAAAGATAGTCATCATTGTGGTGATAAGTTGGGAAAATTGACATATCCTTAAAGATCTTTATCTAATTAATAGATACAAAAGAAGTAGAAAATCTTGACCAGAGTTACTAATTAGCTCAAGGAAAAATGCAGCCTTTTAGTAAGTCATATGAAATAGAGCTTCTTTGGGCTATTTTGGTTTTAATCAAAAGTTTACTTTGGTTTAGTTTATAATCTGTTAACAGTGAAATTCTGCTTTGTTTATGTGCATTTTGTGAGAGAGAAATGGAAGTACAGTTGGTAAACTGCAATTTTATGCTTTAGGGAGCAGTTCTTTGACTGACTTTAACTTTTTTTACTGTTAAAGAGTGCATCAGTACTTGTCATACTTCTGTTACAAGCCTTTCCTTGTGCTGCCTCCCTGAGATATTTAAGGACAAGTGTAGGTATGCATACATGTTCTATAGCTTTCAAGGTTGCGTAGAGTCTAGAATTTTAATCGCTATTTCAATAAAATAGTGGCTCTCCTTGTTTGTCTCTTCTCTTTTTAGGAAGTTACTGGGAAGAAGAACGTTATGTATAAGACAAAATAGCATTTTAAAATTTTGCAGAAATTATGATCAGATAGACCAAAACAAGAAGCATGCCCTGTGTGCTAGGCCTCTTTATATGCTCTAACCTACCTTGAATACTCTGTCTGTATGGGGCATTTGACAGTTGATGGGAGCAAGTAGTCACTCTCTCCCCTTTTTCTCTGTTTCTCCTGTTAAATCTGCCTCCTCTGGTTGTTTTTTTTTTTTTTTTTTTTTCCTGTCTGTGGCTTAACCATCCCAGTGGGTATTTAAAGACATTGTTTAAGCCTACAGGTAAAGCTAGGGTAACTGAACTGTGATTTAAATTATATACTCAAAACTAATAGCCCTCCCCCCAATACAAAATGATTACTTTGCTAGGGAAAATGGTTTACAATAGTTTTATTAAGTCTAGGTTTTCTATTTTCAGGAGAAAAATATCTGAAGTAAGCAATTTTTTTGAATAATCTTGAAATATTACTTTGATCAGTTTATTGTCACAACTTTGTTTAATTACAGGGGAAGTTAAAATGAACTATTTGGGCAAACCATATGTAGCTATGGTTACAACATACCAAATGGCAGTTCTTCTTGCCTTTAACAACAGTGAAACTGTCAGCTATAAAGATCTTCAAGACAGTACTCAGATGAATGAAAAGGAATTGACCAAAACAATCAAATCTTTACTTGATGTGAAAATGATTAACCATGATTCAGAAAAGGTATGGTTATTTCATGGAACTCAAGCATAAATATTAAAACTTTTTCATGGGATATTTGCTGTTTTAAAAGTAAGGTTTTTATTGTTAGTGCCCTTTGTTCTTTGAAAAGCACTTGAATCAGCTTTGTTATTGCAAGATCACTTAACATCTGTGAAAGTGAGGCATTGGGGAAGGCTGTGTAAATGGGGCTCAAGTGCCCTTTACAACTTGATTTTATTTCTCCTCTACGGTGACATTTATTCAGAGTTACAATAGAATTGCAGATTGGGAAGATTCTGTTTAATTGACATCTTTAAATCATGGCCCATAAAATCCTTTCTGTTGGTTTTTCTCCATATGTTTAATTTTTAATTACATCATTTGGCAGTAGACATTGACAGTCTATTGATGTATATTTGTACGTGACTTAACATACGAGACTCAATTCCAAATACTCCTTCTCGCATACTGTAATTTTAGGGCTCAGCTAACCACCATATATTTTCTCTGTCAGGAATCTAGTTGGACAATAAGATACTTACTTTTCTTTCTTTGTAACTTTCCCCCGCCAGTAACAAGTTTTAGTTGTTATCATCATATATCTTTAATATTTAAATAGTTAAAAAGCTGACAGGTCAATATAGGTGAAAAATCTCCTGTTTGAAATTATTATGTCTATAAGAAAAAATTCTTGTGAGGTTTCATTTTTATTTTTGCTGAATAGTCTTCAGCTTATTTCTCTCATCAGTTCATTTGCTTTGTCGATATTCCCAGTATGATGATACTTTGTAGTCTATAATTGAAAAGTTCTACCTGGCATATATTCTGAAATCAAACTTTTCTTTTGAGATGGATTTATTTTTCTAATTTCAGAATCTTAACAATAATCATCAGTACTAGTTTAAATTTTAATTAAGGCTGTTAATTATGATTTAAAAGATTTAACCTTAAAATTTAAGTTAAAATTATTAAATTTAAGTGCTTAAAAACACACTTTAAAGTTATTTTTACTGCCTAGAAATGTACAAGGCAAATATAGATTGCTTCTTTGTGCATTAGATTTTAATTTTGATTCTGTAAAGTATCTCTTTCTTGAACCTGCTTAGGGGGAAATTCATCATATGGAATGACTAGCTTTGTTAGGTCTGTTAGAGAAGTTATGATACTAAAAATTAACAACTTTTACTTTAAAAAGGCCACTTGTTTCTAGAAGAGTGAATAAAATGAAATTTTTAAGGAGTAAAAATTGGAGAAAATTCATGGAGAAATGATGCTTGTCTGAATAAAGTGGAAACAGCATGCTTGCATAGTTATTACCAACATTTATGATTGGTGGTTATTGCAACATTTTAGAAAACATATTGTGTGATCAGTTTTCAAAGTGGGATCATGGAAAAATTATGACTCTTAGTTTTTCATGAAAATTAAAATGTTAATTTGTTTAAGCCAACAAACTTGACTTCTTTGTTTTAAGCAAAGGTACACTATATATATATATATATATATATATATACACACACACACTAGTTGGACCAGAAAATAACTTATTTCTAAATGAGTAAATTCTACCAAGTGTAAAATTTAATAACATTTACTTTAATTTCATGGCATAGGTTTACAGTAAATCTTATTTAATAATTTATTTTTTGTGAATGTAAATGTGTTGTTCTTATTATAGGAAGACATAGATGCAGAATCTTCATTCTCATTAAATATGAACTTCAGCAGTAAAAGAACAAAATTTAAAATTACTACATCAATGCAGAAAGACACACCACAGGTTAGTGTTTTCCAGTATCATTTCTTTAGGAAGTAGTTAAACATTGAACTTTATGGTGGTGAACATAGAGATAATGCAGAACTTTGCACATTAAAATTAGTAATCAGTGAATCTTTTCTAGTTTATTATTTGCCTTTACTAACCTTACACAGTATTTTAGATTTTAAAAAAAGTATAGAAGGTATCTAAGAAAAAAGATAATTTAGTCCATATTTACTGTTAAACTATATTAAAATTATTAACTTTCCTTTGCATTTATTTGGCTTTCTAAAAATTCCTACCTTAAATAGTAATAGAATTTTCTTATTTTTCATTTGTAAAAGAAGAAAAAAAATTTACAATATGTTTCTTGCAAAGAACAGTTGTTGAAATGCTTCTTAAACTTTTATATGCAGATGAACCATCTGGGAATCTTGTTAAGACTCAAATAGTGATCTAGTAGATCTGGATTTCAATCCAGACTACCAGATGAGCCAGTTGCATGGTAAAATGTTTGATTCTTAACTCAGCAGCAGTTACTGTTTTGTTTCTTGGCTAGCCTGTTCATAGCACTTCACTGTCCTGCTTACCTGTATGTACCACCCTTTCCTCGGCCGTGGGGCAGGAAGTATATACAGGATATTAGGTTCTCTTCAGGAACTTAACTTAATAGTGGGGAGACAGATCTTAACTAATTGCCATTGAATTGAACTCTAAATGTTTAAGATTCCTTTTTTACCTTGGGTTAATAAGCAATAGTTGTAATATGTGGATTGCTTTTTATCTTCTAAAACACGATGAGCTCTCTATTAGTGTGATGTTATTTGTTTCTGTGCCTTTCTTCCACAGTGTACCTTGAGGGCCATAGAAAATTGGCCTTTTCTGGGTCTTCCTGGATTCTCTTCACAACTCTTTCCCTTCAAACCAATGATAAAGCATGTGGTATACAGCCTGTACTCAGTGATTGAACAGTGATATTTAAAATTATAGAGCCATGTCATTTAAGTGCTACTCTATTGTTTATTTGCATTGAGTACAGTGTATTATTATTATTTTTTTTTTTAAATAACCTTCCAACTTTAACCCAAGAAATTATATATAACTCACTGTAGATATCCTTTTGGTAATGGTTATATGACAGTTGGCACATAATCGTAACTTGGTGTTCAGTATTGATTGGAAATTTATTTAACAGATTAAAATGAATTTAAAACACACTTAGTGACTTAATGTCTCTTTGGCTTTTGCTTCTCCGAATCCTTTCCCCCATAAAACAGGAAATGGAGCAGACTAGAAGTGCCGTAGATGAGGACCGGAAAATGTATCTCCAAGCTGCTATAGTTCGTATCATGAAAGCACGAAAAGTGCTTCGGCATAATGCCCTTATTCAAGAGGTAAAAGGGGAGGAGTCTCTGGACTTGGTGGGCCAAAGGATTTTATCAGTGTACAGATTAGGAATTTTTCTACCATAAAGACAGTACAGAAGTCAAATAATTTTGAAATACCATAAGAACTTCATTCATGACAGCAGTACATTTTGTACTTTCAATTTTAAATTCAGATTTGCATTGAATTGAGTCCCACTAGTTTATTGAGTTTGTTGACCATTTATTGACGAAATCTGACCACATCAAATGTTAATTCTGTGCATGCATGAGTGTCCACTGTAAGGTAGGGCACTGTGCTGCTCCCTGGGAATGTAATACTGAGCAACACAAGCTGCTTCCTACACTTGTAGAATTCACACTCTACTAGAGAGGAAATATGTTAGTGCATTGATGTGCAAGTAAATATAAAATTGCATTAGCTTTCACTTAAAACAGATGTACAAGTCCAATTAGAATGGATATAAAATTCTTTGTTGTGGAAAGCTTTTGGGAGAAGGTTCAACTGAGAGATGAAAATTGACAAGGGGTTAAATGGAAGAGAGAGGGTGTGTGATAATTAGATTAGGTTATAGTTTTTAGTTGCATGTGAATATCAGGTTTTGTTATATCTTTATTCTGCATTTTAATTCCTCTATAGCATAAATATTAGATGTTTCCATAAAAAGTTATTTTTGATCATAATATCAAAATTGACATCCTTATGCACTGCCCTCTGTTTTAAAAAATAATTCATACTGTACATGTTATTCATTTGATATATCATGTTCAACCATTTGTGATTTTATTCAATTTAATTAATTTCACAATATTTTAAGTATATTTTTCCTATATGAACTTAGGTATATTTGATAAAGCCTCAGTAAATTTGAGGTAGTTTAGAAATAATTTCCTGTAACTGATTAGTTAGCAATAATTTGACATTCATGTCTCTTCCACAGGTGATTAGCCAGTCCAGAGCTCGGTTTAATCCTAGTATCAGCATGATTAAGAAGTGTATTGAAGTTCTGATAGACAAACAATACATCGAACGCAGCCAAGCATCAGCAGATGAATACAGTTATGTAGCGTGATGTTGTTCTCCTCCAGTGTGGGTGTGAGAAGATCATTGCCATCACCTTTCGGTGTGTTTCTGTGGGAAAAAGCAGGCCTGTGCCTCCATAATTTGGTCATTTGGCAGCCCCTGTTTTTCTGCTGTTTACAACATCACCAGTGCCACGTCATGAGCGTCAGAGAAAATGCCTAGAGATATTTCAAGCTCATGTCATTATGACATTTCTTAAAACTTTATTAAGAGAATGAGTGAAGTATTGCTGAAATGTGGAAATTTGGTTGGGTACCATGCTTTTTCTCCCCTCACGTTTGCAGTTGATGTGTTTTTTTTTTTAAATGTATCTTAAAGGACATAAAAAAAAACTTAAATATTGTAATATGACAGATAACCTAATAATTGTATCTACATTAAAATGACAGACATGATATTGCTGCTTGTCAAATAAAAAAAATAAAGAATTAGAATGCCTTTTTTTATGTGGATGATCACACAAAATAATATATATAAATGTTCATGAGTCAGCAAAGCAGCGAATGCAGATCTAGTTGCATTTTTATCTGAATGGTTTTAATTCACTTGTACTCGTACTTAAATCCGACATGAAAAATGTCTTAATTATTGTTCTTGAATGCATAAAAATGCATTCATTATAGAGAATGTTCTTATGAATCAGAACTACATTGGATATGAATATTTTGAATACTGAGGATTTAATACCATCAAAAGTTTCTGATGATGTGCTAACACTACAGAAAGTAAGTTTGAGGAGACTGTGGTGTTCTCAAATCTGAAATAGAAAGATCTTTTCATTCAAAAGTTGTCCGTCTTCTGTTTTCATAATGCATTACTTGTTATACAGAGTAATAATAACCCAGTTCTATTGTCTTCTCTTTTGCTTTCTGAGTTTAGGAGATCCTGCGATACCAATGCATTGTTGCCAAATTCCTATCTGACTTATCATGCTTACACACTACTAACGTTTCAACATGAGAATCACACATAAATCACAGATGTTCACAACCATGCATAACCTTAAATTTAACTATCTTAAAAAATCTGTATAGTTTATTATACCAGGCATAATTCCATTATTTTGTTCGCTATATATCAAGTCTGGCCTGTTATCATGTTAATATTATCAGTCTTACCACCACCACCGAATATAATCACGCAACTTTTTAAACTGGAATATTTTAAAGCCTATCCCACAGAAATCATTCTACTTACAGTATTTCAGTTTGTATCTCTAACCAATAAGGTCCTTTTTTAAAAAAAAAACAAAAAACCACACAACCACAGTGACATTATTACACCCAAAAATAAACAGTAATTATTTATAGTAACATCTAATATGTGGTCCATATTCAAATTTATTGTGACAAAAATGACTTTTACAGTTGGCTTGTTTGATTGCACTTTTTCTAACTCATGTCTCTTTAAGTGTTTAAAAAATTTACTGAGCTTATAATGACTTATATAATGTATTTCTCATTTTTCTTCCTAGAGAGGAAATAATGGCAAACCATACAATAATTGTACATTTACTGTCAAAAAAATCTTTGTTTTGGTAATATGTTGATAAAGTTTTCCAAATTGATTTCTTTTTCCTTAAATATTTATAAATGTTAAATTAAATCTTATCCTGGTATCTGATTGTCAAGAAAATATATTAAGAGATGGACAAAATTTGTGCTGAGGTCTATAGAAAAGACTAGAGTTTTCTTTATAAACATCTTTTTACCTAAGGAAACAAAGCTGTGCTTTGCTTGTACATGAGAAAGAAAAGAGGTTAGGCATATGCTTCTGTCAGAGAGCAGAATAGTCAATTTTAGCACACACTTTGAAGAGAATGAAGAGGAAGTGTAGTCTCAAGTTAGATCAGACAAGTGAAGTTATTACTCTGGAAAACCTTAGCAGATAGCCCAGTACCACCTGGCAGGCCCTGTTGTTCTATACCTAGTATTTATGAGGAAAGTAAAGCAAGGAGAAGAAACAGTAAACCTCCATTGTAGTCCATGGGGCCCCCGCCCCCTCCCTTGCCCTCCTGTCCCAACCCTCTGGTAGCTTCACTTCTATAGTCAGATTTCTAGGGTTTGTTTTGGTTTAGTTTGGTCTCCTTTTTATTTTTACTTTTTATATTTCACATATGAATGAAATCATCCTGTATTTAGCTTTAGCCTTCTGCATGTGTATTATCTTACACACTCACCTATCTTTGGCACTCTGGTTGTTTCCATGCTAGGTTCTTATAAATAGGGCTGCAGTGAACCTAAGAATACATATATCGCTTCAAATTAGTGTTCTTTTTCTTTGTATATGCCTACAAGTGGAATTGCTACATCATGATAAAATGTGTTTAATATTTTAATATTCTGAGAAATCCCCGTATTGTTTTCCTTGGGGGGGGGGGGGGGGCATCTACATCATCACCAACATTGTGCTGAGGTTCCTTGTTATACAAACACTCTAGCCCACATTTGTATTCTGGTCTTTTGATAATGGATTCTTCTTACAGTATGAGGTGGCTTCTGGTAGTTTTGATTTGCTTTTAACCAAAGACACTGGTGATGTCTTTTTTAAAGGCCCATAGCCATCTGTATATCTTTGCAGAAGTGTCTATTTAACTCTTCTACCCATTTTGTGAGTGGGTTATTTTCTGTTGTTGTATGAGTTCTTTGTATATGTTGGGTACTGAACATCTTGTCAAATGTTATGTAGAAATATATTCCCTATCAGTAGGGAGCCCATTCATCTTAATGATAGTTTCTCTGGTATGCAGAAGCTTACTTTAACATAAATAGTTCCTTTTGTTTATTTCTGCTTTTGTTTCCATTGCTGTTAGAATCAAGTCCCCAAAGACATCTCTGAAACCAATGTCTTGGAATGTTTTGCCTGTTTTTGTCTCTATATTTTGTGGTTTCAGTTCATACATTGAAGTCTTTATTCCATTTTGAATGAATTTTTCTGTGTGGTGTGAAGTAGTGGCCTAGTTTCATTCTTTTGCAGAGGACTTTCAAGTTTCCCCACTAGCATTTGTTGAGATTTTCCTTTCTCCATTTTAATGCTTAGCTTTGTTCCTAGGACATGTTCTTGACTGAGCCAAATCAAAGTATGCATGTGATCTTTAAAATATTAGTCCTTTGAGCTGAGTGGAAGTTAATATGGAGAGGCCCTATGGTTGAAAATTGGTGTGTTCATAATGCATATCTAAGGATGAAGCAATTAATTATCTTAGGCAATCCTTGTATGAGACATAGTACTGCAAAATGAATTATAGAATTCATTAGAGGTAAGAGTCACTGATAGAGGTGAGGGGAAGAGGAGTTGCATACGAAGTTAAAAGGGTAAAAAATGAAGGTAAGAACATACTCTGTTTTTTAAAAAGACTTACTTATTCATACAGAACAGGGTGAAGGGGTGGTGAGAATCTTCACCAGAGACAGAGGGAAGCAGAACAGGCAGATGGATGAAGTACACTGCTGAGGGAAGTGGCAGACGGGTCAGGAGAGGTCTGCCACTCCATGTGGGTCACCTCTGGGGTCGGGGATCAAACTCACACTGAAGTGGCTGTGGCTAGCTTGTGGAGCTGCGCCATAACCCGTTGTGCCACCAGGGAGGGCCTGAGTATATTCTAAACAGGAATTACAGATTCAGAAGTCAGAGCAGCCAGAATCTAAGAATTGGGAGATCTGTGTGGCTAAGTTATGAGGATTTTAAGTGAGTTAGAATTGCATGGGGAGAAAATGATGGTAATACTAACTTGGATGGTGGTTGCATGAATATACATTCTGTTACATTGTATACATATTTATATTATCTGGTGTTTTCAACTTTTTGTAGCATAAAAGTTTTAGTGGAAAATTAGTAACCTGTGTTTCTGTGGAGAATGGACTGTAAAGGGCTAAGATAGCTAATATTGGATTAGTTGGGAGACCCCACAGGAGGTAAACAGGTAAGGTAGTAGCTGCTGCAGCCTAGTATGGGGTAAAGTTTATAAAATTGGCATAATAATGAGTTGGGATTGTGTGCACAAGGAAAGGGTTGATTCAAAGATGACATTTATATTTTTGTCTTTTACAATTAATGCCAGTGAATTAGGGGGAACCCGGATTAGAAGAACTATAAAAGATGAAGACAGATAATAACCTTGGTCTTAGGTCCTTTGCATTTAAAATACTTTGAGATAACTCAGTGGAGTAGGCAGTTGTTTAAACAGGTTAGAAACCTAAATGTCCCAAAACAAATGAGTTGATCAAGAAGATGTGGTATATATACACAGTGGAATACCACTCAGCAATCAAAAAAGATAAACTCGTCATTTGCAACAAAATGGATGGAGCTGGAAGAGGTTATGCTAAGTGAAATAAGCCAGAAAGAGAAAGATAAATGCCAGAAGATGTCATTTATCTGTGGAATACAGAAAAAACAAATAGATACAGACAGAGACAAACTTCAAAACCAGCCCTTAAAAGCTGACTAGATATCTGAGGCACCCAAGGAAAACACACAACTGTCATGAAATACTTGGGTGGTGGGAGAGCTGTGATGATCACACTTATAGGGAGGTGTCAAAATGTTAATGAGAATGTGACGCAGGTTGTGTAAAAGAACTTGAAAGTTTTAAATTTTTATTTTCTTCCCCTCCATTGCTAGTAGCTTACTTCTTACACAGTAGTGGAAGAGTTGCACCAGTGTTGAAGTTCCTGGGGAGAGGTAAAATTAGTTGATTGGTAATTTTACCCTGCATAGCCAGATAGGTATTTCCCTGGAGGAAGTGGTGTTACTGGGAAAAAGCAGAAATTTGTGGCTATTATGACCAACCGTGTTAAAGTAACAACTAACTCATGGGATTCTATATTGAGAGTCTCAACTTCTTAAAGTGTGTGAGAACTGGGGGTGAAAGGAATTGTTAGTTTTTCTTCTAGGAAGAAAAGACAAATATGGTAAGAAAAAAAATACGGCTTATCATATATAGTACCCTGGCACCTAGCTTAAGGGGTCACTGATACAGAAGGTATACTCTGCCATTAGAGGGAATGTTGAAAACTGAATAGAAAAATAAGCTGTTTTTTACATTAGAGTACATAACTCCTGAAGTACATCAATACTATGTACTGAGGTAATTATCTGAGATGCCTTGTTTAGAGTGCATGTTTTAACATAACCACCTCTAAGTGTTGACAGGTACAGAAGATAAAGCCCATCAGCTACTAGGTAAATGGTAAATTGGAAAGCTGTGATGTAGGAAGAAACCAGGAAGGTGCATGCCCTCTGCACTTAGAAATGACCTCTTTGATCCTTGTTGGGGTCACCATCACTACTGCTGCATAAAGCAAGGAAGAGAACTCAGAGTTAGGAAGAAGTGTATTCTCTGCCATGCTAGCATAGGTCCACATCTACTGGGGGGAGCCATCTGCATTCCGTAGGAGGTGGCACCTTCAGGAGGTCAGGCTCAGCTCTAGAAAAGTCAGGTTCATTGCTGATACAGTAATTGTCATCCAATCTTAGTAGATGCAAAAAATCTGAGATCATTTGGAAGTCCTTGAAGCACCCAAGCTAGGATTTTCTAGGAAGCAGAGATAAAGGAAGGGAAGAGCCAGACAACTTGTGAACCAGAACGCTTCTCAGAAGCACAGGATGTGATCAATTTAGGAATCTGATGGGACACAATGGAACACATTACTGGAGTGCTGAGGGTTTTGGAAATACAGAGGTGAAATCTGAATTAGGGTAAGCACTTGCCTATCTTGTTTGTTAATTTCTTGTTTTGTAGTGTGTTCGTTTTTGTAGGTTCATTTTTATGAGAAGAATCTAACATTATAGTTACATATTGTAGTTTGTGCTTCGTTACTGTACTGGGATGGATTTTACCTTCTCGAAATCCATGTCCATCTTGACCCTATGAATGTTACTTTATTTGGAAATAAGCTCTTGCATATGTAATCAACTTGTAAAATGAGGTCATAGTAGTTAGCATGGACCCTAGTAAAATGGTGTCCTTATGTGAAAAAGGACAGGAGGATAGAGACATAAGAAGGCCACATAAAGACAGAAGCAAAGACTGGAATGATGTAAAAACAAGCCAGGGAACATAAGGGAGTTCTGGCAACCAGGAAGAACTAGGAAAAGACAAATAAATAGCTTCCTGTATAACTCAGAGAGAGAGACCTGCAGACCCACCTCCAGAAGTGTGAGAGAATAACTGTCGAGACACTGAGCTCAGGGCACTTCATTATGACAAGCCAAGAAAATGAATGCAGTTTATAAGTACTTTGAATGGGCATACATAATTTTTTTGTGAGGGCTTTTAAAACATTTTATATTTTAACTAGATTACACATTAGTATAGAAGTCAACTAAACAAAATTATCTCTTTAAAAGACACATAGTTCCACAGTGGATGCAATATGATGGCCATGCCAAATGCTACCTTAAAATAGGAAGTGCCGTTTACCAGATTCAGAATATATAGATTAAAAAAATGCAAAATGCCCACTTGCAATTGTTAATGTTGTTGGGGTGAAGCGATGTTCTTAAGCCTCTTATTAAATCTGGAAGCCTATAAACCACACTGCTGCCTGGACAGTCTGCCTCTGTCTTTGCTGCATTTTACAGCACATGCTCGCTACTGACACCACACACACCAGGACAAAATGAGAATGACTTGGAGCACACCCAAGTTTGCATTAAAAACTATTCAAGCAATTTCCACTATGACAAGTAGATAACATTCAGTGTGTATGCACACTGTAAAGAAACAAAGGAAAAACTTGTTAGACTCAAATAACGCAGTTATGGCCTTATTTCCTAACTATTTGCTGGAAACTAAGTACTCTCTATGCTGGTTCTTCCTCTTCTCCTAGACTCTTAATGTACGTGTGTTTCTTGGTTCGATTACCACACTTTTTCTTTTTCTTTTCTTTTTTTTTTTTTTTTTACCTCCATCAGCCCTTTGGTGACCTCATCTAGTACAAATGCTTAGCTGCCATCTTTGTGCCAACAATATCCAAGACAATATGTTCACTCCAGGCGTCTCCACATTTAACATTGCATGTCCAATGACCAACCTCAGACTCCTTATTTCGATGTCTAACTTAGCATAAGTAAAACCAAACTCTGATCTTCCCCAGTAACCCCACATGTGTTATACTTACAGCTTGGCTCATCTCAGTTGATGGAAATTCCTTCCATCCAATTTTTCTAATTAAAAAAACAAGGTGTTTTTTTTTTCCCCTCCCGCTTTTTCACCTCCTATATGCAGAACAGATTCATGGCAAATGGGTCGCATCAGAAACAATGATATTATTCCAACAGAACAGCAGGTATGTATCAAGCCATAGGTTTGAGATAGCAAGGCAAGATGACCAGAAAAATAGAAGCTACTGTCAGAAAGAGCAGGTAATCAGTGTCTAGCTACTGAGTCTGGAATGCAGAAGTCAAGACAAAGGTTTTCTGTAACAGGTTAAAATACAAGCAGCAGGGAAAACACCCAAGTGGAGCCTGAAAGTCTCAGAAACAAGAAATTCACTTTTCAGAATTGAACATCAGGTACTCTTGTAAGAGTAGAATCCAGTACTGCTAACAAAACTAGTGGCCATGGACCTATACTTCCTCCCACTACCACTACAGGGTTAGGGCCTGTACCCTGGGTTGGGGCTAGATTTGACAAGAGCTTGGAAAGTTTCTGAGATAATGGAGGTGGAATTTAAGCTGACTTCACAGCATTCTAATGTTGCCAAGGAAACCTGTATCTGCCCCTCCAGTTTCAAACAAGGAAGAGGATAGATAATCTGGAAATGGTAGTTCCTAAACATGTCTCTATGTGACCCAATAGGATAGTGCATTAGAGTTGGGTTGGGCCTGAAAGGTCAAGTAGCTCAACCCCTTACACTGAAAAATCCCACTTCCAGCAGCATTATACACTGGTCTCTGTACAGCTTTTTTTTTTTTTTTAAAGATTTATTTGTTCATATAGAACTAGGGTACAAGCCAGAGGTGCAGGATTCACCAGAGACAGAATGGGGAGCAAAACAGGCAGAACTGATGAAGTACACTGCTGAGGGGAGCAGTGGGCAGGTCAGGAGAGGTCTGCTGTGCATCTGGGTCACCTCCGCGGTGGGGGATTGAACTCGCACTGAAGTAACTGCAGCTAGCTTGCAGTGTTGAGTCCTAACCCACTGCGACACCAGGGAGGGCCTGCACAAGGTTTTTTTGATCATTAAATCATCACAATTTCTTTGGGTGGCCTTTCCAGCTTGACCCTGTTTTGTTGATTCTCCTCCAGTTCCCTTACCTTTTCCCAGCTCCACACATAGCATTCTGTCCCCCTAGCCGTCACCTTGGTGTATACTAGGACCCATGAATTGAGCTCAAAATATATTGCTCCTTCTACTTCTCCTTCCTCCCTACCCATCCCATTATTTGGTTGAGTCCAGTGGGTTGAGCTTCAAGGGTCTCTTCCCTTATGTGCAGTTATCTAGCTTCCTCCTAACATTGGGCCCTGTCTGGAACTCAGGTGTGCTCTGGTACCATGTCCTCTTCTGTCCTGCCCCTTTACTTCCTACTGTTCATTGGTACAGTTCCTTGAGGGAGGAACCTTCATGTTGCTCACTAGCATCCCTCACTGGCACGTCCTACCCACTGGGCTGACACACTGGTTCCAGTGGTGAAGCAGATAAAGAGGAACTACAGCTCTGTCCATCTACACTATTCTCCCTGAACTGTTGAGAACAAATTACTGACATCTTTGCTCCTAAATGTTTTGCTATATTCTCTTATATAATCAGTGTATAGTAATCAGAATCAGGACATTTAACAGTATGTAATGTTGCTATAATAATAATAATCCTGTTTTTCTCATCAGGAATCAAATCCTGAATCATACAGTGTCATTTCTCTAATCTATCCCATTCTGGAAATGTTTCTCAATTTTTTTTTAAATGAACTTATGCTTCCAAAGTAGAACAGTTATGTGGAATAACTGAGAGAGTCACACTTGACATACAGGTGCTTGCGGACATCTACCAGTGCCCTGGATTGGGCAAGTGACCTGGCACTCACAGGAAGGTCTTGGTGTTCTCTTCTTGCACCCTACAAACTCAAGAACACCAACAGTGCGTAAGGCCACTCTGACCAGGCCAGGGCCCTCCCTGGTGGC
>NW_004567131.1:4357689-4378037 GCF_000260355.1 Condylura cristata
CCCACTGTTCCCCTCAGCAATGTACCTCATCGATCTGCCTGTTCTGCTCCCCACTCTGTCTCTGGTGAAGCCTCTCACCCTCTGCATCTCTGGCCTGTACCCCAGTTCTATATGAATAAAAATAAATGAATCTTTAAAAAAAACAACAACAAACAAAAAAAGACCACTCTATAATCATGCGGGAATACAGACAAAACATGGCCATCAGCAAAGCCATAAAATAACAAACACTCCCTTCTGACTAATAGGAGTGACTGCAGTCTTGGCAATTACAGCTTTAGCCTGCTCTCCTCACAGGTTAGATTTATAATCATAACTTTCCTCAATGCAGAGCAAAACTGTACTTCCTTAAATCTTCCTCTAAACTTCATCCTTAAAAGCCTAAATCCTGCCAGTCCTTCCTAGTAGCCTCTGACAAAGAAATTCACCTTCCCAGGGCGTATGCTGTTCTTCACTTTGATGACAAATACAGTCAATTCCTTCAGTGCAGGCTTTCTTCTGTAGGTTTTGAATGCAGGACCATGTGACTATGTCACCTTATATGACAGAGGGATTTTGCAGATGTGATTAAGTTCATGACCTAGCCAGGAGTCTTTAGAAGAGGGAGGCAAGATCAGAATAAGGAGATGTAATGATGGTAACAGAGATCAGAGAAATATGTGAGAGTCGAGAAAGGTGGGTACCCCCAAGAAGTTGGAAAAGGCACAGAAGCAGGTTCTGTGTGCTGGCTCTCACATTTAACACTGTATAGATGTGATCAGCCCAGAGAGCACACAGACATTCCAGCATCAGCAAGAGCCCTACCACCAGGGCTTAACTCTTCACATGTAGTGACTCTGGAGTGGTAAATTCAGGTTCTTGTTTAATGTATGGTGTATCTGCTCAGTTTATTTTTTCCAGCATAAAATTTCTTCCAGCGTCTGGGATTGATTAATTTTGGGGATTTAAGTAAAGATGTTAAGGCCTGACAATGAAAGGCGACTGTGGTTATGTCCTGCAATACCAGATTAGTTTGTGTAGTCACTTCCAAAGGGGGTTACTGATCTGAAGGGCAGAATTCGGGGTGGTCTATTTTCAGGGCTCTGAAAGTCTGAAAACAGCTGTTTTTGCATCTCTTTTCCTTAGGGAACAAAATGAAGTGAGCTACTTATATTCCCTAGAGACACTGGTGACTGGTACTGGCAAAGAGGAAGTTTCATATCAGGGTTGGGTGGGCCTCAAACAGATAAAGTCTCCCCCTCCCAGCATCACATCTAGCTGTCAGAATACCCAGTACTCCCCACTCAACCACACCTAGCCTTTGTTTGGAAAGGCAGTGGGCTGCCTATTAAAGAGGGTTCTCAATTGGCAATTCTTTTTGTTTCCCCTCTTTCCTGCTCCTAACAGTAAAATGTATCTACCAGGCTCCTGATAGATAGGAACTGCTGGGATGTACAGGGGAAAGTCATTCATGGGCACAGGTGTGTGTGGGCAGAACCAGCAGGGATGCCAGTTCTTAGGCTAAGGGTCCCCTCCCCCACCCTGAGTTATAGCAGACCAAGCACAGGGAACTTTGACCCTTGTCACAAGAGGACTTGTCACCAGTTAAGTCCCTGTATTTCCTAGATTAGTTCCAGGAGTTTGGATTATTTCTTTGTCCATTGTCATTTTGAATCATCTGGAGTTGTCAACTCTTCAGTTTTTCTCCTTGTGGGAACTACTAAAGGTAAACAAGAATAAATAGCATCATGACCTGTCTCTTAACTCCACAAATTAGGCAAAGTGAGTTGTAACAAATTATGTAGGATTTATGACATTGCTTTTCTTTTTACCCCATCTCCCACTTCACAGATGCTGCGTTCCTATACATCCTGTATACCCCTCACCTTGTCTCATGATAATAGTGCATTATTGGAATCAAGATGCCAAAATTGGTATATTACTATTAACAAAATTCCAGTTTTTCCATTAATGTCCTTTTCCTGGACCAGAATCTATCCCATCAAAGATAGTTCCTTTGAGTTTTCTTTTCTTTCTTTCTTTTTTTTAATATAATAGTTTATTTTTACATCATTTTGTATATTTTTTTTATCTCAATTGTAATCCCCATGGTCCTTTGAGTTTTCTATGGCAACTATATCACCACAAACTGTTATAATTTTACTTATACCCTTTCAGACCTTATGACTTGAATTTCTTTTTCTTATCTTATGCTGGCTAGACTCAGTGATGGGCATGGTGGTAGTGACATTTTTGTCTTTCTGGTTTTTTTTTTTAAAGATTTATTTATTTTTGCATACAGAGCTGGGATACAGGCCAGAGGGTCAGGGTCAGTGAGAGGATTTACCAGAAACAGAGTGGGGAGCGGAACAGGCTGACTAACAGTACAATGCTGAGGGGAGCAGCAGGTGGATCTGGAGGGGTCTGCTGTGCCATGTGGATCACCTCTGGGGACCGAACTCATGCGGAAGTGGCTTTAGCTTCTTAGTGCTGTGCTTTAACCTGCTGCGCCACAAGGGAGGGCCTTCTTTCTGATTTTAAGAGATTACTCTTAACAACTTTTAAAATCAAAGTTAAATTTGCCACATGAAAAAGTTGGGGAGCAATCTTTATTCTTTATTGGCTAGAAAAGTCTATAAAATTTGAATTACCTATTACTCAAGTTGGTACAGTTTCCTGTAGAAGAAACTAGAGTTGATGATTTCTTTGTGGGGAAAGAGCCCCATAAAGAGATTGTCTCTACCTCCCATGATGCTGTTTAATAAGTCAATAGTTTTACCAATAAAAACATCTATTGATGGTTCTTATTTTGCTAGTAAAAATACTCTTACTGATCAAAATACATGTACAAATACAAACATACACAGAATGAAATGTTTGTAGTAACTGACCCTGCTCTGTGAGTTTTAGATTAAATATTACTTGACCTCTCTTGGATAACAGTTCCTGATTAAAGCAGCTAATTTCTGCTTACTCTATTTTTCTCTTTCTACCCACCCTCTCTCTTGCACACACATACACACACACATTTATATATCATATTGTTCTTGCTAAAATACTTTAAAGAAAATTACAGCATTTAAAATAAATTGTTTTTTGTGTGGATTTCTAAAAATCTTTTTAGTGATCCCATGATGACTTCTTTTTGATATGAAGTTAATGACTAACCATCTTGACTTGCTGAAACATGAATCCCTGGAGAGAAAAGTTCCCAGTGAAGCAGAGATTAGTTCTATGAGAAAGAAGAAGAAAGACAGGCTTCCACAACAAGCCTGAGCAAGCTTTTTAGGTTCATCTAAGATCCGGTCCTTTAAAGAACAGGTTGAACTTTGTTCTCAAAGATAACGTCAACTTTGGAGGGAAATGTCAAAAATTTAAGTAAACAAAATGAAGTCCTTTATCAATTACCTCTTCATGCAGACAGCAGTTAATGAATGTTTCCTGTGAGCCAGGCAACATGATAGACACCAACGGCATGAAGAATAAATGAAAAGTTCTTGACCTTACAGTTACTTACAAGCTAATAGAATCCAGATAATTAAATATGCACAGGATATCATGGGAGTTAGAGGGAAGTATACAGAGACAACTTCTTGGGGGGAAATGATGCTTCAAAGTATGTACTAAGCCTATAGCTAATCCAAAATATAAAATCAAGCTCTGTTTTCACTGTTGAATAACTGATGACTCCATTTCTATTAGGTCTGAACTGACTTCTTAATACCACAATCCTCATGCTGAAACCAAAAAAAAAATTAGATAACATGTTAAAAACCAAGCTTCCTAAAATAATCTAAGAACTAAAAAGATAGTTAAGAGTTACAAGGATAAGATCTGGGATAAGACAGGAATCCAGAGAGTTAAGTCTAGCACTTGATACGACTTTTGCCTCCAGGCAAAAGTATTCAACACTGTAGAGACTTGCTCAGCCCAGGGAGCACACAGACATTCCAGCATCAACAAGAGCAAGTCCCCACCACCATTTGTTGATCCAGAAGGTGAAGGAATAGCTAAGCAGCAGAGTGACAGCCTTTCAGGATCAGGACAAATGTTGGACTTGAGGACTGGTAACGGTGAGGCCTTATGAAACACCCAGTGTTTGCACAGGGACCATGGAGTAAGGAAAAACCTGATGTGACCATGGCTTTAAATGCAGCCTCTTCTCAGGACTCTGGTGAAACCAGAAAATGGTGACTGATATCACATTAAGGTAGTAGTGGGTGGTCAGAATGCCTAAAAACCTGATATAAGAAAACTCTCTAGAGGAAAAGAACACCATGTTTGGCCACATCTTATTTCTATATATATAATTGTAATGCTGTAATGATCAAAACAAAAGTAAATGTAACCACAACCTGAAGGGATAGGCAAATACAGGTGAATTAACCCAGGCAGACTCTAGGAACAGACAGAAACTCCAGAAGTTGCAATTACTAGACACAAACTAAAATAATCTTGCCTGTTGTATTCATGGAGCCAAACTTAAAAAACCAAACAGGATTTTAAAAAAAAATTCTTTTAAAAGATTTATTGATTTACAAGAACTGGCATGTAGGCCAGAGGTGTGGGGGGTAAGAGGATTCACCAGTGACAGACTAAGAGAACAGAATGGGCGAACTGACTGAAATACATTGCTGAGGGGAACAGCAGGAGAGACATGAGAGGTCTGCTGTGCTGTGCTTGTCACTTCCCTGACTGGAGATTGAACTCATGCTGCAGTGGCTGCTCATAGCATCATAGTGCTGAGACTTAACCCCTGCATCACCAGAGGCTCGGAAAATTTTATTTTTTTAATTTATATGAAAATATAAAGGACCAACAAAAATTACTCTGCCTTCAAGAAAAGCAAAATAAAAAGCCTTATTCTTCCAAGTATTATGACTTACTATGAGATACTAATTTCTTATAAAATCATACATTAAGTCAATGATGGGTTAGTATAATGATTAGCTGTCAAATGGGATAGATAGCCCAGAAATAGGTCTTTGAATATATGAGAATTATTTTGATAAAAGTATCACTGTGGGCCCTCCCCGGTGGCACAGCGGGTTAAAGCACAGCACTAAGAAGCTAAAGCCACTTCAGCATGAGTTTGATCCCTGCCCCAGAGGTGAACCACATGGTGGGGCAGACCTCTCCTGACCCGCCGCTGCTCTCCTCAGCAGTGTACTTCATAGATCTGCCGGTTCTGCTCCCCACTCTCTCTCTGGTGAATCCTCTCATTGTCCCTGAACCACTGGCCTGTACCCCAGTTCTGTATGCATAAATAAATAAAATCTTTAAAGCAAAGCAATGGGGAAAGAGTTCACTTTTAAATAAGTGGGACTGGAATAACTAGTCATTCATTAAAAAAAAAGAAAAGGAAAGAAGACACAAAAGAAAAAGGGCAAGATTGAACTTTCCGAAAGCAGAAATCCAGATGCTCAATAGACAAGAGATAATGTTCAACCTCTTCAGTAATTAGAGAAGTGAAAATTTAAATCACAGTGATCTACCACTACCCACTCCCAAGAAACACCAACATTTTATAAATGCTATTACAGGACATGAAGCTGCTGAAAATTTCACACATTACTGGTGAGAGAGTAAATTGGAACAGTCACTCTGGGAAACTGTGGCACTCTCTCTTAAGATTGAAAATATGCATACTCTATGACTCAGCATTTTTACTCCTAAATAGACTATCCCCCCAAAAACAATATGGTAATAGGAATTGAAGGAGAAGTATGGGACTGCATAGCAACATATTATAAATCGCCCAAGACTGGAAATAACCCAAATATCCATCAATAACAGCAAGGATAAGTCATGATATATTCATGTAAGGAATGCAAGGGAAAGAATACATCACAAAACAGGGCCCTCCCTGGTGGTGCAATGGGTTAGAGCGCACCCCTACTAAGCAAGCCGCAACTGTTTTCAGTGCAAGTTCAATCCCCAGCCAGGAGGTTACACACAAGGTGTCTGACCTGCCTGCTGATTCCCATGGCAGTGTACTCGTTGATCTGCCTTTTTTGCTCCCCACTCTGTCTCTGGTGAATCCTCTTACAACCCTGCACCACTGGCCTATACCCCAGTCCTGTATGTATAAATAAATAAATTTTTTTAAATCACCAATAGGTTTATTTTAAAAAATGCAATGGAAGTTGTATTAACTGAAAGCAATGATGATAAACTCGTGCAATGTTATGTGTGCAATCGCATGAATGGGTGGGCTCAAATCACAACCAGGTAGCCGGGAGGAGCCTGCCTGGGCTGGAGGAATACAACCACCCAGAGTGCCTTCAGATGGAGGTGCCTTCAGTTTTCAGCCCCTAGACCCGCAGTCCTGTCGGCTTCTGCAGGCCACACTCCTTCTCATTCTTGCACTAAAAAATGGTGTTCTTTTTCCTACTCCTTTTGTGCTTCCTTTTCATTTCTGGTCTTCAGCTTACACATGCTAGGAGCCCCCTTGTCTCTCACGGCTCCTTATTTCAGCAGTTACTGCCAGTCTCCCTGCTGATGTGTCAGGAAGGCACTTCATCGATCTGGACCAGCCGTTATGACCAAAACCTCAGGGTCCCTTGAGAAAGGCTCAGTGACTACTAGTCTAATGGTCTCATCTTGGCCTTGAGTATCAATGTGACCTCTACAATGACCTCCCACTTTTCTGAATTCTTATATTCTTGCCTGAGAAGAGGTCTATCCCAGAATTCCATGATTCTCTGGTCTCTAGTGATAGATTCCAGTGCTAGAGTCAGTGGAGAGGAAAATATGCTCCTTACCCTCCTTCATCTACCCTTTTTTTCTTTTTTAAAAAGATTTATTTATTTATGCATATAGAACTGGGGTGCAAGCAAGAGGTGCAGGAACGGTAAGAGGATTCATCAGAGACAGAGTGGGGAACAAAACAGGTACACTGCTGAGGGGAGCAGAGAGAGAGTCAAGAGAGGTCTGCTGTGCCATGTGGGTCACCTCCAGGGCTGGGGATAGAACTCACACCAAAGTGTCTGTGGCTCGCTTGCAGTGCTGCAATTTAACCCACCGCACCACCAAGGAGGGCCTACCCTCTTTTTCAAAGAACATTCTGAGAGGTTCTGAAGTCTAAAGACAAAGGGCATTAAGCTAAAATGAACTGAGTTCTACTCTATACCAGGGTCTGTGATATGTTTCCTGTGTTTCAACCCATGCATCTAAACAACAATTTAATTCTCAAAGTAATCCTTCAAAGTTGCTGTCATGATCCTAATTTACAATGAGTTAACTGAAGTTCAGGAAAAGGTGCACAATTTACACAAGACTCCTGAGAGTAAGGTGGGCTGAAAATGGACTGCAGAGCTGCTATGCTCCCACTCACCCTGCCTGCCCAGGCTGGACAGTGTGGAAGACCATGTGGAAGAGCATCCAGTGTGACATCAACCTCTATTCTAAACTTACCGCTGACTTCTACTTCCTATGGGCAACAGAGTTTTGATCAGGCTACTTAGCATCTCTGAGCCTCAGTTTCCTCACCTGTCAATTAGGCAGATGGGCCCATACTTCCCCTGTCTGGCTGGTGTTAAGGATGCCTTGACTTGCATGATGTATTAGATGTATGGTGTGCCTAAGTGTTTTGGGAACTATAAAAGCTTCTTTCTTGGTTCCCATTTCTTGCTCACAGTATTTGATAGTTACATCTCCGCAAGTTCTACCTTCGTAAATACTTGTCTCTTGAGTTCTGTTGGATGGCTTGGTTTGGAAGAGGCTGATTTAACCCCAACCACTGTCATCTCTCCTTTCTTTTTACTGTCTTTAAACAGAAATCTCTTTTCAGGCTGCTGTTGTTACCAGAGCTTGGATCTACTCATTGCTCATAAGTCAAAACTCAAGAGACAAGAGTTTGTGAAGTAAATGAGGTTTAATCAGACACTGGCAACCCTGATAACATGGAGGAAAATTGTTTCCCAGGCTATCTCTCTAAATGGGGGAGAAGCAGGGACTTTAATGGTGAGTACAAGGAAAGGAAAGAAACAAGTATCTGTATGAGCAGGATTTCAGAGAAATAGAAGTTTCCAGGAACTGCATTCATGCTCTTCCCCCCCCCCCCAAATTTGGCCTTAACTGGATCTGTAACAGTCTTGGTTGGTGTATTTTTTTGCTATGGTTAAGGAGGTTGTGGCTTTACCTTTGTCTTACTTCTAAGACATCTTGCTCTCAGTTGATTTCACCTGGATTTCTGATTTTGTCTGCAAGATAACATAAACATGAACAGAGTAACATGAACAGAGAGTATGATCAGGGCAAAAATGAGGAACTTAGAGCTTCAACTCCAGTGACACCTCTATTAGTCATTGACACTTGAGTTTATTAATATTGTCCTCTAAGCCGCTTCAGATAAAAATGCTGCTCTTTCTTCAAAGCTCCAAAGCAGCAAGTTGATACCTTCGATCATTGTTTTTTGACAAACACCATGAGATCTTGCCTGATCTCTTCTATCTGAGTTAAAAGCTCTTTGCTGCAAATCCTGAGATGCCCTTTCCAACTGTATATTGGTTTGTATTTAGTTTCGTGCATTTCTACATTTCCATTCATTGGACAGTGAACTTCTTATGGGTATTGTGTCGGTTCTCTCTAGTGGCTGATCTTCACAAAAGGCTGAAGTGAATGAACACACAAGTGACAAAAGACTTGGTATTTCACTCACTGCTCTTCATTCCTCTCCTCCATACTGAGCAGCATTAAACCACGTTGAACCATCCCTTCCTGCCTATACAACCCGTCTACAGTCCCACCAATAGAATACCAGAAAGAAGAAACATAAGCGAAATCTTCTAAGACATTGGCTTCGGAGATGTTATGGAGATTTGACTTCAATACCACAGGAAACTATAACAAAAATTTAAAAGTGGGATTAAATCAAACTAAAGGCACAGTGAAAGAAAGTATTTAAAAAATTTTTATATATGTAGTAGTTTATTTTTGCATCATTTTGTGCATTTTTCCATCTCATTTGCAATCCCCTTGGGCTTCTCAGCACCAAATCACCCATGTGCCATCCCATTAGTCCAGTGCATTTCCTTCCCTCCTCACTGTTTTTTATCCCATTTCCCACTCCAGCATATAGCTGTTCATCATTATCATAATTTTCTCGCCTGTTCCGTTATATTCTTGCTATGAGAGAAACCATCTGGTATTTTTCAAAAGTAGTTTTTAAATGAAAAGGCATCCTACCAATGCAAAAATTGAAGTGTAACTTAAAAGAATTGCACTTGAATTCTACTCTGTACGTAACTTAGGAAACCTTGTTTTCTCCATCTGTAAAATGGAGAAAACAGTATTGACTTCATAGTTTTGTGCAAGGAATGAATGACAGGGATTGTGAGTGACAGCCATAACAAAGGCACCCAGGGTAGGGTGAGGCCTCTGGTCTTCAATTTTCTGGTGTTCCCTCCTCTTAGCCCCTTTTTGTCTTCCAAATAAAGCTGTCAAGGCCAAACCCAGTGTCTGCCAACATTCCCCTCATTGAAATTGCCTAAGCTGGCTCTCTGCCTGTTGGCACATAGCTCATGGCATGAAGGAAAAGCTACACTTTGAGGATCTGGGCATTTCAAAGCAATGAAACAGCTCTTTTTGTTTTCTCAGGCTCTCTGCTGCCAGCTCAGTTCTACACATTAGAAATATTTTGGGTCCGCACTATAGTTTTCAACCAAGCAGATTCATTTTGTTTCCTGACTACTTCCTTATAATAGTTCTGGGATCAACTGCTTTGGGCCTAGTCCCAAACCATGTTCTTGGCATCACAAGCTGCAGTCAAGATGGTGTATTTGGGTAGCAACCATAAAAGAAGCCAACATCTCTTGCAATTTACTAGAATCTAGGCTGGAAAACGGGACTGTTTGGGTTGAATTTCTAAAAGACTGTCAACACTAAAATCTTGAAGCCATTTGAGGTAGGAAGAGGAGTTTCATTTACTGTGTTTCTACCTATTCAGATTCCCTGTTTGTCTGTGCCATTGTGTAGAGTTTTTCTCCTGTATGTGCATATTCACTGAGTGCTGATGAAAAGTATGATGTTGATGTGAAGGAAGTACTTTCTTCATTGTCTGGGATGGGACTACTAGGTTTGGCAACAAACAATACAGATCACCAGTTAAATCAACATTCCAGATAAATAGTGAATCCTTATTTTAGTATCAGCACATACCATACAATATTTGGGACACACTTCCTTTAAGAAGTACTCATCGTCTTATCTAAGGATGTTTTGTGTAATAGTTGCACACTTAAAAACGATTCATTGTTTATTTGAGATTCAGATTTACCTAAGTTTGCTGCATTTTATCTAGCAACTCTGCCTGTGAAGGACAGGGGGAAAACCCTCTTCAGCTCTCCAGAGGGGACAAAAGGCACATTTCTCTTGCTCTCTGGCCTGTTCTTATTTCTTTAAACTGCCTTTCCAGATCACATGATCAGAACCCCAAAGCAAGAAGGCCCCAATATATTTTCTTTGTCACACCATCTCCTGAGCACTGAGCATCACACTGCTTGGATTCTGACTTTAAGAACAGGATTTGCACTCCTGGTTTCTGCCTTCATCTATGTTTTTGAAGATCCCACTCTGCCTGAACCTCATTACCACCCAAAACAGATCTTCCAGGTGGGCTTCCTCTCTCTTCAACAGAAGGTCCCCATCCTCCTGCATGTCACTTGTGTCCACTCTGAGGACTAACAGCCTGACTCAGGGCAGCTCTGCGAACACACTGGGGCTCTAGGCACTTTGACTCAAATTCCCACCAGATCTGTCCCCTCCTCTCAAGACAAGTCCACTGCTGCCTCAGTATGAAGATCTAGCTCAGAAATGAAACTGGCAAAGTGTTATCCTTCCAGAGAACCTATGTTCAAAAAGTGAGCTGCTTTCATTGCCTCCCTATTAGCTAATAGGGTGAGTGAATTTCAAAAACAGGAGGAAATTTGCAGCTACACCGAGTTCCACTCAAAGCCATCTCTGCTGGGCTTGATCTATTTGAGGTAGGTGGTGAATAGGCTGCTTTTCCTTTCATTTCCATTTTACTCAGAAGGAAACCACCCCCCCCACCCCCCTAGAAAAAAATCAGGGACAGAATCCTCAGAGAGAAAGTTATGCCATTTGAGAAAAAGGAATACAGACATATTTCTGTGTCGCTTCTTTATTCCTGTTATTCTTTGACTCCCAGATGCTCATGGTTGACCAGTGACTTCCTGCACAGTATTGATTTCTTCTGTTTTGTGATATCATCCTATACTTGCTTGCAACACAGAGTCATGTGACCTGTACTGTCTTACCAGTTGTCTTTGCCCATATAGTGTGCAAAAATGCCACCTGTGGCTTAGTGACATCTAACATTATGCTCCCTGTCTGCTTTAAGCCAAGGATATAAAATATAAAAATCTGTGTTGGTTTGCTAGGCTGTTATAACAAAGCACCATAAATGTATTGCCTCACAGTTCTGAAGGCTTTAGTGTAAATAGGACCACCTTCCTCTGAAATCCAGGTAGAAGGATCTTTCCTTGCTGCTTCCTAAGTTTTTGGGGGTTTCCTGGCCATCTTTCATGTTCCTTGGTCTATAAACATGTCACTCCAACCCTTTGCCATTACATGGTATTTTCTCTGTCCCTTGCCAAACACAACCCATGAACTTGTATTTAACAAAAACTGGTTGCTAGCAAATATATTGGAAACATTTTTACAAAAGTCTGGATTTCTCTAGGTCTTTGCAGTTGTGGGATACTTTGGGCTTGCTAGAGAGTAGATGACAGCCTTGCCACACACATGAGTATAAATGGCTTTACCTGAGAATAAGCACAGAGGAGTGGTGAAGACAACTTGCTCAGGGTCTTTGCGGTCCCAAAGGTGAAAAGGTCACCACCACATGGAACTGGAGTGAGGGGGAAGCTGAGGCAAAGCAGAGAGGTGGGTAGAGAAGAGAACACATGGCCCTTGGGTGTTTGGACAAAATGGAGGATGTCAGGGTTTGAGGGCCTCGCTCATTGGTCACCCATGTGCTTATAATTGCAAGACACCCCTCAAACTCAGGCTCTGATAACAAGAGGGCTTATTAACAAAGGGGAAGTTTGGGGAAGAAGAGTTTCTAATGCCACAATAGGCCATCTGCCTTCCCCCAGCCAGTGACCGCAGTGTCCTCCAGTCCCAACCAAGAGCCACTCATGCAGGAGGCTGTTGTCCCTCCAGGGAGAGGCTGGAGCTGGCGCCACACTGCTAAGTGGTGAACCAGGATCCAACTCACAAAACCTTCATCTTCTTGTTAAGAACCATCACTTTCATAATTTATACTTTTACTTCCATTGATGGAAGTAAAAAATTCCATTGGCATTTTTTTAAAAGATTTATTTATTTATTCATACAGAACTGGGGTACAGGCCAGAGATGCGGAGGGCGGAGGATTCACCAGAGACAGAGTGGGGAACAGAACTGGCAGATCGACAAAGTACACTGCTGAGGGAAGCAGCGGGCGGGCCAGGAGAGGTCTGCCTCGCCATGTGGATCTCCTCCGGGGCAGGCGGGGATGGAACTCAGGCGGAAGTGGCCTCAGCTTCTTAGTGCTGTGCTTTAACCCGCTGTGCCACCAGGGAGGGCCCTCCATTGGCATTTTTTAAGACTATTTTCTACAAAAAGACTAGTCTTTGAAAACAACATTAAGAATATTAAACAAACAAGCTAAAAGGTTATTATCTCTTCATGGGAGTGGGAATGATAAGAGCATCCTGAATTCCAGTTGCTGGGGAGTTAGCAATGTCAGCTGACTGTGAATCCCAGTGTTCTAGGCATATGAGGTTGAAGATGCTGGTCAGGCCTTTTACATAAGTGACCCTTATGTGGAACACAATGCAATCACCCATGTGTGGAGAGAGAAGGGCCACAGCTCAAGCCCAGAGAACGCGTCCTTTGTCAACTCAGACATGGAAGAGCAAGTATTTGCATCTGAGTTCTCTCCCTTTAGGGTCTACTTCTTCACAACTGTGCTCCACTGTTCTCTGACCACCTGACCCCTCAGGAAAGTGTGGGGAAACACACCTGTTGGTGGGGTAGGGGGGATGTTGGTAGTGGGTGCAGTTAAGAAAACACACTTTTTATTATGTTAATACTTTTTTATTTAAGTTTAAGCCAATGTCAGTTTATGACTGGTAAGTGCTTCAGTTTGTGAAGCACTAATGTAAATTTAGTGAAAGAGTGATCAATAAAAATAAATATTTGAAACCTAAAAGAAAATAAATGAAATTGGGATCTCAGTAAATGCAGTTAGTCTGTGTCATTGACTTTTATAATTGAGAACAGTTGAATCTTTTACTGCTAATCAATGAATGTAAAAAGTCTGGGGTGCTCCCTGGTGGTGCAATGGATTAAAGGATAGCACTTTGCAGCTATCTCAGCCACTACAGCACAAATTTGATTCCCAACCAGGGAGGTGACCCACATGGTGCAGCAGACCTCTCCTGACCTGTCTGCTGCTCTCCTCAGCAGTGTACTTCATCAGTCTGCCTGTTCTGTTCCCCACTCTGTCTCTGGTGAATCCTCTTATTCCCCACACACACCTCTGTTCTGTACCCCAGTTCTGTATGTATGATAATAAATAAATAATGTATGATAATAAATATTTTTTTAAAAAAAGTCTGTAGTGTTAGCTTAGTCTTCTTTCAACAAAATTCAGCTATAGATTTGTCCATTGTGTGTTATTGTTTATCTTATGACTTTTTCATATGCTTTATATGTGCCTGCGTTAGCTATAGTAGATGGATACCTGCACATATATATGGTATGTATATCATTTGTGTGATTTACATATATTTAAAAATATGGATACACAGGGCCCTCCTTGGTGCCTTAGTGGGTTAAAGCACAGCACTATAAAGCTGTACGCAGCCACTTCAGTGTGAGTTTGATCCTTGGCCAGACAGCTGACTTACATGGTACAACAGACCTCTCCTGTCTCGCCTGCTGCTCCCCTCAGCAGTGTACTTCGTCAATCTGCCTATTCTGCTCCCCACTCTGTCTCTGGTGAATCCTCTCACTGCCCTGCACCTCTTGCCTGTACTTTAGTTCTGTAGGCATGAAAAAAAAGGTACACAAAAGTTCCTTCAGAACATGAAAACTGTGTTCTCTTTGTATCTTTTACCATCTGTTCTTTGTGGCATTTTGCTCAAATTGCATAAGCATTCTCATACTGGGTAGGCATTGCTGGGTCTACTAGAACATTTGGAAATAATAGCAATAAATGATTTTTGCTTAGATGCCTAATTTGCATATGGAAGATCATTAAGAAATAAAAGTTATTTGAGAAGGAAAATATATAGTATTCTGCTTAAGTCAATAATAAATATGTGCAGTTACTATAAAATGGACTACAAATGTGCAAATATATTTGCTAAAGAAAGGAGGGGAAAGGGTTGTGGTGTCAACAAACTCCTGTTCAAACATTGGCTCTAAAGTTAATACAGAAGCATCAGCTAAAATGACTCTGAGAGTTGCCCCTGGAAACAGGGCGTAGGATCTGGCTGCTACTTTTCATCATCAGCTCATCAGTCTTTATTGTAGGGGCTCTTCAGAGAGACAACAAAATCCACACTTTTTTTTCTTGAGAAGACAGGAATGTATTATGGAGTAGCTGTAACTTCAAAAATCATGGGGAGTCTGTATTCCTCAGTGGCCCCCAAACTGGATATCAAAACTGGCTCAGGAGAGAGGGGCTAGCGGCAGCCGTTGGAGCACCCACTCTCCAGGGTCAGCAGATCAAGCCACCTCAGCACACGCTGGGCCATCTCAAGGCTGGTTCCCTTATGTAGTTAGTTCCTCCTTCCTTTCCTATGCTCTCAATTCCCAGTCAAAGGTGAGTCCAGCTCAGTTAATGGGCAGAATGTGCTTCCCAAATCCCAGAGGACTGCTGGGAACAGTAAAGGCAGGTTGGCATAATGTAGAACTGCCTAAATGAATTTTATTTTTTGAAGCCAAGTATTTTGACAAAAAGTAAAGAAGAATGAAAAAGAAAAGCACCTTGTGATCTTTAAATGGAGCCAGCTTCTAGCCCTGCCAAACACTTTTATTTAATAGGATGAGCTGGCAATGTCATGTGGGGTGGGTGGAAAACTATTTGAAGATTTTTATCTTATTACTTCCTATTAAGGATGCAGGGTAGCCATCGTCTGAGTGAAGGGTAGCCTATGAACAATGTCTTTACTTAGGGAAATGTTGGGGCTCATAGTAGGCTGCCCCCAAATGGCATATTGATCATTCTGAATTAAAATTGCTAAAGAGACAGCTAGTTCCAGAAGGTCATCTGAACTTTCTAAAGTCCCCATGTGAAAGGTACAGTACCTATGGGAGGAGGTAGAGAGATCTTTATCAGCAAAGATAAGGAATTCAGTGTGGAAAGGAATGTAAATAAACTTTGCTTAGTTCTTTCCAGTTAGTACTCAAGTCTAAATTCTCTTTGCCTTGTCAATTGTTCACCAATTTCTTGGACTAAAGGCTATAAAAACTAACTGTTTTAGTCAGTTTGTAGATTTCATATCTATTAGGCTTCTATCTGCATGAAAGCATTTGTTTCTTCTATTAATTTCTCCTGTGTTGATTTAATTTGGGGGCCAAAATAATTAGATGGAGAAGATTTTGTCCTTTACAGAAAAAAGAAAAGGTATTTGGAAATTTCAGTGCCTTCTTCCCTGGGGTCTTGTTATGTGCTTGTGTCCCTGATAACCCCCATCCTAGTTTCCTTCCTTATGATCTAGATGTATATAGACACCTGAAGCCTGATTATCCTAAAAGAAGTCATTGAAGTCACCTTGTATTTATGGTTAGAGAAGTGACCTTGAGTCCTACCAGGGACAGGTGTCCATGAAAGGAAGAAGTTGCACCTGTGATGGTGGATTTGTATAACAGTTGGAGCTAAACAAAAATACAGCCAGACTAATACTGTAGCTTCTGCCAACCACAATGGTGTGAGGACCTCTGTGACGAATTAAGCAGGGATGCAAAGGAATGCAATGAAGGGGGAAAGGAAAGTTCTTTCATCACAGAAGCTCTGGGACTCAACACTGCCAGGGGTTCCTAGTGACCTATGACAGTGGCACACCAGTGATGACTGGCTTAGAGTAGCCTGAGGTCTTTTGACTATCTGGCTTCCTGGCCAGTTGGATCAGACTGTGGAACAAAAATGAGAAGCCAGGAGGAGCTGTAGGAATGCTTCTGATGAAATCTGCAGCAAAACAACCTCACACTTAATTAAAGGTTTTCCTTCAAGTTTATTGAGATCTAATTGACATATAACCTTGTATTAATTTCAAGTGTGCAACATAATGTTTGATGCATATATAGATAGTGAAAAGATCACTACCATGTTTTGAAATGGAACTGGTGATTGCAAGGTGGTTAAAACTTAGTGGTTAAAAACAACAGGAATTTTTTCCATCACAGTTTTGGAGACTAGAAGTTCAACATCAAGCCATACTTGCTCTGAAGTGCTAGGGGAGAATTCTGCTTTGCCTTTCCCTTCTGGTGGTTGTTGGAAGTCCTTGGCGTTCCTTGGTTTGTAGCTACATCACTCCAGTCTCTACCTCCATCATCATATGCTCTTCTCATCTGTCTTGTGCATCTTCTCTTATAAAGATGTACGTCAAGGGTTTAGGACATCTCTACTTTGCATCTGCACAGATCCTATTTCCCAATAGAGTTACTTTCTGAGATTCTAAGGTGTATGAATTTGGGGGCCCATGATTCAATAACAAAGTAGCCATGAATTTTGATGGTTTCATTTTAGTGCACCTTATCTGTGTCCTAGTCTCTACTCAGATAAGCATCAAAACAGCCCATTCCTGAAAAAAATTTCCACTCATTTTATCAAGAGTTTCATGCACTTACCCTTTTCTGTGTACTGAGCACTTAGACTGGAATAAACTATGAACAAGAAAGCTGTAAATCTTGCCTCGCAGAACACAGTTGCACTATGATGCAGGGGCCACACCTACATTATTCACTGGGAAATCGCCAGTGCCCATGGGCACAGTGCCTGGCAGTTAAGTAAGTTAAATTAAATGAACAGGTAAATGAGAGATAGAGATATACACGCAGATAAATATGCTATATGATGATATAATGCTCTGATGGGGGAAAATACAGGACCCAGGTTGCTGTGGGGCCAGCAAGAAAAATAGCCATAATCTAGACTTTTGGCAGGTTAGAGATATTTTCATTAACATTAATAATCTAAATGAGGTGAGGTGGTTAGAAAGAAAGTACCCACATAAGCATATACTAGAGAATTATGGAACCCAACATGCTTTGCATTTCCCACTGTTTCCCACTTCTGGTGGAAACTGATTCTTCAGAGATCATATTGGGGACTGATAGTCTGGGGTTCAGGAAGTGCACATGGTTCTCTCCATGTACACACCATCCAATTTGAGCTCTCTTCTCTTGTTTGTTTCTGAATAAGCCCTGTATGTTTTCTAAATAACTAATTACTTTTGTCTGATGTCAACATATTTAGCAACCACAAAAAGTTTCTAAGATAAACTCCCAACCACACCTAGGCTGGGGGTAAGACAGGTGCTGGGCATCCCAAGGAATGGAAATGGGCTCTCTGCTTTCACCCCAATCCTACAGTTTTTTTAAATAAGTATTTTTTTCTTTATGCATATAGAACTGGGGTACAGGCCAGAGGTACAGGGGCGGTGAGAGGATTCATCAGAGACAAAGTGGGGAGCAGAATAGGCGGATTGATGAAGTACACTGCTGAGGGGAGCAGCAGGGAGACAGGAGAGGTCCGTTGCACCATGTGGGTCACCTCCAGGGCTGGGGATTGAACTAGCTAGAGCTGGCTTGTAGTGCTGCACTTTCACCTGTTGCATCATGAGGGAGGGCCCCCAATCCTCCAGTTTTAGGCAAAAATTTTCCTGTATCTGAGATCCCCAAATTTTCTGCAGGGGCTTATTCAGAAATTGCTGTTTATTTAAGGTCTTTGTTTATCTGGTGGTGACAACCATACACAATTACCCCTTTAAAGATTTGGGTTATCACAATAAATCTGCATCAATATTGGACTGATTTTTAAACCTCTACATGACTCTTAATAGAGTAGTTCTTACCTTTAATAATGCTATCCATTAGGACAGATCTCCAACTTGGGATCATGCCATTTTTTCCTTCATCTCCTGGATGGTTTGTATCAATTCATTTTGTTTGTTTATCATGATGATTCTGAATTCTTTATCTGATAGGTTGAACAGTTCTTCTGTTTCTTTGGTGGTTTCTGTTGCCTGATCTTTTTGTGTTGAATTTTCCCCCTGTGGACTTGCTTGAATATTTGTTTGTCTTCTTTTCCCTGTTGTGTATTTTCTGATACTTTCTATTCGCTGAGATACGGTGTTGCTGTTATTGGCCGGCATTTTTTTTTTTTTGGGGGGGGGATGTTCTTTCTGGAATAGCTGAGGGACTTCCAGACACTTCAGTTGTGGAGGGTATTCTGAGTTGTGTTGTTTTTCCCAGCCCCCACTGTGTGTAATTGTGTCTGTTGTCTCAGCTGGTAAGAGTCAGGGGACTCTTGTGTTGTTCAGCCTTTTCTAGTAACAGGTTGAGGCCTTTTCTGGAAGGTGTCTGTTGATCTTTGTAGCCTTCGGATGTCCCAGGTTCCCTCTATGCTTGGTGTGCCCATGGTGGTTATGATGAATTAGAAGTGTTGTAGTTCTCCCTGGAGCTGGGATCATGCCATTTTTAAAAACACACACAATTGCACTAAAGCCCATTAGTTCTGAGAAAAGGCTACCTGTGGATTTGTGCTCACATTGCATTACAGCTTGATCTTTCGGAAGATAAGCTATTCCATTAAAATCATGCATTTATATAAGAACTCAAACTTCCCAAACCTGTCTTTTATAAAAGCGAACTGGACAACTATGATTCTGAAATTGCTAAAACTAAAAAGAAAACCTATTTAAATTGGCCTATGGAAGCTCCTAGATATTACCAAGAAAATTGCCTCTGAGCAAAAGTTCTCTCTATGCAAAGTAAGATCTTAGTATTGGTTGAAACCAATGAAGAAAATGAAAGAAAAGCAATGAGGTGTTTGTTGTTCTGCTACTTCCCTTCCTCTGTCTTCTTAGAGTCCAGACATATGGCAGAAGTCATGCGTTCAGGTCAAAACTCAAGCACCCCATTTGTGGACTTTCAGAACCTGACTGCTTTTGCTAAACTACTGTGTCATGCTGAAGCTCCTTCTGAATTCTATTCTCTGAACACATTACAGCCATCCTGTTGAAAGTGAAGCATCTTGAAGAGCCACACAAACCTGAGATTCTTATATTTACTGGACTAAGACCAAAATGCCAATCATAGTTAAGGAATTTCTTAAGGGAACTGGTGGCCTTCCAAAGTTTGCTGTAGAATTTTTTCTTTAAAGATTTATTTATTTATGCATAGAAGAACTGGAGTACAGGCCAGAGGTGCATAGGGGTGGTGGTGAGAAGATTCACCAGAGACAGAGTGGGGAGCAGAACAGTAGATCTACTAAAACACAATGCTGAGGGGAACAGCAGGCAAGACAGGAGAGGTCTGTCACATCATGTGGGTCACCTCCCTGGCTGGGGATCGAACTCATGCTGCAGTGGCTGCAGATTGCTGCATCGTGCTGTGCTTAATGCATTGTGCCACCAGGGAGGGCCCAGTGTGCTGAAGAATTAAACATCATAGTGCAAACTTACTGCCCAGTTTTTCTCATCTATATCCTTTATACCACATAGCTGGTGAGGTTCAAATCAAACAATGGGTGGAAAGTTCCAAATTGGATATACCACAGAGTATTAACTTTTGGTAAGAGACCAAGAAATTGGTTGATAGACTTCATCAATTCATTCCTACAGACTTCTAAACCTATTGATTGGAATAAAATTCAAACTTGCAAGCAAAGATTGGTAAGTATATAACTGGCTTCAAATTATTTCCAAAGAAAATTCAGGGTTATATATAGATGCTAGATTTACAGTGGGGCCTTTAATTCTAGTAGTTAATAGACAGAGTCAAAGCCTTTCTCTTTTAGTTGAAATAAACAGTGGAATGGGAATGTATGTTTATGTCAGATTTTGTTAATTTAGCAAATAAGCTTGCTCATACTTATTTGCCACATAAAAGAAAAATTACAAAGATCTTTCATCTTCAGCCACACCAAATGAAGGCCTATGTAGGAACCAAAAGCCTACCAAAAAATCCAGGACAGGCCCTCCCTGGTGGCGCAGCGGGTTAAAGCACAGCACTGAGAATCTAAAGCCACTTCGGCATGAGTTTGATTCCCGCCTGCCCTGGAGGTGACCACATGGTGTGGCAGACCTCTCCTGACCCGCCCACTGCTCCCCTCAGCAGTATACTTCATT
>NW_004567131.1:4379082-4415610 GCF_000260355.1 Condylura cristata
CCACTAGGGAGGGCCTATATTCAAATCTTTAATCCATTAAAGTTATTTTTTGTGTGAAATGTTAGATGCTGATCTAATTTCAGTTTTTGCTTGTGACTGTCTTTTTTCCAAAAAAAAAAAAGAGAAACTCTTTTCTCCAATGTATACTCTTATATCCTTTGTCAAGGTGTAGTTGTCTGTATTTAAATATATTACAAAGCTAGAGTAATCAAAATAATATGGTATTGGAATAAAAGTTGACCCAAAGGTCAATGGAATTGAATGGAGAGCCCAGAAATATAAAACACACATATAAGGGCAAATAATTTATGACTAAGGACCCAAGAGCTTACCATGGAGAAAGGAAAGTCTCTTCAAAAAATGGTGTTGGCATGGAAAATAGGAAAGGCGTGGAATTAACCCAAATGCCCAAAAGTAGATGACTAGATTAAAAAGATGTGGTACATATACATAATGGACTGTTACTCAGTGAACAAAAAAGATAAACTCATGCCTTTTGCAGCAACATGGATGGAGCTGGAAGGGATCATGCTTAGTGAAATAAGCCAGAAAGAAAAAGAAAAATACAGAATGGTTTCACTCATAGCAAGAGCATAAAGGACTGGTGGGGAGCATGTTGGGGGGAGGGCAAGAAATAATAATAATGAACAACTATGTTCCACAGACATTTTATGGGGGTGGAGCGGGGAATGGGATCAAAAATAGGGGAGGGAAGTACACTGGACTATGGCGATGGCACATGGGTGATTTGGTGATGGGAAGCCCACAGGGATTACAACTGAGATGGAAAAAGGCACAAAATGATGTAAAAACATACTATTATATTATTTTAAAAATGGTGCTGGCAAAACTGACAGCCACATGAAAAATAATGAAACTAGATTACTGCCTTAGACCATATACTCAAATTTTGTGTTTATGAAGCTTAAGGAAAACAACAACAACATTATAGCGGTATTTCCTAAAAGTCAACAATGGGAGTATTAAAGGATGTTTCCACAGATAAGTCAGTTGAGGTACTTAGTTCATTTAGAAAAAACTCAAGCTTTCAACTTTCTACCTCATACCTAACAAGGATTTCTTGGGACCATGGAACATTTCATTTCTCCTGGCATCAGAAAACCACTTGGAAAACTGTATGTCTAAAGTTTCAGTGATTTCCTTGGGGCTTACCTATAGGAAACAAGGAAAATTACCCAGAAAAGCAGTGACTATGATATATTCCCAGGGATGCATTGGGCCTGCTAAGAGTGCTTCCCCAACTGTCTGTCACAAGCAGTCTGGCTTAATGACTCCTTCATGTCTGAGCCAAATCCCCTCTGACCCCCAGGAGGAAGCTTGACCAATATCAGCCTGCAGCCAAGAACTGTTTTTGGAACACTGCATTTTGATATCTCCTGCAGAGACCAGATGACACTTTATGCTTCAAGAGTATCCCTCATATTCTCTCCCTCCTCAAAAAGAAATCTTCTACAAAACAGATTTTAAAATTGTATATAATGTCACAAAAATATTCTTCCTGACAAAGAGGAAGGAAGAGCCAAGAAGTGCTTAAACTTTGGCAAGGATTGTTTTCAGCTTGTCCAGCCTGGGCCTGCCTTGCCTGCTTGAATCAACACTGGCAGCTCTAAGGCCAGAAAGTCCAAAGTGCCAGGTGTGATAAAATGGTGTTGTTTCCTTTATTTCCAACCGAAGCTATTATTGAGAGGTGGCTCTGAATTTGGCTCCTTCTAGCCCTTGGCCATGAGGGCTGAGGGACTGATTCCATTTCAGACCTTCAATGTGCCACTTTTGGTGAATGTCTATGCTCATTTCTTAAAACTTTTAAAAACACTTTTCAGTAACGGGTGACTTGAACATTCAATAAAAAGGACTATGTGAAAAAAGTAATGGATGCTAATATAGAATTTGTCTTCAAGAAACTGTCGAATACTGTCCCACCAGAGTTCATGTTGAAGTCCTAAACCACATTACTTCAGAAAAGACTATCTTTGGAGATTGAATCTTTAAAGAGATGATTAAGTTCAAGTAAGATCTTTATGATGTGACTTAATCCAACATGATTGGTATCCTTATCAGCAGAGGAAAGTTAGACACAGGCATGAATGGAGGGAAGGATGTGTGAAGACAGGGAGAAGGTGACCCCTGTAAGCCCAAGTGAGATGCATCAGAGGGAAACAACTCTAGTGACCCCTACATCTCTATCGCCTACACTCCAGAATTGTGAGAAAATTAATTTCTGTGGCTTAATCAAAGACGTGGTACTTTGTTTTGATAGACATACATCTAGAATGTAAAACAAACAAATAAACAACCAAAAATACAAAGAAAGCAACATAAAGCGTACTATCCTTAGAAAGGAAAGATAGTCTGCAGATGCTGAAAACACAGCTTGGTTTCTATCCCTTGCTGTGGAACCCTGGGTGGAGTTAAATGCCTACCTTCCTGTTTAACATATTTGTCATCATAGTTCACGCATCTAGCTTAATCATTCCAGCAACCCAGTAGGGCCCCGGGAAAAGCAGCAGGACTTGGTTCGTCCTATCTACACTCTCCCGGATCTCTTCCCTCTAACTGTCCTGTCTCAGTTCTTGTGGGGACACTTTCAATTTTCACAGCTGCGTCTAACTTTCATGTCTTCTAGAAACACAATAAAATCTGATGTGTTTTATCTACAAATGTATTCCAAACTGTTAAAGCAAATAAACAGTGTTTGGCATGTAAATATCAAGGCCTGCTAAGACCCTCCCATTCTGAAGGCTGTGTGCAAGTGTGGCCAGCATGCAAAACTCGCCATGGTCCGAGGCGCCATTTGCCCACTCCCAGCATTCGCTGCCACCAGTCACGTGGGCAGTGGCAGATCCCATTGTATAAAGACTCTTCCTTCTACATGTATCCAAGTAACTTGAGGTTCGCAAGGCAATCAGATGTGCAATTGCCTGGGAAGTAATTACTGACTATGTTTCACTAGCTACCTTATAATAAAAATCAGGAAGAAGGAATCTGCAGTTCAACCATGTTGAAGTCACCAGAATTTAAGACCACACCAGACTTCTGAGCATGCATTTCAGGACAGGAGAGCTGGGAAAGATGGAGCAGGCTTCCTTTAAATTGTTAGTGCCTGTTGATATAATCTTGCATAAGGAGCTAACAGTAAGAATTATTGTTTTTATTCCCAAACTTTTGATAGAAAAAATACTTTGAAATAAGATGCAGAAGGAAACCCTTCTTACACTGCAGGTAGTAATTTGGGAGAATTTACAAGACTTAACTTGTGTGTGTGTGTGTGTGTGTGTGTGTGTGCGTGTGTTTTAAAGGTTTATTTATTTATGCATACAAAACTGGGGTACAGGCCAGAGTGCAGGGTCGGTGAGAGGATTCACCAGAGATAGAGTGGGGAGCAGAACAGGCCGACTGAGGAAGTACACTGCTGAAGGGAGCAGTGGGGTGGGTCATGAGAGGTCTGCCACACCATGTGGATCACATCCCCGGTGGGCAGGGATCCAACTCATGCTGAAGTGACTTTAGCTTCTTAGTGCTGTGCTTTAACCTGCTGCGCCAACAGGGAGGGCCAGACTTAACTTGTTTTTCTTAAGAGAGATTTGTCTTATGCTGAAGACAACTATTTCATATATTTCTGTCTTTTGATTTTGTTTTTGCATAAAGAGGCAGGGTTAGTCTATTAGTCTCTCCTAGCTAGAGAAATAATTGTGTTATTTTAATCTTTCTTATTTATAAATTATTTTATTAGCAAATCATAGATAATTTTAGCTGTGAACTTTCTAGTTAGGTTCAGGTCAGCTGGTATAGTGAAATATTTTGTAAACTGGCATTTTTTTCAGTTTAAGTATGATCACAAGACTTTTATACACATTCCTGGTTGTATACATGAATTCCTCTATGTTTGAACTTCTTAGCTTAAGATTTACATATATCTGACTATTAGTTTAGTTTTTCTTTGTTGGTTTGAGATGAATTTGTTTTGATATTCAAATATTATTCTGAAACAATTATATTTTGTTTTTTAATTTTCCCTTTGCTAAATAATATGTGTAAGGCTCTGATAAAACTAAAGTCATACTCCTAGGTATCTACCCAAAAGACACAAAAACACTGATTCAAAAAGATACCTGCACCCCCATGTTTATTGCTGCTTTATTTACAGTTGGAAAAACATGGAAACAGCTTGAATGCCCAAAAATGGATGACTGGATTAAAAAGATGTGGTACATATATACAATGGAATATTATTCAGCAACAACAACAACAAAAGAAACACATGGCTTTTGCAGCAACATGGATGGAACTGGAAGGGATCATGCTTAGTGAAATAAACCAGAAAGAAAAGGAAAAATACTGAATGTTTTTTCTCATAGCAGGAACATAACGGAACAGGTGAGAAAATAATGATAATGATAAACAGCTATGTACTAGAGACATTTTGTGGGGGTTGGAGTGGGAATGGGATCAAAAACAGCAGGGGGATGGAAATGCCCTGCACTATGGTGATGGCACATGGGTGATTTGGAGATGGGCAGCCCAAGTGGATTGCAACTGAGATGGAAAAATGCACAAAAATATGTAAAAATAAACTATTATAAATTTTTTTTTAAAAAACTAAAGTTATAAAAATTACCTCTCACCTTTTTATAGATGGATACACAAAGGAGTCCAAAATTCATAAACTTTTATTTTTATTTTTTAAAAAGATTTATTTATTTATGCATACAGAACCGGGGTGCAGGCCTGTCTTTTACATTGTCAGTTAACCTTTGCAGTTATTGTTCCTCTTAGGCATTGCCCTACCACCAATATTCCACCCTACTCCTGTTTCTTCCTCCCCTAATCCCATCACTCTGACTCTTCCCTTGCTATACGTCCTGGATAATGGTTAGCCCACAAGCCTTGATCTTTCCCTGGAAGTTTGTTCTTTACTTGGTTGAGGCCTGCACTGGACCATGGCAGACCAGGCTGCTCAGATTACCAGGAGTGCCAGGAGGCAGGTAGTGAGGCAGGGAAGATCAGGAAACTCCTGAAGGGCAGGTGTATGGAGTGATTCTCCAGACTCCTTGATTTTGGATCTTCCTATGGAATAGGAGACTGTCCTGTTTTCTCCAGACCAGAATGGTGTCTGGGTTCCATGTCTGCTCATCTGCATTGTTTGTTTTGTCCATTCCAGTGACTGTCACATGGTGCTGCCTGTGAGTTTTATAATTTGCAGCCAGTTTTGGTGGGGAATTTCCCCAGTGAGGACAGACTCCAGTTGGTGGTTGGGCTACCTCCTCTCATCTCCTTTCATGTTTTCCGATACAGCCCTGGGTCCCCAGTCATAGCTCTGATGTTTTTTCCCTCCCAGTTTAAAAAAAAAAAAAGGAGCCTCACTCATGTTGCATATACATCTGGACCAGGGATTTGGTTCCCCAGCGGCCAGAAATATTGTAGCCTATGTGAGAGGTTGCCACACCAGCTCTTCTTAAGTTTTATCTCTTGTGGTTCTGACCATGTTCTGCATGGATCCTCCCCAGATGATGACTGTGTCCAGGGATTTGATTTGTCCCTCTCATCTGGAGCAAGACTGTGCAGGCTTGCAGTGGGAGTGCCTGAGTTACGAATGCCTTGCACATATCTGAATAAAGTGGAGGGTTGGCTCAAGGGGGATCCCCTCCATGAGATTTTAGGTCCTAACTCTCACTCTGCAGTTTAGGCCAGGTGGAGGTGTGCTGGAGTGCCTCCCTGGGACTCATGCTGTGCCTTATTGTGATTTTGATTTGCAGTTCCCTGATGTTGAACATTTTTCATGTGCATGTAGGCCATTTAGATGTCCTCTTCCAAAAAGCCTCTTTAACTCCTTTGCCCATTTTTTGATTAGATTCTTTTTTATTGTGATGCAAGTTCTTTGGGGATCTTGGATATTAGCCCCCTTTTGGATGGATGATGTGTTATACTTTCTTCCTTTCAATAGAGAGAAACTTTTTGTTTTATTGATAGTTTCTTTTGCTGTACACGAGCATTTTAATATGCTATAGTCCATGTTTATTTGTTGCTTTTACTTTCTTGGTGTTGGATTACAATCCCCAATGACCATCAAGGAGCCAATGTGTCCAGGTGTTTTGCCTGTGTTTTCTTTTATGTATTATATCATTTCAGATCTTTATTCACATCTTTAATCCATTTGGAGTTGACTTTTGTGTATGGTGTGAGAGAGTGGTGTAGTTTTATTTTCTGCATGTGGCTGTCTGATTTCCCCAACATCATTAATGAAGAGATTTTTTTCTTCTCTGCATAGTTTGATCCCTTTGTTATAGATTAGATGTCCATATAAATGTAGGTTTACTTCTTCTGCTTTTTCAATTCTATTCCGTTGGTCTGTGTACCTGTTTTTTATCCAAAGTACTATATTGCTGTGATTACTGTTGCTCTATAATATAATTTGAAATCTGGAAGTGTGATACCTCCAGTCTCCTTTTTTGTCAAAATTGATTACTCAGTGTCTTTTTTTTGCCCCATATAAATTTAAAAACTGTGTGCTCTATTTCTTTGAAGAAGCTCATTGGATAGGTTCCCCTATTTTCAATTTTTTTTCGTTCTACTCTAAGATCCCATCAGGTAACCACAATGCACTGTCATGTCTCCTTATTGTCCTCTTGACCCTGATAGTTTCTCAGACTTATTCTTCATGATCTTTGTAGTTTTGAGGGCATAGTGTTTATCAGGTTATCCACGATAAAATTGCTCTTTCTCCCATCACTTTCTATCTTCCTTTTTTTATTTATCATTCTGAACTAAACTCATCCACAGCATTGCCTTCCTACCTATTTGTATTTATTATACTGGGTTTTCTTATGGAGTTAAAAGCATTGGCCATATTTTGGCAAAACCATAGTTGAAAAAATTCTTATCATAAATAAGAATTTATGTAAGTTAGAAAGTGTTCCTATGGCTCCCTAAGGTTACAATTATCAATATCTCAACAACACTAGTAAGCTTCCCAAATGAAGGCGCCATACTTGAAAAGCAAAGAGAACAATTCCCATTTTGTTGCTTTGTCTTAACTTTAGTATCCACGCAGTGCTACTTCTGTTCCTCAAACAAAGAATAGTGGTTGATGTTGACATGAGAATATACAATATATTTTGGCAGGGGGTATCACCATGATCCCCCCACACAGCTGTGACACACACAGCAATGTTGGAAGTTTGCACAGTTGATGGGCCCTGGGTGTGTTCTTTCAGTGCTTTATCCTTTACTGGCACCAGCGTCCTAGCCACGGGTGCAAAGGCATCAGTCTATGAAATAACAGCCATTTAAAGGTCTTGGTCAAAAACCTTGGTCAGAAAAGCTTCTTTTAGGTGGGGTATAAAGTCAATTTATCAGGAAAAGAAAGATCCTTATTACAACCCAGGAAAACTAAAGCTAAAGAAAGAAAGAAAGAAAAAAAAAACATGTAACAAATGCTGGTTCAAAAATGAAATACCCCAAGAGAAGTTTCAATCCATTAGAAATAGAAAATATGCCTGATTAGAAGTATAAGCTAGCAGTTACAACCATGATTACTGAATTAAGAAATACAGTAGATGATCAAAAATATAGAGATAGAGATGTAGAATAATATAGAGAAAATGTGAGACTGTTATAACTAGAATTAATGAATCTAAATAATATATAACTGAATTTAAAAGTACAATAAAGAACCTCAACATGAAACAAACACAAGTAATGGAAAGAATTAATGAAAACATGGTAGCAGAAAACAAATAAATACAGCAATGAAGAGATAAAAAGAATTTTTAAAAATGAAAGCAGAGTAAGAACTCTTTAGGATAAACTAAAGAGAAATAATATTCATATTATAGGGGCTCCAGAAGAAAAAGAAAAAAAGAAAAAGGCATAGAAAATTTATTTAAAGGAAATTGCTGAGAACCATCTTAATCTGGGAAATGTACCAGATGTTTTGAACCAAGAGGCTCAAAGAGTTCCAAACAAAATAATACCAGATGACATACTCTAAAACACATCGTAGTTAAACTGTTGAAAACCAAATGGCAAAGAAAGAATACAAATGCAGCAAAAACAAGAAAAAAAAAGTGACCTGCAAGAGAATACCTATTACACTCTTTACATACTTTTCAGTGGAAATTTTACAGTCAAGAAGTGAGTGGATGGAGATATTTAAAGTACTGAAAGAAAGATTTCCTACCTAGAATCCTACCTAGCCTTCACCCTGTAAGACTATCATTCAGCAAGGAGGATGGGTAAGGAACATCACTGAAAAGCCAGACATTCAAGTACAAAAGGGGACTATTAGAAAGCAACAACAAACAAATATTTAGGAATATATATTTACATGTATTACTATATTAAGTCTGACAGAACATTTTTTGTCCCTTTCCATTTTAAGGTAATTGAGCAAAAGTCAAACCTTCAGCCAGATCATAAATCAGGAAACCCTTAATTGTATCTGTCTTTAATAGCAATTACTTTTCTCTCTATTACATTATAAATACCTTGGGCCTTTGCCTGGGCTGGGTCCCTGGTGCTGGTCTAACACTGCAGGCCAGGAACTGAAAAACAGTGTCCAGGGACAAGAAGAACACAACTAATAAAGTCCTCCAAATGGTGAAATAAATAAGTTTGGAGGGCTCAGGAGGGGGGCTGGGAACAGAAACTGAGGAAGGCCCCAGGTGTTGGGACAGAGGGAAGCCTCTTTCCCTAGGAACACCCATTGTAGGCAGTCATTTCTCTGGAAGCTGTTCATTCATATTCATCATCTTCATCGCTACAATTGACTTGCTCGCGTCCTCAGTTTCCCCAATTGTAACATAAAGGGAGTAGATCTAACTCTCCTCAATTCTTCTGTTAGATTGCCCTGTGAATGGGGGAGGGGGTCATTATATCATTTTCAATACATTTTGAAAAGTGTGTTGAAGTTATAGTCTGTATCTTTGGCACTAGAGCTGTAGGAGAGATTAGAAGAAGGATGAATCCAGAGATGGTGTTGGCCACTGGAGGGTCAGGCCAATCAACATTAGAATTCATCTTGCTGTTGTAGGCTACTCAAACTTAGATGATGCTCTCAGAGGCAGTATTTATTTGGACCAAAGTAGGATTGTTTCCAGATCTACTCTCTGCTGCCTTATCTATATGCAGCTGAAAAATGGCTGTGGTTAGTCAAGGCCAAACCAGCTTTGTGCTACGTGCATGCTAATAGTCCACAACTTAGAAACTCACAGGCAAGTGAGACTGATCCATTGGTCAGTTTATAACTTATAATGTATGGAAAGCAGGGTTACCATAACTTTGCAACTGCAATGCATGCATTTAAAAAGGGAGGTTGCAAACATCATTGAACTTTGTAGATGCTCAGAGAATGTGTTCAAACTGAGCAAGTAAGTTACAATCCTTCTAGACACAGTTGTCTAAATGTCTGTTTCACACACCATAATGGTTGATCAAGTGTTTGAAGGAGCAGCTCATCTCCTTTTGGCTTTCTCTCATAAAGCTACTAAAATAGCAAATGCCTTTTTGGCTTGGTACATTGTTTCAGCTGAATTGCAGCAGAAAATTGAAAAGCAAGTGCCTTTTATTGCTTTTCCAGACCTTTGTCCCTCAGTCAAGCTTCCAGTCTTTATTAGAACAAGCTGCCCTACTGGTCAACATTGCTTGAGAAGGGGTTGCCCAGGTTTGAATGGTGCCAGTGTCTCCTTACTGCCAATCCTTTGCCCACCCCAAACCAAGTATGAGGAATTCCACCATGAAAGAGCTTTCCCTAACTGGGACGCTACATGCAAAAAAATGAAACTAGATCACTGCCTCACTCCAGTCACAAAAATCAACTCGAAGTGGATTAAAGACCTAGACATAAGAACGGAAACCATAAAATACCTAGAAGCAAAGATGGGTCAAATACTACACGACATACACTTCAGCGACATCTTTAAAGACAGAGCACCCAACGCCACAATAGTGAAGGCAAGGATAAATAGATGGGACTACATCAAGTTAAAGAGCTTCTGTACAGCAAAAGAGACATTACAAAAAACAAACAGACAGCCCACTAATTGGGAAAACATTTTCTCACACAAAAGTAGTGGTAAAGGACTGATCACAAAAATATACGGAGAACTGATGAAACTCAACAAAAATAAAATAAACAACCCCATCAAAAAATGGGCAGAAGAGCTAAAAAGACACTTCTCCAAAGAGGAAATGCAGATGGCCAACAGGCATATGAAAAAATGTTCAACATCACTCATAATAAGGGAGATGCAAATTAAAACCACAATGAGATACCACCTCACCCCAGTGAGAATGGCACATCTTCAAACAACTAGCAACAACAAATGTTGGCGAGGATGTGGAGAAAAAGGAACTCTCCTGCACTGCTGGTGGGAATGCAAACTAGTACAACCACTATGGAAAACTGTTTGGAGGTTCCTCAAACTGCTAAACATGGAGCTTCCCTACAACCCAGCAATCCCACTCCTGGATATCTACCCAAAAGACACAAAAACACTGATTGAAAAAGATACCTGCACCCCCATGTTTATTGCTGCTTTCTTTACAATTGGAAAAACATAGAAGCAGCCCAAATGCCCAAAAGTAGATGACTGGATTAAAAAGATGTGGTACATATACACAATGGAGTATTACTCAGCAACCATAAAAAAAAGAAGAAGAAGAAGAAGAAAAAACACCACATGGCTTTTGCAGCAACATGGATGGAGCTGGATGGAAAAGATCATGCTTAGTGAGATAAGCCAGAAAGAGAAGAAAAATACCAGATGGTTTCACTCATAGCAGGAGTATAATGGACCAGGTGAGAAAATAACAAGAATAATGAACAGCCATATACCAGAGATATTTTGTGGGGGTGGAGTGGGGAATGGGATCAAAAATGGGGGAGTGGGGAGGGAAGTGCACGGGATTATGGTGATGGCACATGGGTGACTTGATGATGGGAAACCCGTGGGGATTACAATTGAGATGGAAAAAAAATGTACAAAATGATGTAAAAATAAACTCTTATAAAAAAAAAAAAGAAAAGAAAAGAAAGAGCTTTCCCTGGGGCATCTCAGTGACTGTGGAGCAGTGCCTTAAAAGCATCAATGTGTAGTTTAAGGAGGGTAATATTAAACATGCAATTCTTGTTAGTTCAGATTCAGATATCACATTTGCTAGCTGCCACCTTGAAAAGCAGAGAAAGGGCAGGAAAGATTTAGTCATGGAGAACAGGGAAAATTTAGCCACACATGTTCCCATTTGAAGGGCTGACATAGGACAACAAGTAGAATGTCAGAAGAGATGATACTCAGAAAGATCTTATGGTGGTGGGTCTCCCGAAGGATAATATTCTTGCTTAATTTTGCTTAGACCCTGTAAAATCTAAAGTATAAGACAGGCAAAATGCTAGAGAGGTCATTGTTACTATAATGTCATTCATGGTTTAAAAGATTCTATTAGTAATAGTTTGGCTTGACTAGGATCCAGTTGCTCATCTGTTTATTATTAAAAGTGTCATCTCGATACTAATCTTTTTCAGCTGGAAAGAAGTGCATGCTGGGTACCCAATGGGGTGGCTTATGTACACTTGCCTTGACTCAAGTTCAAGGGCATTATCACTCGTTGGCTAATGAATCCCATCAGTTGTTTTTAGCTACTATAATATGATGTTGATTTTCCGTTTAACTCCTTCAGAATTTTTACATACCATTTAATTATGCAGTGCCCACCATTTTCTAAAAACTGCTCACTATCATTCTGTTTAGCTGTTTTATTTCCCCCAAATGCAGAAATAATTAGGGCCAGTGTTATTGGCATTTGCACACCAGTTGAGAGTATGCTCCATGGAATCAATAGCAACAAAAGACCCAGTTGCTCTTTTGAACAAAGGCATATTCTTGAGTGACAATAATAAACATGATCTGCTGATCTGAAACCACACACAGGGAAGACTCCTGGCTTTGTTACACGGTATCCAAAGGACAGTGATTTCTTTTTCGATTCTGTTGTGCTTCTTCAAAAAATCATTTGGAAAAGACTTTTGGTGAAAATGCCCTCTTCCTTGAGACTTTTCCTAGAGAGAACAATGGCTCTCAGCCTGTTTAGTTGTGTCTTTCTCCAGTACCCTCAGGCTTAGACAGGCTCGTGCTATGTTCAGTGTGTTCAGCATTGTTGTGTGTGGACACAAAGGCCTTTGCACGCCAGCAATATGTATGCTCAGTGGGGAGTCAGGGCACCCCTGGAGCTCATGAACTTTTGTTCAAGTCTCTTTTGCTTGTGGGATGATTATTATTGAGTACCTATTGACCACTTGTTTTGTGCAGGCACTGCAACCATGGCAAGAGAATGTCTCTGCCCTTGAGGTGCTTACATTTTATTTATTTATTTAATATATTTTTTAAGATTTTTGTTTATTTATGCATATAGAACTGGGGTACAGGCCAGAGGTGTAGGGGCAGTGAGAGGATTCACCAGAGACAGAGTGGGGAGCAGAACAGGCAGATGGACAAAGTACACTGCTGAGGGGAGCAGTGGGCAGGTCAGGAGAGGTCTGCTGCGCCATGTGGGTCACCTCCAGGGACGGGGATTGAACTTGCACTGAAGCGACTGTGGCTAGCTTGTAGTGCTACATCTTTACCTGTTGCACTACCAGGGAGGGCCCAGACCTTACATTTTATTGAGAAGACAAATAATAAGTAAACAGAAAGGGATAAATATTACCTAGAGGGGAGAAAAGTTTGAATGGAGGGAAGAGGGACAGGGGAGCATATATTTTGTGGCGTTGCAGTGTCACTGTGTAACACCCGGCAAAACAGCTTTTTGGCATCTTAGCCTAGGCCTGTTTCTAACAAGTAGGATAAGTTCTAATAGGGTTGTGAAATTGTCTATAACTTTTAGGGTGTGTGTGTGTGTGTGTGTTTGTATAAATAATATGTAAATATATATATTATATCTATAATCAGGTTTTCTATGAAAAGAGATCATTTTGCTGCTTCTTTTCCATAGTATAGGTTTTTGTTGTTTTTTTACTTGTCTAAGTCCTCCAATATAGTCTTCTAGCATTCTGTAAATGGAAGTGGTGTAAGCATCTATATATTGTTCTTGACAGTATAGGAAAAACTTTCACTATTTCTCCATTGAGTATGATATTTGCTTGGTCATTTCATAAATGGTCTTCATTATATTGAAATAGCTATTTTCTATTTTAGTTTGATTTTTTTCTGAAAGAGTGTCAAGTTTTGTTTAAGACTTGCTTTACATCATTTAATTTAGATGATCACACGTTTTGCCTTTCTCTTGTTCTGTTAATGTGTTATATCACATCCAACTGATTTTTATGTATTGAGATATCCTTGCAATCCAGGATAAATTCCATTTGGTCATGATATGTAATAAGTCCTTTTAACATGCTGTTGAATCCTGTGTGCTAGGATAGGTTAAAAATTTTTGCATCCATATTCATCAGGAATATCAGTCTGTAGTTTTCTTATAGTGTGTTTGACTATCATGTCTGGATAATACTGACCTTATAAAATGAATTTGGATTCAGGAGAGGTAATAAAATCTTAAGGGCTTTAACTATTTATTAAATTACCAAGTAATTTAAAAAATAAATAAATAAAATGAATTTGGAAGTGTTCCTTCCTCTTCAATTTTTTGAAATTAATTTGAAATTTATATAAATTAACTTTTAGTAATGTCTGTGTTTAGCAGTCAGTTTGCAAAAATTCTTCTGAGCCAGTAAGATTCAGTTCCAGTGCATCCATGATTATGATCATATAAAAAAAAGAAAAAGACATACAAAAATAAGTGCTGGAAAGGTATGGAGAAAAAAGAACCCTATTATGCTGTTGGTGGGAATGTGGAAATGTAGTCTTGTCTAGCCTCTATACAAAGAAGTGTGAAATCTCCTCAAAAGACTGAAAATAGATTTATCATATACTAGCAATACTTATCATATATATCTATCTAAAGAGCACAACAACACTAATTCAAAGGTAACCTGCACTCCTATATTTATAGCAGCTCTATTTATCAATACAATGGCCAAGATATGGAAACAGTCACGTGCTGTTTCCCATAAATGCTCCAGAACAAATGACTGGATCAAGAAGATGTGATGTATATATACACAATAGAATATTAACTACTCAACCATTAAAAAGACAAAATCATGCCATTAGCAGCAACATGGATGGAACTGGCAGGGATTATTCTAAGCAAAGTAAGCCAGGAGAAGAAAGATAAATACTGGATGGTTTCACTTACATGTGTAATCTAGAGAAACTAGACAAAAGATGAGAAAAAGACAAATTGTAATACTTACCTTGAAAGAGGACCACGATCTGAAACTCTCAGGAGGAAGAGAGAGGAGAGGGAAAGGGAGACGAGAATGAGGTAGAGTGGGGTAAAGGGCTGTGGGCACTTGGGGGTCTGGAAAACTGTGGTGACTACACCTGAGGGGAGAAATCCTATATTGTAAAAAAGTAAAGAAGGACTTAACAACAACAAAAAGAAACTGTAAACACTAACAGCAATAGAGTAATATCTATCACCTAGAGGACAGGTTGGATAATATTAACTGGTTAAGGGTCAAAAACAAAAAGATCTCTGTATTTCACTGGAACTATATTAAGAAAATATATTAAGTTCAATGAAAAGCTAAAACAATCTCTTTTTTAATGATATTTTTCATTTCAAAAACTTATTTGAAGAAGCAAAGAACCAAAGAGTTTCAAAAAGAAACATAACTACCACCCTGGCTTTTCTCTGCTCTCTTTCCAGCATTTGCAATTTACCATCACCCTCCACTCATTCTTGATACTTATGAAAACCAGTGGGATACAAACCTGCTCCCATCTAGCTTAAACGTCAGAAAACGATGTAGCAGACCTTTTTACCTGTCACTTTCTGAAGTCTACACAGCTTCGTCCCATCAGCCCCACTGGTCTGACCATGGTCCAAGCACTGTCATATTTTGTTGGAACTATTTCAGTCACTTCTCGCTATAGATGGAAATATACCCTCTAAAAATTTATTTGTTAAAGTCTTAACTTCTAATATAAACTGTATTTGTAGATACAATATTTAAATATTTAAATTTAAAATTAAATTTAAAGGAGGTCATGGGATGTGGACATTATCTAACATTAGATGTCCATGTGATAAGAGATACCAGGGACATATTTACACAGAAGAAAGGCCACGTGAGGACATAGAGCAAGAAGGCAGCCATCTGAAACCAAATGAGAGAAACCTCAAGAGAAACCAAAACTGTCAGCAGCTTGATCTGGAACTTGTAGGCTACAGAACTCTGAGAAAATAATTTTTTGTTGTTTAAGTCCCACATCTGTGATATTTCATGATGGCAGCTCCATCAGACTAATATACCTCCTGACTGGTTTTGTTACGGGACAGGGAGAGGGAGGAGGCACCCTGAGTACCCCAAACCTGCCTACTCTAAATAGGTTCTGCCGTCTGCCGTATTAAGACAAAACATGTAAGACCTTTAATGGAAAGGAGCTTTAATACAATGAGTGTGCAAAACAGAAAAGATAAAGAATACAGTTTCTAAACCAAGCACACAAAGTTACCCATCCCCTCGTGTGTAAAAGTCTACTGAAAAGGGATTGGGCCAATGCAAGGCCCAAAAGTCTGCCACAAGTCTAAAGCAACTTCCGGCGAGGACCCATAGAAAAGGGTCAGAAGTGGCCAGACAAGCCTGGGAGGAAAAGAGCAAAATCAACATCAAGATAAATGCTGCCATTGTTTACCTCCCCATGGGTCTCTCACCCACATCTGTTTCAACCAGGCCAGACCAAGAAGAAACAAGAACGGTTACTTCATGTCTCTTCTCCATGTGCCTCCCTAGGTCACTTGAGGTTTTCCATCCTGCTTCCTTCTTCAGTCTCCTCTCCAGATTCTTCTCCTTCCTGCTTAGCTCCACTCTCCTTTGGGTGGGGCAGGGAACCTGGAACCTCCCCTTTTCCTGGGGAGCACCCTGTTAGAGTTTCACTGCTTCTGCCCTGGCCTCCAGTAGTCTATCTGCAACACAGCAGCAGGATAAGCCTGTTCATACATGATTACATATAACTTTCTTCTACTTAACACTATTATTTTCTCATGCAGATCAAGCAATAACTCAAGTCCTTCTGCTGGCTACAGTCCTATATATTTGACCCTTGCTCTCTTTTTGACCACATCTTCTAAGTTTCCCCTTTTCTCAAATGACTCCATCCACCATGAGACCGCTCTTCTTTTTCCCAAACATGCCAAGCATTTTCTTTTATGTCTATATATTTAACATCATTCTTCATTTTGTACATTTTTCATCTCAGTGTGATCCCCATGGACTTCCTACCACCAGTTCACCCATGTGCCATCACCATGGTCCTATGTGCTGTTCCCACTTCAGTGTTGATCCTATTATCTTTTCTGCCCCCATAGAATGTCTCTGTTTTATAGTTGTTTGTTGATTTTCACTTTTACTTTATTACAATTACATTTTTTCCTGATTCCTTATGCTTCTGCTATGAGTGAAACTATCCAGTAGTTTTCTTTTTCTTTCTGGCTTATTTCACTAAGCATGATCCATTCCAGCTCTGTCCATGTTGCTGCAAATGGCATGAGTTTATCATTTTTGATTACTGAGTAATATTCTATAGTATATATGTACCACATCATTTTGGGCATTTAGGTTGATTCCACATAGTATATATGTACCACATCTATCTTTGGGCATTTGGGTTGATTCCACATCTTTCCTATTGTAAATTGTGCAGCATTAAACACAGGTGTATAGGTGTCCAAATTAAGCAAAACAAAGAGACACCCCATTGATTAGGAGAAAATTTTCCCACACCATACTAATTATAAAGGACTGATCATAAAGTTATACAAAGAACTGACAAAACTCAACAAAAATAAAGTGAACATCCCATCATGCCTAGCATTTTCTTGTGTTAGGACTCCTATCATTGTCCCTTTTTTTTTTTAAAGATTTATTTATTTGTGCATACAGAACCAGGGTACAGGCCATAGGCTCAGGGGCGGTGAGAGGCTTCACCAGAGACAGAGTGGGGAACAGAACAGGCAGATCTACTAAGTACACTGCTGGGGGGAGCAGTGGGCTGGCCAGGAGAGGTCTGCCACGCCATGTGGTCAGTGACCTCCGGGGCAGGTGGGAATCGAACTCATGCGGAAGTGGCTTTAGCTTCTTAGTGCTGTGCTTTAACCCACTACGCCACCAGGGAGGGCCCTCTATCATTGTCCTTTTGCCCCAAACAGTGCTCTGTAGCGAGAAGCATTTATTTCTGAACAATTTGTGTCCAATGTCATCCTTGCATTCAGGCATTGTGACCAATTAGCACAAATTAGCAAACTCTACCCTCAGTCCAACATTCTCTATCAACTTATCCAAAGTCATCCATCACTTTTGTTACCTACTAATACTGCACATACTTGCTTCTGTATTTGTCACTGTCTGCATTTGTTTATTGAATAAACAAATGAAATTTAAAAATTTCCTTTCTAACTGCTAAGTATCCTACTGTAGACTGATTTTATTCCAAAAGAATTCTGATGTGAGTTGAAGAACTTATGTCACACAATAAAAACAAAGTTAGAATATCAAGTTCCATGTTGTTTCAATGGAGTTTTATAATCTTGGGGCTCTCAAGACCAGGGAAAAAGCAAAAGATAAGTGATCATGAAAACTGGATACTTTTTTTTGCTTTCTTGAAGTTTAATTCAGACAAGGCTAAATCAACTGACTACTGAGCTCTCTTTGAGTAAGGAATAAATTTTTGTGAATTGTGTATCATTAATAAAATGTTGGTTTTGTGAATTTGGATACCAGCTGCCATTGGCCATAATTAAAATGTAGTGTTTTGGCAGTAGAATTCTGTTAAATGCAAAACCATCTTGCAGCCGGTGAGAGCAAATGAAGGAAGAATCTCATTAAATACAGATACTTACTTTGACTGTTTTGTTAAATTCTCTCAAATGCTACTTACTGTGTGCCTGGAAGATGTGGATGAGAACCCAGTCCCCGTGATTAGCGGTTTTTAGGTATCATGGAGAGGCAGCTGTGTAGAGGGAAAACAAAAATCTCACTCTTATATTGATGGTGCTGGTCAAAAATGAAGAATTAGTGAGTGGAAGACACAGTTATATTTCCAAGCAGTGGCTATTACCAACACGGAAGGGGACTTCTTTGCCTCGTCATTAATATCTTGATAAGACTGTATAATGACTAGTGGATGGATCTAACCTCTTAGGACAATAGAATCAGAAGAAAGTGGAAGGAACACGTTTTCCTGGAGTGGGGGTGAAGGCTGTAAATCCGGGAGGCCAAATAATTACACAAAAAAGCAGGTGATAGAAGGTTTAGTGGGGTCACCATCCCAGATAGCCACTGAACTGGTAGACCCCAGAAGGCGGGCTCCCAGGTGACAGCAGCAGCTGCAACTCCAACAGACCCCCACTGGGTCATTTTCCAGGATGAGAAGCTGAAATGCATGGACGGAGGCCCAGATTCAGCTGTTTGGGTGACTCTGAGCATTTGGCATCACATCTGGTGTCAGTGATTTAGTTTCTGCTTTACATATTTCATTTCACCTTTGGTATTAAGGGATAAAGCCAGTTGCCCACAGAGGAAGTGAGTATGCACAAAGAACTCACTTCTGAGCACGTCCTCCGGTCACAAGGTTAATTATGCTTCTGTGACTCTCATAAAAGCTCTGTTAATTGAAGTGTGGCTCAAACCCAGGAAGGTAAGATCATCCCTCATCTAATGAACACTGTGTCCTTCATTCAGGTGGCCCCTCACCCCAAATGCCTTCCCATGGATCTTACCAACTATCAGGACAGCTTTTTATCAGAAGTGGTTGTCTTACAAGACATGACATTTTTTAAAAGATTTATTTATTTATGCATACAGAACTGGGGTTAGGCCAGAGGTGCAGGGGATAGTGAGAGGATTCACCATAGTCAGAGTGAGGAGCAGAACAGGCATATTGATGAAGTACACTGCTGAGGGGAGTGGAAGGCGGGTCAGAAGAGGTCTGCAGTGACTTGTGGGTCACCTCCAGGGCTGGGGATTAAACTCACATTGAAGTGGCTGCAGCTAGCTTGCAGTGCTGCGCTTTAACCCTCTGTGCCACCAGGGAGGGCCCACAAGACATTGCATTTTAATGTCACTGGCCAATCATTTAATATTTACTCCATGAAAAGAGAAAACCCCTAAAGCTTAAGATGTTGTATCATAGTATTTATGTCAAAATATATCTAAGTCATAGGCCCATGATCATTTCCTAAGAGTAGAGGGTTAAGCGAAAGACAATCAGCAAATATGAGGCACTATGGTTTTTATTATTAGTCTACATGTGGGGGAGGGGAGCTCACAAGAAATGACTGATCTTTAAGCAGTGACTCTTAGAATCAAGTATGGGATTTGGAACTGGGTTTATGTCCAGGCTTTATCCCTTGAAAGTTGTATGATTGTGAGTCACAGCTCAGTGACTCACTTGTAAGTGGGGTACCAGCCCACTCAGATGGTTTTTGTGCAAATGAGGTAAGCTGTGAAAAGCAGGTCCAAATTTAACTCCATACACAAATATTAATTCCAATGTATTAAAAACTTGGATTTAAGGCCTAGAACAATAAAATACTTAAAATAAAATATAGGAAATACACTATTGGTCATCAACTGCAAGGATATATTGGGGAACACAACTGCAACAGCAAGAGAGGCAAAAGCAAATATAAACAAGTGGGGATACATCAAACTACAAGGCTTTATTACCTCAAAAGAAATGGTCAAAAACAAAAAGGCAACATATGGACTGAAAAGCGATATTACATACCACACGTCTCACAAAGGGGTAATATATAAAATCTTATACAAAAACATAAATATACAAAAATATAAATAATCCATCAAAAAATGGGTGAAAAGATCTAAACACTTTTCCGGATTGTCATAAGCACATGAAAAATGTTCAACATCACTTATAATAAGAGAATGCAAGCCAAAATCACAATGAGATACCACCTCACCTTTGTGAGAATGACCGATATCAAAAAGAACGATGAGAATGACTGATATCAAAAAGAATGAAAATGAATGGCAGGCATGTGGAGAAAAAGGAATATTTATCCAGTATTGGTGGGGATAAAAATTTAGTGTAGCCTGTATAGAAAATAGTCTGAAGATACCTTCAAAAAATGCAAGTGGAAATTCCATATGATCCAGCATTGCAACTGCTGGGTATTTACCAAAAAAAGAAAGAAAGAAAGAAAAGCAAAACACTAATGTGAAAAGATTTATGCTATATTCATAGCAGCTCGATCCACTATTGCCAAGTAATAAAAATAAACTAAGTGACCAGTGATAGATGGATAAGAAATTTTGGAATATATACTCAATGAAATATTAGTAGGCTATTTAAAATGATGAAATAATGTCTATTGGGGCAAAATGGATGAATATTGAGCTGATTAAGCTAAGTGAAATAAGTCAGAAAGGCAAATATATCAGATGGTTTAACTTATCTGTAGAATATAAATAACAAAAGTATATACTGGCAGAGCACAGAAAAAGAATTCCTAGACTCTAGGAAAAATATACTGGGGGATAATGGGAAGGAGAGGATGGAGGGAAGGAGAAAGGGCTAGGACATTGGCATGGTAGAAGGAGTGAAGTACATACACACATGCAGATATAAATAGTAACCCCACAGTTATATAGATATGCAAATGACTGGAAAATTATTTTTTTTAATTGATGACAAGTACAGACTTTGGGGAACACAGGCAACTTTGGGCTAAACCTCCCTGTAGCTCTCTCTAATACCTAACTTCAGCACTCAAAAACAAAAAAGAAATTCCATAGCATTTACATAGAGTTCACATTGTAAGCATCATGTCTTGTCATAGCTACTTGCATGTTGATAAGGGAGACTTCCTTAAGAAATGAAGAAGTTCCTGGATGTTGCAAAGAACAGTGTAGCTTCCTAGTTTTCCAGGAAGGTTTTCCAGGACAGGTTCTTGGCCTTCTAGGTCTCTGACATATTTGTGAACAAATGGTGTTTGTGTTCATGTCAGGCAATCACATGTGAATGAGTCAAAAGCTTGGATTTTACAAATCCAAGCTGTTAGTGAAATCAAGAAATGAAACACACGAAGATAAATCAACATTCTACCATTTGGAAAAAGTCTTTAAACACTTCTAAGTGAAAATAAAAACCTCAGATATTGAGTATTGAAATGTTCACAGGCATTGTTTGCTTTCTTATAGTATCAAAACTCAGAACACATAAATCTGCATAACAAATTGATTTTGATGCATCATTTCAGAGCCTAAGCTGAGCTGAGTTAAATTTAAAGGAACTCAAATTTGAATCAAGTGAAAAATGATGTTTGTTGTATAGATAGGGGGATCCCATGTGGTACCTCTTGCCCATCAAATGCTACTTGGTTCTCCCTGATCCACACAAGGGGAAAACTGGCTAAATGTTTATATGGTGAAGTTTTTAAGTTTTGGGATGTACAGGGAAGAGCTAGGGCAGCCTGAAGTTGGGTTTGGCAGCTCAAGAAGCAAGAAGAGAGCTGGAAAGATCAGGGAGCTGATAAGGATGGCAGGGAGGCTTTTTTTTAAGAATCTGAGTGCATATTAAGTAACAAGTCTGCTGAATCAAAACTGTTTCATTATCTGTGTAGGAATCTTGATATTCAGTTATTGTAGAGGTTACCTCATTTCATTATCTTTTGAGTTTCTATAATACTTCTGAATTCTTCCCTCCTAGCAAGTTGGTCAAATGTTGATATAGAAGTAAATTCACCATCTAAGACCCTGACTTTTTGCTTATGCTACATAAAGAGACATCCCAAGGATTATGAATTTTTTCTGATTTTACAATTGCCTTATATGGACTTTACTTTGGGATCAACTCTTATTTCCATTGTAACTCTCATGTTATTAGAAAGTTTTCCATGCTGACATATTCAGTACTCCCTATGAACCATTATATCCCGTTTCCATGAATAACAGTTTTGGGGAAGAAAAAAAAATGTATGGAAGTAACTCATCATCTTCTGACCCCTTCAAAAAGTATATATATATATATATATATATATATATATATATATATAGTCTGTGAGATTTACCTTTTTACAGGTAAAAAGAGCCAATTGCATCTTTAAATATTCATGATATTTAGGACAAGAATACTCTATTAAGATATGAAGAGACTTTTCCTACATATTTTCTACAAGGAAAAGTAAGACAAGTTTTCTTGTCAAGTATAAAGAAGCAAGTAGACATCAGTAAGTGACTTTCCTGAAATTTTCGGACTATTTCTCTAGCTATTGTATTACTTTCTCTGTGGTATACTTAAAAGAAATTGTCACTTGAACTACTTGTCTGCTCAAATGATAAATAAAATCCAGTTTTTCAGAGGCCCGTTAATGTTTTTTAATTATAGTAGAGGTTAGCTCATTTTATTATTTTCTAGGATCCTATTTTCTTTATAGGATACTTCTGGATCCTTCTCCCCTAGTAAATTGGTCAAACGTTGATTTAGAAATAAAGTCAATATCCTGGACCCTGCCTTTTTTGTTTATTCTATATAAAGAGACACCTCAAAGATTATTATGCCTTATTTGGATGTATGGAAGCTAATTTGAAAATACATTAAGACAAAATTGTGATATTATTTTCAGTTAACAGTGGAAATAAGTTGTCCTTCTCACTCTTTCTAATCATTCTAAAAGCCAGTCCCTCACATCTGAGCTCAGGCGGTCAGCCATTGGGATGCGGTTTGAGTAATGAGAAGCTGACAGTCCAGAATTCCAGGCTGTGGTTAGTGATGATAATGCCAGAACACTGTGCCTGAGTTCAAACTAAGGAGTTATATTTCAAACAGCCTCAATAAGCAGTTGGAATGAAACTTTTGAAGTTGATGCATCAAGATAATCAACTCCTTCCCTACAAGCTCTTAGTTGTGATGTCTCTTCACCAACCTTCACAGCCTAGAAGTTGTATGAACCCTACTTCTCTGCAGCACAGGGAAGAGCTGGGAAGCCTGGAGCTAGGGCTGGCAGCTCTAGCAATGTGAAGAGAGCTGGGGAGACCAGGCAGTGATAAGGATGGCAGGGAGGCCTCCCCCTTTTGCCTCACATACAGGGAGAGGTTTTAGCCCTCATTCTGTGTATTCCAGAATGTGGTTGTTTTGATGCACTCATTCTTCTCTGAACATGTTTCCTTTCCTAGAATTTCTTTATCACATTGCTCTAACATGTGCGTGTGTTTAATTAGACTTTGAACACTTTCAGAAAAAGCTATTATTTCAGGGTGATGTTGTGCACTCTTCTTTCTGTAATTCTTTTTATCTCTAATTCTTTGTCTCTAGAAGTGACAAGTTTAGAGATTTAGAGAGCAAGTTTTAGGCACTTTTCAGATACTTAGTAAACTCAGATTAATTTATTGAGTGAGTAGTTGATTTATTGAGTACGGGTCTCTGCTCTTTGCTGAGGTAACTGAAATGCATCCTTCGATGGAAGGGGTATTGTGCAAGATGCATTTGGAGAATGGACTGCATTGTGACCAGCTTAAAGATCTAAAAAAGCTTTTCTTCCAAGAGGTTTAGTCCCGAGAGACTCCAGCTGCATGATTAAACAAACCCATAAGAGCATCAAAACACTGATCTTCAGGATTAAAAAGTTGTGAGAGAAAAAAAAGAGTTCTTTTATGGCAGGTCTAGGCTTCTCTGCAATTTCCTAAAATTCGGGGTCATATGTAACCAAACAAAAAAAATATTATAAGCCTGCTGGTTTCTGGCTGAATTGACTGGTCAAAGATATGGTCAATTTCGACCCCATCAACTTTATAAACTTTGGCAAATATGTACATTTGAACAGCATAGAGAAAGTATAATTCCACTGGTATTCTCAAAATTGCAATGTTGTTCTTTGTCTTTAGGTAGAATGTTGAATGTTGAGGATATGAACTTCATTACAACTTTAGCTGTCATTCCTATACATGGAGTGATGCAGAGAATGTATGATTTTTGGTTTTTGTATTTACTGTACCTGGCAAAAATAATTATACAGAAAAAAGTTCTTCATTTCAAATTTTTCTGATGTAATAAAAAACAATATGGTCAGTATATTTGCTAAATTGAACTTACTCTAATAAAGTGGAGCTGATAATTTAAAAGGTTATTTATTGACAATTTTAGAAATGTTTAATTATGCTAAAAAATAAGTACCTAATAAATAAGCCTCACCCACTACCCACAGAGAAAAATGATAGCATATATATTTGTGTGTGCACAACTCTATATATCTTTATACAAACACACACACAACCTTTTAGCGAAATCTAATAATTTATTCTATATGATTATAGAAAAAAATAAGGAAATCCTGTTAGAATGGCCAGTAACACATTTAAGTAAAGTTTATAGAAAATGTCCCTGCCCTGATATGTAATCAAAGTAGATAAACACACACTATTTTGCTGTTTTCAAATAAATAAAATTCAGATACACAGGCATTGTAGAATCAAGACCTTTTTAGCTGTAAAAGAACAGCCTTTTATAATGAGATTTGAAAATCCACGTCACATACACCTGAAAAACATGAACATTCAATTGGCTCTTTTTTCTTACATGATAATAAAATGATCTGTTGTCTAATCTCTCAATTTTATCACTGGCAGGAACTGACTGTAGACATCTGTTAGCAATTTGCAGTCTCTAAGTTACCCAGCATTTTTATGGAGTTTCATTTGAAACTCTGAATCATTTGTTGAAAAGTTAGCTAATGTAGGTGGGGGCGGGGCAACCATATGTCCCTTGGGACCTGGGACTTGGTCCGTCTGGGCAGCATCTGTGAGGATGACCTTGTGGGTTGCTTGAGAGAGGGCAGTGATGGCCGGTGGACCTGCCAGCTTGGCTGAGACTTGATGCTAGAACTTTGTCTCTTAGTTGACATCTAATTTTCTTTAAACGTCTTCTTACTCTTTTAAAAGGTTACATTCTGACTGACATAGACTATTTCCTAAGTCATAAAATCAAAAAACAAACTCATGCATATGCACGCGGACAGTGGAAAACTTCAACCGAGTCCAGGTTCAGACCCAGACGACAGCAGAGGAACCTCCTCGCTTCATTCCTGAGAGGAACGTCGAACAGTTGATCAGAGAGACCTTGCTCCCAGAGTGTCCCATAACTTAGGGTGAAATTGGAACAGCCCTTCCGCATCAGAGACCAGCACAGAGGTGACTCATACTTCCCTGAGCCGGAGACGAGTGGGGAGAAATCCTGGACCTTGCAACCAGAGGAAAGACTCAGTGTGGCCTCTAGTGCAGCCAGGGGCCCCCAGGAGGGAAAGTGAAACAGTGGGGAGGTACACACTGTTTACTGGGGGATGGGAGGGAACGTGTGGAGAAACTGGGATGCTCTACTGAAGGCAGGTCCTCAGCAAGAAGACGACTTTGGACTGCAGTCCCCTCTTCTCACCCTCCATGACTGGTTTTAAAACAGCTTGATGAAGTGCCCTGTCAGCGTGCAGAATGCACCCCCAAGTCTGCGGAGATGAGGGAGGAGGGCAGCCACAATACCAGTCAGCCCCACCCTCCCCTCTATGTTCCTACATGCTTAGGCGGCCAAAGTGTTGAGTAGTTTAAGCTATTTTGTGAGAAAAAGAAGAGATGCCACATTCAGATAAACTTTTTTAAATAGATAACTGAATACTTCCTTATTTTAATATATATTTTTAATTTTTATAGTAGTTTAACTTTACATCATATTGTGCCTTTTTCCGCGTGGACTTCCCATCACCAATTCATCCGTGTGCCACCACCACAGTCCCGTGCACTCCTCTTCCCCCCACCCCATTTTTGATCCCATTCCCTACTCCACCGCCAATTGAAATGTTTCTGTTATGTAGTTGTTCATTATTATTCCTCTCCCCAGTCCTTTATCACATAACCTTTATTATAACATATTGTTATCATATTTCTATATTGATATTAGTTCTGTTAGTTTCTACAGGGATTTAAATTAAACTTTATCAGAATTATGTAAGCATAGGAAAAGAACACCAAATGTAGTATTGGATACTATTCTAGGTTCAGTCCTCCATGGGGGGTTTGGGAACATCTCCCCCAGGAGGGACTTCTTCAGTATTTTGTGAGGCCTGGGTTTCCCCACTCCTCCTTACACTGCTATGCATCAGGACATCTATTTTAGGCTCTGGTGTTTACACACATCCATTTAGAGAACAAATTTGGAAATTAGGGCTGGGAGTTCTGTTTATTTCTTTTTCTGATCCTAGAAGAAAAACAAGGGATAATTCTATTTTAAGTTTTGTTAATTGTGCAGTTTCCTCTCCACCTAAATGTCTGCATGGAGAAAAGATACACTTAGACTGAGGCTACTTAGCACTTTGTTAAATTTAAGAAAGTTGCTAGATTTCTCTGAGCTTCAGTTTGTTCATCTATAATCTGAAGAGATTAACAGCTCACTTTCAGAACCATTCTGACAGATAAATAATAGGCATATTACTGCTGCTACTGCTACTACTACTAGGCCATTGTGCTCTTTACCTGCCCATTCACAGTGGAGACTAAGGTACTCAAAAAGTTCTCTGGAAGCTGTGTGTGCTGATGGAGATTGTGAGTTCAGGAGCATCCCTTTTGATAAGTGGGTAAATTTTTTTCATTGAATATAACTTTTCATTGAAGGAATGGTTAAATGTCAGCATGTTTATATACTAGGAGAAATATCCTCAATCTCTCACCCCCTTCCCAGGGAGCGACAGGGCATACTGCTGGTATTCTGGGAGCAAATTATCAAGAAGGGAGTTAACTGAAAGAATTCCACTTAGACAGTGCTGGCACAAGAGTACCCAGGGAACTTGGACTTAGTGAAAGAATATACTGGTTACCAGAGGGAGAGGTTATGAGAAAGGGAGTTATTAGCAATGATGATTTGGTGAAGGTGGGTGCAGCATGTACATATGGAAAAGTAAAAATGCAAACCCCAAATTAATTTTTTAATAATTTATTTTAAAAAAGAATTTCTCTTAAGTTTCCTGTGTAATCCAAGGCTCACCTTTCATTCTCTCTAATGACCTCCAAAGGATAGATTTCTGGTGTGTTGACATTTGGGGTGGTAAGAACAGAGTATAAGTGAGAGGTGTGGCTGCATCTGATTTCTGAGGACAGGGGAGTGAACTCTACCTCCCACCTACCAATTTCAGAGTAGAAACTTTCATGAGCCCAGTGAGAAGAACTGGTGTTGTCTTTATTATTCTCACTGCAGACAAACTATTAATTAAATTTGTCTTCTTTCACTTTGCTCAATTAGCTGCTTTTCCTGACTAGCCACAAAAACGTGCTACAACTTACATTGTCTTAAAGCTTCTCCACCAAAATCTTACTGTGGTTTTGTATACTTTTAATTCTAATTTTAAAATTCTAATTTATATTTTAACTTGTATAATTTTAATTCTGCAGAGCTAGAGATAACTCTATAGGTGACTATCTCATCTCATTTAACCAGAAGTGTTCTGTCCCATCTTCTGGCTGCACTGGTAATGGGGCAGGACAGAGGCATTCCCCCCTTAGGGTGGGAAGGCATTTGCTCCGCCTTCAACTCAGCTAGAAAACATTCTCCCCCTCCTGAGACAGGACATAATTTGCTTTGGAACTTTGTTTTACTTTTTAAGTCCTCTGCCCTTTTCATCAGGCACATTTATGACTTTGGGCAAAGAAAGCAGAAATGCAAAGAAAAGTCTTTATACTCGCTCTTTCTTAATTTGGGGTCCTTCAATCAGTGGGGTGACTCTTAAGATAGAATTGAAACATTTTCAAGTCAGATGGGGAAATATCATGTCTTTATTTTCAATAATCTCAAATTGAAAGTTGATATAGTGGCCTCCCTCATGGCCTAGGGGTTAAGTCTCAGCGCTATGACCTTTACAGCCTGAGTTAATCCCGGACAGGGAGCTGATCCACCTGGCACAGCAGACCTCTCCTGTCTTGCCTGCTGCTCCCTTCAGCAAATGTAGTTCAGTAAGTCACCTGCTCTGCTCCCCACTTTGTCTCAGGTACATCATCAGGCCCCGCACATCTGGCCTACACTCTAGTTCTTCTATACAAGAACAAGAAAAAAGATATATAAAATCTTTAAAAAGAAAAAAAATAAAGAAATTCGATGCGTCCTTCAATTGAGAATTGACCACCAAACCATAGGGACAGTAGTAGTTTGTGGTAGTATCTGTGACTTCAAACACCTGAGCTAGCAAATGTAGCTCACATCTAGTACATGTGACAGAGGCATCCCCCCTCTGTCACATGTACATGTAAAATTACACATGTTGAAAGCATCCCCCAAACAAGCAGGGAGGCCTACAAAGTGTCTTTTTGCTGGAGATTGCTTTGAGTTTTTGTTTTTGTATTTGTTTTCAGTGAACGAAGTGAACGAGCACACTAGGTTGGCAGCAGAAGACCTTGTATTTCCCGGTAGCCTTGAAAATCACCCAACATCCAGTGGGAAGTTACTGGATTAGGTGACATGCAAGGTCCCTTCCATATCTATGGATCTGCGGGATTTTAGAAGTTTTCTTGTGTGGGCTTTATAATTATCTGAGAAAAAGAAAGTTAATGTTTAAACAATTGTAAATGTATTGTGACCCTTAAAGCCCCTTGATTTTACAAGGAAATAAATGGGAGTTTTCTAATCTTTTCAGCAGGAAGAATTCAATCTGCTTTGATATTGTCCCACAGGCTATGCCAAATTTGATCAGCGAATAGCTTTTGGTCCATAGCATCCATAGAGAAGCAATATTTTCTGAGAAAAATATTAATTGCATTTATATAGTTTATTCCATTCCTACAAGAGATGTCACTCAGAGAGATAGTCATATTCATTGAGGTGGGTTTCAATGTCCCTTATTACTGAACAGAAACATTGATGTAAATAGTTTGGATTATTACCTATAAAGCATTTCTGCTGATGCTCTTTCTATAGCATCTTTTAGTTTGTCTTTGAATACAAGTAACAGAAAACCTCAACTTAACCGCAGAAAATAATTCAGGAATGTATACTCAGTTAACGAGAGGTCTGGAGACTGTGGTGCATTCAGGAGCTCAGCGCTGCCATTCGGCCACTGTTCCTTCCATCCTTCTGCTTTTCCAGCCTCAGCATAAATTCTGTGTCCTTGTGTTCTCAAGCTTATAGATGAAAGTTCAAGTTGCACATACAGATATGGCAACATGGGTAAAAGAAAATGAAAGAAAATCCTTTCATTCTTGACTCCTTTTCTTTGCCTCTCCAGAAGGCATCCCCCTAGAAATGGGCTCAGGCACAGCTCTTGATAAGTTATTCCCAAAGGGAATAGGACTTTTAGGACTGGATTAAAACAAAGATATATATCCATAAGTCATATAAGAGATGTATGGATAGGGGACAGAAATATGGCTTTCCTGACCAAAAGAAACAGCGGTGATAGCTAGCTAAGCAGCAGTTTCTGTCACACGGGGAACAATTCTCCAATTTGTTGTGGAAGTCTTTCTGTTTCAGGCCTCCTTGCCGACCTAGTGGTTAAGTTTCAGTGCTATCACAGAGCAGAAGCCTCAGTTCGACCCCTGGCAGGAAGCTAACCCACCCACATGGGACAGTAGACCTCTTCAGTCTAACCCATTGCTCCCCTCAACAGTGTATTTCAGTCAATCTGCCTGTTCTGCTCCCCACTCTGTGTCTGGTACATTCTCTCACCATCCTGCACCTCTGGCCTACACTCTAGCTCTTCTTGGGGAAAAAAAAAAGTCTTTCTGTTCTACTTATGATTGCTCCAATGAATTTTTTTGTTTGTTTTTAAAGATTTTTAAAAATTTTGTTTATGCATACAGAACTGGGGTATAGGCCAGAGGTGCAGAGGTGGTGAGAGGATTCATCAGAGACAGAGTAGGGTGCAGACACAGGCAGATTGATGAAGTACACTGCTGAGGGGAGCAGCAGGCAGGTCAGGAGAGGTCTGCTGCACCATGTGGGTTACCTCTGTGGTGGGGATCAAACTCATGCTGAAGTGGTTTTAGCTTTTTAGTGCTGTGCTTTAACCTTCTACACTCTACTACTAGGAAGGGCCCATTTCAATGAATTTTAACTGTTCTAATTGCTTAGAAAGAGTGAGAACCTTATTCCTATTATTTCACAATTATCACAAGAAACACATTGAGAACTTCAGTTCAATCCTGGGAATGTGAGACCTAACTTTGAGGACTTCCTCTTGCCCATAGGTTGTTGTCTGACGCCAGCCTCTTCCTCTTCAACTTGTGCCCTGGGCAGGTTGCAGTCTGGAACTTTTGCTTCCATGCCAGACCAGAGGTCAGGTTTCCTTGCCCATGGGAATTCAAAGGCCCAGCATTCCATGAGGATCCTAAGACCCTTTATAAATCTCTCTCTTGGGAAAAAAGTTTATCCTAAGCCAGGTAGTCCCTTGAACTTTTGGATGTTTTGCTCCAATGAAGTCAATTTTTGTCATTTATTTTCTTATGGCTTAAGTTCAGGTGAATATTTCTTTATCTGAAGCATGTTGTGAGGAGGGAGACAGTAGGCTTATTATATGGATACACCGACCCTGAAGTTTCTGGATTTTGTTGTAAAGTTGATGTAAGTCATCCAAATAAATAAAGCAGCTCTTCTGTTAGCAATGGACTACGCACCCTGCTACAGCGTTTTGTGTTCTGACTAGATCAAAACTCCAGTTTTTATGCCTTGCCCAGATTTTAAAAATTAATCTTCTAGGATTTTCTAGGATCAACTTTTATAATTTTGTTTGCCTTCCTTCTATTCAGAGTGGCAGAGGTTGCAGACTTGTGCCATCAGGAGAAGGGCCGTGCAGGTCTGAGCCTGCCTCTGAGAGCTGGCTTTCCTCCTGCCCCTAAAATGCACCTTGTTTCTGCAGTCCTGGTATAGTTTTGCTCTAAGAGGTTACAGTAAATTCTTTATCACACAGGTTAAAAACCTACCAATTATTTGCTTTTGACCTTGTTCCTAAACCTAAAATTATTTTCCCTGAAAATTCTTCAAAAATCTATATCCTTTCCCTCTGCACTTCCCTGCTTGAACCAACTCTGCCAAGGTGCTGTGCAATGAGGCCTGCAGCCCCACTGAGGAGAAAAGTGAACATAATAGCAAAAACAAAACTGCAACCCTGATAAATCCAAACACCCTTTGCTGGTGAGTATTCAGACATTCACACTTGTCCACACCTAGGCCTGCAGAAGCACTGAGGCTATGAAATGAAAGCACTTTTGGAAGCCGCATAAGACCCAGCATGGAGCAAATATTGCCTGAAGTCACTGCATGAAGAGGCTTCTGCCAGAGGGTCCTGACTTCTGGTCCTCTGCATGGGGCTCCCTGCTGAGCCCTGGGACACTAGTCAGGGGCAGGGCAGGGCTGGGAGAGGGCTGTGGACTCACCAGTAATTCTTGGCAAAGACTGAATACTTACTCACAGGTACTTACTCAATCAGGTACAGTGGAAAAGGGGAGAAATCTCTGAAATACAGGATAGGCGAGTATGTACTAAGAACCTGACAGTGATGGTTGAGATAAAGCACTTGTAGGGATATGCAAATTCTATAGCTACCACAACTATCTTGTGAAAGAATTACCACGCACTACCCAGATCCTAAGCCCTCTCCCAAGCCCTCATTGTAAGGTTAGGCTCCCAGCTAAAGCCATAGAAAATCTCCAGTGCTGTGCAGGACAAGAAATAGCTGGTGTTGACTAGCTCCCACAAGTGTCCTTCTTCTTCTTTTTTTTAAAGATTTATTTATTTGTGCATCCAGAACTGGGTAGAGGCCAGAGGCACAGGGATGGTGAGAGGCTTTACCAGAGACAGCGCAGAACAGGCAGATGGACAAAGTACATGGCTGAGGGGAGCAGTGGGCGGGTCAGCAGAGGTCTGCCGCGCCATGTGGTCACCTCCAGGGCAGGTGGGGATCGAACTCATGCTGAAGTGGCTTGAGCTTCTTAGTGTTGTGCTTTAACCTGCCATGGCACCAGGGAGGGCCCCAAGTGTCTTTCTTAACAGGTCACAGTACTCGACATGGATCACTTATTTGTCCTAAGTCACAAAAATCCACAAATATGTTCCCCTGAAGGGTATGACAGGACATGATATGCACCCACTGCAGAAATCTGTTTTTTCTGAGAAGGCAACCTGTCACAAAGGGAGTTGGAGAATGAAAACCGGGAAGAGCCAAGTTTTGTAGGAAAGTGCACGAACTGTCTGGAATAATCTGATGCCATCTGAGGAGGAACAATAGTGGCAGTAGTAAGGGGCTTTGTGTTACCTGGTAAGGAACCAGCGAGGGCAGGTGCAGAGTCGTCTTCTCAAGGCCGATGTTGGGTCTGCAGTTTGGAGGGAGGCATGGCCATCAGCAGTGTCCAGAAACCACACCCAGAGCGGACCCAAGAATATTGTTCCAAATCAGAAACTTGTGTCAGGTTGCACGTTTGAAACACTGACCACAAAAACCACTCACAAACATTTTATATATGTGATTTTTGGAAAAAGTTATTAATGCATTTTGGCATTAATAAATGAAATAAATTCATAATTTTCTTGTTGAAATGTGCAATCTCAGGTAGCAAAAGCAAGTTTATATTTCATAAAATAACTATATAGTTTCCCTTCTTTTCTAAGCTTTGAATCAATGTCAGGACAATTAAACACTCTTCCTGCTTTTTTTAAAGCTCTTAAGATATCCTTGTGAAATGAGTTGGTATTTTTGAGGGGAACATTGCAACTTTCTTATCCTTATATTTTTATTTTCTTTTTCTTGTGGGGGTCATTGTGCCCAATTATATTTCCTAAGAAAATTATGTCTCATCTGAGTTTTCAAATATACTTTTATGAAGTTAAATAAAGTAGTTCCTTATGGTTATTTTGGTTTATTTTTTATAGTTATTTTCTTCCTACTGTTTTTAGTTTGTACAATGGCATTTCTGCTTTTTTCTTTATTAGATTTGCCAGTGTTTTATCTAATTCTTTGCTTTTCTCCCCCAAAATTGAGCTTACTCATTTAACTCCATTTTTCTACTTTCAATAACTTGAAAAATTCTGCTTTTCTTTTATTAATTGGCTGCTTTCTTTCAATTTGTTTTGTTTTTCGTCATTTAAACTAGATGTTTGATTCATTTGTCTATTTCTTATTACTAGTTTAAGACTATGAATTTTCCTGAGTGCTGTTTGAGCAGTATCTCATAAATACTAACATGTAGGAAATGTTAGCTATTTATAGATGTTAAGTCATCTTTACAGATCACACCTGTTAGCATTATAAGGTCTTTGTTGCTTTTGCTTAGTCACTTTTTTGACCTGATTGTCAACTTATATAAAAGTTCATGACTCCTGCTTTCTTTCTGTGCATCTTCCCTAAATCTGTTTTATTTACCTTTTTCTTTTCAACATTCTGACTTGTTTTAGTGTTGTCTCATGCATATAGAATTAGGTTTTGCTATATAATTTAAATTAAATTATTTTTCTCATAGAGTACTAACCCTATTTGTATTTATTTGTTGGTATGACTAACATGTTTAGTTTCAGTCTGTTACATTGTTTTATGTTACAATTTACATTTAGAATTTCTTTTTAAGTCATAATAATTATATTTTGTTTGTTTATCCTGGCTTTCCATTATATATGCTATCCTTTTGATACTTTGGGTATTCATATTTTTTTTTCTAATAGATTCCTTTATATACTATTAAACCCTCTGTTTATTTTTTAAAGTGTCCATTAGTTCTCTGCTATAAGCAGTGGTAAAATTCGTATGTTTTCTCCTCCTCTCCATTCTACTACAAGCTATTTTTGGACAATAATATATTACTTCATACCATTAATCTTCATTCTTTTAAAAGGTTATTACTTGAGTTATCAGCTCTTATTAGTTGGCATTTAGGGAAATAAAAATTATGCTAAAACCTTTAAAAGAGAAGTATTTTAACTCAAGAAAATGGTGATACAGGTGGAAGATGTGCTAAGAAACCAGAAACTAGTAAACAGCTAGAAGCCAAGGTAGGCAGGAGGAGGTGGTGTTGCGGAATTGGAAGACCAGAGTTATCTGGAGATAATGGAGGCCAGTAGGTGGGAACATCAAGTTCAGAGGAATACGGCGGCTGGTGACTTCCCCCCCCCCCCATCCTCCAGCATCCCATTAGTAGCCCAGCCAAAGACAGCAGGAGCAGAGGCCTGGGAAGTAAGCTTGCCATGATCAGTCTCGTGACAGTGACCAGAGTAGCAAAGGACAAGAGTTGAATCTGAGAGCAAAATAGGTAAAGGATCTGTCCAGAGAGTTTCTTCTACTGACGCCTACTTCCCCACTTTCTTTTCATTTTGTGTTGGGGCATCATTTCTCTTTTGTCAACTTTATTACACCGGTGGTCTACTTTACCACTGATTCATACATGGGCTTAGTCTCAGTTGCACAGCTGCATATATTCAGTTCTCCTTGAGACCCTCTAGGCCCAGGTTTCCCCAGTCATATCTTACTCTGTTAATATTGTATGGTTCACCTCAGCTGGCTCTGGGGACAGTATGCCCTTGGATTTCTCACATTAAAAATGTGAATGTGTCCTTAGTCATATATTCTGAGGACAATAAGTCTGGATATAACATATTATTCCTTTTTTTTTAATCCCTTAAATGACTTACTTTTAATGTTGTGAAAACATTTATGATCGGCCTGATTTTTTTTCCCTTATAGGTGACTTAGTTTTTGTTTGTTTGTTTATCATAAGTCGGTCATTTAATTATAAGTTTAAAAACTTTTCTAGGATATTCACCTAGTATTGCCCCTAGGATCTCCTCCGGGGCAAGCAGGAATCGAACTCATGCGGAAGTGGCTTAAGCTTCTTAGTGCAGTGCTTTAACCCGCTGCGCCACCAGGGAGGGCCCTTGTTTTTTGTTTTTGTTTTTGTTTTTGTTACTATTCTGGATCAGTTTTCAGTGACTCATTATATGATGATCACCATATCAATTCAAATCTTACTCCAAGAAAGTTTTTCTGTGTTTGTCTCTAAATATCTATTCTTTCTTATTTTTATTTTCTTGCTCAAGAACTCCAAACTTGTGCTATAAGCCACAAGGACAGGTGAGCAAAAGCTGTAATTCCAGAGTTTGGCTACAGTTATACGTTCCTTGAAAGCATAAGTAGACACTGCTAAAAGTTATGTTGGAGAAACCCATTTATTAAAGACCTTCCCAAGAATCTGCCTGAGCAGGTGACTCATAAATAAGTCAGTGTGGTGTGGGAGACTTATTTAGGAGACCACTAAAATTAGGAAGTCAAAGGAGTTGAGTTTCGATCACTAAGTGATCAATAAATGTTGCTCTCCTGTGCTAATCTGCACTAGTACTAGATTGCAAGTGCATGAGTTAATAAAAGCTTTTGCCTTATCAATCAACCCTAATCTTGGAAAAGCCTTGTTAATGGGAAAAGAGTACATGGAGTACAGAAACAGCAAAGAAATCATTGCCACCATCTTCAATGTAGGCTTCATAGATTGAATCAGGTCCAAACTATGGAGGGGGGAGAAAGAAAATAATTAATTGGACAATATGTTGCAGGGATTTATTTCATGTTTTTCTTTATGAATTGTAATAATATTACGTACCTAAATACCCATGATAAATAGGCACGTTGATGAGTATTAGTAGATGTATGTAATCTTATATACCAAGTAACAATCAAGATATAGAATGAGTCCTTTATCTTAAAAGGTTTTCTTCATCCTTTGGAGTGGATTTTCTTACACTCTGGCCACAGTCAGCCACAAATCTACTGCTTTATTATAGCTTTACCTTTTCTATCATTTCATAAAATGGCTCAGTACCCATATATCCACAAACTTCTATGTTTGACTTATCTTACCAAAATACATTTTTAAGATTCATAAATGTTGTATGTGTATGAAGGCTTTGTTCCTTTCTATGACTGAGTAGTATTTCATAGTATGAATAAATCACTACTTACTCAGCCACTCCTCACTTGTTCAGCCACTCCTCATTTGACAGACATTTGGTTTCCTTCAGTTTTGGACAATTGTGAATAATGTTATGCTAACTACCTACACGCACATCTTTGTATGGACATATATTTTCATACCTTTCAAGTAAATTTCTAGTAGGAGAATTGCTGGAACTTATGGGGCATATACTTACTTTTATAAGATACTGCCCTACTTTTTTTTGTTTTGTTTGTTTAAGATTTAAAGATTTATTTATTTATTCATACAGAACTGGGGTATAGGCCAGAGATGTGGAGAGTGAGAGGATTCACCAGGGACAGAGTCAGGGGAGCAGAACAGGCAGAGCGATGAAGTACACTGCTGAGGGGAGCAGCTGGCACGTCAGGAGAGGTCTGCCGGGCCATGCGGATCTCCTCCGGGGCAAGCAGGAATCGAACTCATGCGGAAGTGGCTTAAGCTTCTTAGTGCAGTGCTTTAAC
>NW_004567131.1:4416025-4429773 GCF_000260355.1 Condylura cristata
AAAAAAAAAAAGAGTACCCCAACCAAAAATGGAAAGAGGAGCTAAATAGACACTACTTTAAGGGTGATATACAAAATACTTCTGTGAGAATGGTCAATATTAAAAACAAAAGCAAAAATAAATCAAAACAGAAACACAAATATTGGCCACTATGTAGAGAAAGAGGAATCTGTGTACACTGTTGGTGGAAATGTAGACTGGATCAGCCCCTATAGAAACAATCTGGAGCATCCTTGAAATATTAAAGGTGACTCTACTATGTGATTCAGCAATACTAGGTATCTACCCAAAGAATTCATTATCATTAATTTGAAGGAACGGAGGTATTCTGTTCATTTTAGTGCTCTTTACAACAGCCAAGTTTTAGAAACAACCAGAATTAACAATGACAGAGCAGTGGGTTGAGAAGATGCATTTACATACAGTGGATGACTGCTCAGTTACAAAAAAAAAAAAAAAAGATGGACTCTTGTCATGTGTGACAACAAGGGTGGGGTTGGACGGGATTGTGCTGAGTAAAACAAGTCAGAAGGAGGAAGACAAGCACCAGACGATTTTTCTCATAAGTAGGAAATGAATAAACAATAAAGGAAATGACAAGATTAAACCAAAACAAACCCTAGAAACATGACAGCAGAATCCAGACTACCAGAGGAATAAGGGAGTGGAAACAAAGTGGGGTGGAGCCCAGTTTTATAAGATAAAAGATTATGGGTGCTGGATGGTTGGCAATGGTGTGGTGACCTATGTCTGAGGATATGTGAACCTATTCCCCGAATTCATATACAGTGTTATAAAACCAATTTTACCTCAGTAAAGGAAGTTCTCCACTCCTTCAAGCAACTGACTTCATGCTTTTGTGAAATTGTGGTTTGGGGTTGGGAGTGACCATGCTTTCTTTGTCTGGAAGCTCTCCTTTCTTATCTGTGATTGAGTCCATCAATATTTCTCCACCTGACCACTGATGAAGGTTTGGAGATCACAGGAAGCCAGTCAAGTTTCTGTTCTGTGATTAATATTACATTTGACAGAGAAAAAGCTATCTTTTGTTTGCTTTCTAGATAAATTCTTGCCCCGTGTTTACTGGCTCAGTGACCTAGTAGGCTTCCAGTCTTTCAACTTCCCACTGGACTGAACTAGGGAGGGCAATTTGCTACGCTATTCCTCTACCAAATGCTAACCTTTCTATCAGAAATCCCTCTCCATTGCAGCTACCAACTCTAGCCCCCATTAACCATTTCTTTTTCTTGTTTCTTCACCTCCTTGTGGTTTTTTGGTTTCCTTAAAATCTGCAATCACCTCTATAAGTATCCCCTTTGTTAAATAACCCTCACATCACCTAATTCTGAGTGTATTCTTTGTTTCCTGCTGGCATTTTTTCCTCCAAGAGGAGGTGAGACTTGGTATGCTGGCAGTCACCAGACAATTGAGCAGAAACAGAGCCAAGAGAAAAATGGAAATCTGCAAATGTTTTTTGAGCATCTGGTCTCAGTTTGAGATGTAGCTAGCTATCGCCTTATATTCCCAGAGATACAAACTAATAAATGCTAATTAAAAAAATAATTGTTGGCCCTCCCTGGTGGCGCAGCGGGTTAAAGCACTGCACTGAGAAGCTAAAGCCACTTCCGCATGAGTTCGATTCCCGCCTGCTCCGGAGGTGACCACATGGTGTGGCAGACCTCTCCTGACCCGCCCGCTGCTCCCCTCAGCAGTGTACTTCGTCGATCTGCCTGTTCTGCTCCCCACTCTGTCTCTGGTGAAGACTCTCACCGCCCCTGAGCCTCTGGCCTGTACCCCAGTTCTGTATGTACAAATAAATAAATCTTTAAAAAATAATAATTGTTATCAAGTTCATAGAATTCAATGGCAAGTCCCCTCATTTCTTGATTTCTTTTACTTTATAGTTAAACGTTCACCTGTCTCTACTAGTCTATCATATGAATGTTTAATTAAGGTCTTAAAAGTGAAATTTATAGATTTATTTTGTGCCCAAGATAGTGGCAATGCAGTTCAGGTTTTATAAAGAATCATTGGACAAAGTATTTATCCTATTCCCTCAAGTGATCTATAGCATTATATAGAAGTTTTGTTTATGATCAAATGTATTAGTGATGTTGAGGCCTAGGAACAGAGGAAGTGTAAAGAAGATATTATCTTCATCCTGGCTCCAGGGAGACACAGAGAAGATGGGTAGAGCTTTCATATAGGCCTCAGTGGGCACTGTGATTTGTTTACTCAGTATCCACCTCCTGCCCCCACCCTTCCTTGCTAACAGACTCATCTTTTACTGGGAAACCAATGTGCCCAGCTGCAGATAATGGTACAACATTGATATAATCAATCTATGTTGTTGTAAAATACAGAAAAATCAATGTTTCGTACTATTCTAGTCTTCCTAGAAGCAAGGATGGCCTTATGCTAAGATCTGGTCATTGACAGCTGACTGAAGTCTATAGGGATGGTTTAGAGGAAGGTGTCTCAGTCTTGGCACTATTGACATTTTGGACCAGATTATCCTTTGTTGTGAAGGGCTCTCATGTGTCACATAGAATGTCTAATGCTATCCCTGGATCCTACCCACTGGATGTCAAAAGCACCTCTTTGGTTGTGATAATCATTAATGTCTTCTAGGTAGTAAAATAACTTCCAGTTTAGATTTACTATTTTTTTTAAGATTTACTTATTTGTGCATACAGAACTGGGGTACAGGCCAGAGTCTCAGGGGTGCAAGAGGCTTCACCAGAGACAGAGTGGGGAGCAGAACAGGCAAATCGACGAAGCACACTCCTGAGAGGAGCAGCGGGCGGGTCAGGAGAGGTCTGCCGCACCATGTGGTCACCTCCGGGGCAGGCAGGAATTGAACTCATGCAGAAGTAACTTTAGCTTCTTAGTGCTGTGCTTTAACCTGCTGCACCACAGGGAGGGCCAGATTTACTATTTTAAAGGAAATATCTTGTGTTGCTGATAAAAAACAACCAATGTACCTATTACCTCCTTTTCTCTCCTTCCTGCCTTGAACAAGGGTGTTAGAATTACAGCTCTAATAGCCTGCAGCCATGTGGAAAGGGCAAAATATTCTCCTTGAAACCATTGCTCCTTGATAGCAATCACCTTTTAAATGTTTCTGTCACCATGCAGAGATTTTCTGAACTTTCAACTAAATAGAACTTAACTGATTGTATACATATAATGAAGTAGGGGAAGCATATGTTCCCTACCTTAGCATCTCAACACTGAAGGCTGTAGCATACAAGATCAAGATACAATAATCTACCATATTTCTACATAACAAAAAAAGAAGCAATTCAAAATTGAAATGGGAAAATGCCACTTATAATAGCATGAAAAATATCTAATGCTTGAACATACATTAGGTAAAAGATATCTACACTGGTACACTGAAATACAAAAATATTACAGAGAGGAGATTTCAATAGGTAAACCTCACATTCATAAAATTCACTTATGGTAAGGTGTCAGTTTTCAAATTGTTCTATAGACAATCTAATCTCAGCAAAAAATCTGAGGTATTTTTCATAGAAATATTTAGGTTAATCCCAATATTTAAAAAAATGCTAAGGAGTAACAATAAGAACAAGTTGGGGGACTTAAAATTACCTCATTTCAGACTTACCACAAGGCTATGTGGTTTTGCCTTGGCATAGAGACATATAAATAAATGCTACAATGTAGAGCCCAGAGACAGATTCACACACATATTGTCAAGTGATTGTTTTTACAAAGTTGCCATTCTAATTCAACTTCCAACAGGCAATCTTTTTAACAAATGGTGCTGAAACAACTGGACATCCAGATATTAACCACATACTTGAACTTATCATGTACATTGTAAATAGAAATTAATTTTAAGTTATCTATACACTGAATACATTAAAGCTAGCAATATAAAATGTTTAGAAGAAAATTTCTGCTTACTTGGAATAGGCAAAGATTCCTTAGATAGGAGAAAAAGTACAAATCCCCAAAAAAGGAATTGATAAACTGTACTTCGTGAACATTAAAAACTACTGTACCTTGAAAGACATTAAAAAAATGAATGAATGAATGAATGAAACTGCTTGGACTAGTTACATAAAAGTCTCTGTAGATATATGTTTTATTTCTTGGCCTCCAGGCCCTCCTTGGTGGTGCAGTGAATGGGTTACTGCAAACCTGGCAGCAGCTGCTTCAGTGCTAGTTCAATTCCAGTCTAGGGAGGTGACACACTCCTGACCCACCTGCTGCTCCCCTCAGCAGTGTGTGTTTCGTCAGTCTGCCTGTTCTGCTCCCCACTCTTGTCTCTGGTGAATCTTCTCACCGCCCCGCACCTCTGGCCTGTACCCCAGTTATATATGCATAAATAAATAAAATCTTGAAAATAAATAAATGAAAATATACTTTCCATGTGATCCATCAATTTCAGGCCAAGAAATAAAACATATATCTACAGAGACTTTTATGTAACTAGTCCAAGCAGTTTCATTCATAATAGTCAAAAACTAAAAACAACTCCATTACCTATCAACCAGTGAATGCATATATAAATTGTGCTATAGCCATACTGTTCAGCAATAGAATGTAAAAACTATTGAGACATGAAAACATGAATCAGACTCAAACATATGCTGAGCAAAAGCAACAAGATACAGAGAGTACTTACTATATGATTACATTTCTAAGAAATTCTAGAAGTTGTTTCTTGGATACATGTGAGAAGGAATTTCCTGCAAGAGAGTATGAGGTGACTTTTTGGAGTATTGGAATTGCTTAATCATGAGTATCTTGACTATGTTGACTCTGGTGTATACATTTGTCACAACTTGCCTATCTTCACATTTTAAATGGTTGCATTTCATTTTAATTGACTTAAGACATTTAAGAAAATCTGGCCTTTCTACTGAAGGGGCCAGAGGGGAAGAAGGTCATCAGGAGAAAATGGAAACATTGATTTGACTGCAGACCTAAGTCATGTTTTCTCGTGATCGTCAATAAAAGAGATACCTTCCAGAGCAAGAAATACCTTCCTGGCTGAAACATTTTTTTTATTTCTGCCATAATGCCTTGCCCCTCATACACTCACATATGCACGGATATAAATTGTACAAGAATAAGATTATCCATCTGCTTTTGTTCACTTGCCTGGCACATTGTATTATCAGTGACATATAGTAGTTGCCCACCTATCATCTTTGTTTCTTATTTTTCAATTGATTTCCAAATTCAGAGGTGGAAGATGGGGTTGTGGTTTCTGTCTTAAAACTCCAGCAGCTTCTACTCCTACTGAAAAGTATTAACAGTAGTACAATAGTAAACCATAAAACAGTTAAAATTTATTTGGTTGTTTGCTATATGCTAGGTTTATGATGTGCTAAATGCTTACAAAATGTTGTATCTTTCAATTTTCATAAGGACCTCATGAAATGGGTGTGATTTTTATTCATATTTTGGAATTGATAAAACCAAGACAAAAAGAAATTAAGTAACTCATATGTAGTAACACAGTAGGTGGCAAAACTGTGTTTTGAATCCAAGTAATCTGATTCCAAAATGATGGCCTTACCCATTACTGCTTTTATAGTCATCTGGCTCCAGTCCATTCTCCGCACAACAGCCTAAACAATTTGTTTGAAGGTAGATTTTATCAGGTGAGTTTTCTGCTGAAATGATTTCAATGGATCAGATTATTCAGGAAAAAAAATCTTAGTATTATTTATAAGGCCCTATATGACCTGGGCCATGTCATTTATTCAGTCTCATGGATATAATTTTCTCCTGATTCATTATTCCAAGCGATAGTCACCTTTATTTGGGGGAGGGCGGGGGGTGGTTTCAGATACATTAGATACAAATGGTTTCTTGTCTCGGGATCTTTGCACATGTCTTTAATTGCAAAGAAAGATCTTTCCCCTGTTCTTCCCCCCTTCCCCCACATCTTTGATTCGTCAAACTTTCTTGAAATAAATCTTTTTCAGAGACATTTCTATGACCTCATCTTCTCCAAACCCAACCATATCTCCCCACTTGCCCCTCTGGCCTTAACCTGTCTCTTACAGTCATAGCACTTATCATAATTTGAAATTATTTTCCTATTTCTGTGTGTAACTGGTATGACCTGCTTCACCAGCTTGGGGTGAAAATTAAGTCACAAGGCTTTCTTCAAGTCCGAACTGGCTCCGGTTTCCACTTGCCACATTTCCAGGAAGCTTACTCCCTCCTGGGGTTGTAGGGAGGTTCTCCTCCCATTAAATTGTCCAATAACTTCAGGATTTACTCAGCTTAAAGGGGACAGTCCTTATCCCAAACCTGGAGAAGAATAAACTAGAAATCCCATTTGATTCAGTAATTCACTCTGTTGCTTTGCTTGTTAAAAACTGAGCCTGTACGCAGTGTGGGCCAGTAGCCACTGTCCTTGGTCCACCTCTGTTGGCCCAGAGTTCACACTCTGGTATAAAATGTGTCCAGACACTTGTGTCTGGGGTGACTCCTTGGCTTAGTCCCAAGCTGAGGCAGATTAGCTCTCAGACCCCAGTCACCTACACCCACTCTATGGTTATACAGGTCCTAGCACAACACCCTGCTCACCAGTCACCACTGTCTTTTGTAGGGCATTTAAAGGTGGGGTCCATTGGTAGGACCCCTGCCTCCTACTTCAGAGGACACAGGACTTGTGGGGGCCTCTGAAGATGCCCTCTGGGATCTCTGCTTGGGAACATGCTAACTGGTTTCCTTCCTCTCCTTCTTGGTCTGCTCCTCACAGCTTACCCTTTCCCTGGCATCTCCTGGATGAACCCTGGCTGGTATCGGGGTCTGCCTCCAGAGGGGGAGTAAGAAACCCCTGCCCCACTATAATACCCCTCAGCACTCTTGCTAGCCTCTCTGCTAGTGGATCTTTGAAGCTGCCTTGGTCTAAAAGTTTCTGGACCTGAACCCCCAAGGTCTCTTTGTCCCAGGAAGTTCCTTGACACCCCCCTCCCCCACCCCCATCAGAGTTAGTTCACCTCCCCAGCTTGCCTACAGAAATCAGAAAAGCGACCTCTGTCAGGCATACACACAAGTGCCTTTTTATTTCTTTGCCCTGAAATAATGCATGCCACTCGTTCTCCCACTCCCAAAAAAAGGCCACTTAAGTGTTCCTTCCAACAAAAAGACAATCTGTTCCTTATTGATTGAAGCTTTTCCTAGATTTAAAAAAAAAAAAAAGTGGGACACTTTAAACAGAGCTCATTTTGATTTGAAACAATCAAAACCCAGAATTCCAATATGTACTATGCATTTACTAGCTCCCAGTTTTTCTCCGGGTTTAAGATTTTGTCCTCTCTTTTTGTAAAGTTGGGGCTTCTCACATTCCTTGCAAACAGTGGCATCTGACAATATGTGGTTAATGAATGAATCATGAATCACAAACTGTTGAATAAAGCAGTGTCTATCTATAAACAAGGACAAGAGTTTGAGGACCAAAGAGTTACCAGAAAATTATCTAAAAACCTTATCTAAAGCTGATCATTGATAGGCATGTACATGCCTATAAACTTGGAACTTATACATGTTCTTTTTTAAAGAAGAGATCCTTTGTGTTTTGAAATATTCAAGAAAGATTTCAGATATTGAAAATGGTATAAAAATAATATAACAGGGCCCTCCCTGGTGGCACAGCAAGTTGGGGTGCTGCATTGCGGAGCTAAGCCAAGCATTGGTGGCTTCAGTGCGAGTTCAATCCCCACCCCACAGATGACACACAGAATGCAGCGGACCTTTCCTGCCTGCTGCTCCCCTCAGCAGCGTACATTGTCAATCTGCCTGTTCTGCTTCCCAATGTTTCTGGTGAATCCTCTCATTTCCCCTGCACCTCTGGCTGTACCCCATTTCTGTATGCATAAATATATAAATCTTTAAAATATATATATACAAACACCAGGAGACTCATGAGAGTTAAACCAGAGCCCCATCATCACCTAAGCAGTGGCAGTGGTTGCAAAAGTGGGCTGCCTGTGGGCAGCCCCTCCCCCCCGTGCCAGCTGGGTTTTGAGCAGGGATCCCAAGTGGGAGCTTCCCTCTGGCTGCCCAGAGCACTGCAGGATGGCTACGAGAAAGTCTGCTGGGTTTGATGGCTGACAGGTGCTAGTCCTTTATATTTGCTTCCTGGCTATTAGAATGGACCAATAAGGTGCAAGCAAATTGAAATCATGTTCATCAGCTCATTAGATAATTATTCTACACCAGATGGGCTGGTTGGTCCTAAAATGGTCCAATCAATCACTTAGAATGAAAAATAATCCACTCTGGCAGGTATCCACTAGGGTGCAGACCCTGAAAGAGGCCACGAGGCAGGGTTGTTAACAGCTTGGGACTCTTGCTATTGCCTTAAGAGGGATGCTTAATCTGGCCCCCAAGAAATAAGCAGCATCCAGCATCCAACAGCTGCCCTTAGAAGAAAGAAGAGACCCAAAAAACTTCGCAGAGGCTGGGGCCACTGCCCTCCGGCCTGCCTCTGACACCACCTGAAAGGAGGAACAGAGGCCCCAGGCCTGGTCTCAAAGAGCTGTTTGCTGTTGCTCCAGGCCAACAACTCCCAATGAGCTGTTGACATTGTGTCTCTGACGCTACCGCCTTCTAGTGGCTGGTGGATCTTGGCACTACTGGCCAGTGCTACTCAGCTCTATTGATGGCCATTGGCACTCTGTGTCTGGGTCACTTTTGAGAGCTATTGACCATCTGGAATGGACTGTGGTGCTGCTGCCTCCGGTGCTGTCCTCTCCAACCTTCAGACTATGGCTGTGTCTGCTGCAGCATCATGGCAGCGGCCCACCTGGAAGCACCTCCAGCTGCAGTGAGTTGGATCCTGGCCTCTGTTTGCCTGGTGCTATGAGCTCCAGCACTATCTTGGATGACAGGCCCTTTGTTAAAGACTTTTTGACAGCGGGGACACTATGTAGGGTGAGATAGCTACCCACTTGTGGTCTTAGAAACTCTTTGTTTTCCTTATTTAAATAAACCCTATCGATGTTTCCTGAACCAGAGTGGACTTGCAGTTGTGCACATGGGTGAAAACCCACAGTGACCCATAGAGGATGGGTCACTATCGTTGACCTGCTATACACTAGCTTCCCACAATGTTTCAGAGGTGTTAAAATAAAACCAAAACTAAAGCATTTGGGGGGCACCTATGTACATTTCCCCCCGTCCCTTCCCTTCTTATCAGAATTTAAAGAAAAGCTGAGCTTTATCTGTGTAAAGAAAGTTCTAGTCTTTGAAAGACACACTTAAGACATGGCAGAATCTTGCCCTTCCCCCTTTAGCCACAGATGATTAAGTAACAGTGGATGCACCTGACTCAGTTGGTCAATCAGTTACCTCATCTTGGGAATTCAGAACTGAGAGTTAATTTTTCTTGATGAGCAAAACTGACAGGTCATGCTAATTTTAGAGTTTAGACTTGTTGGGGTGGAATCATGAGCCATGTGCAAAAAGAATAGTGCGAATAGTGTAAAGGAATAAAAAGACAACAGAAATACAGAGGAAAGTCAAATAAGAGCAAAGAAGAGAGGGAAGAAGTTGCTTGTCTTATTTCCAAAACAAAAACATTTACCTATTTTTCCATTCCACCCCTCTAAGCCTTCCTGCTTTTCCTGGTTTTGATTTGTGATGTTAAGGGGAAGGATGTCCTAAAGAAACTCTGCAGAGTTTTGTGGACTCCACCCCCTACTCCAGTGATTGGAAACTACAACTCCCAGCAGTACCACGATGAGGTGCAAGGACCCAAGGGCGGAGCTAAGCAGGCATTCTGGGACTTTGGGGGATAAATAGGGCACCATTTGCTACGGTGCTTTCTCGCTCAGGAAAACGGCTCCCAGGACCATGTAACTTGGGGCTTTCAGTTAGTTTGTTAACAGAGTTCCAAGTCAGCTGAGCTGGTAAGGAGTTCCTTTGTATCCCTCTCTCTTTCCCTGGGTTGTTTCCTTTTCTTTTCCCCTTTTGTAAATAAATAAACCCATTATTGACCCTTTTGTGTATGTCTACAGTTCACACTGGAGTGCCCTGTAACAGTGAGAGTCCTGCATAAACTTTTCATGATCTCCATTTTTCTTAAGCTAACTTAGATGTTTTCTATTATTTTTAATGAAATTACCCTAACGTAAGCTTTCTCCATACACAAAGAAATTTTGGTGACTAAGTATGACTGGGCAGAGTCCCTAGAATCATGGAATTTGATTTATTTCATTTCAGATTTAATTGAGTACCTACTTTATAGCAGACTTTGTACAAATCTTTGATCCAGTGTTCTAACTAGTGTGACCAACCAGCTCAGTTTGGTGGAACTTTCTCAGTTTTAGTACAGAAAGTCCTGTGTCTTGCAAATCACCTCTGTATAGGCAAATTTTGTTTTCTGAGTCACCTAACTTCAAACCAAAATAGGAATCCTATGATGGAGGATTGCTGGGACACTTATGGTAGGCAGAGTTTGAAAATATACATTTGTAGAGGTTTAATCCCACAACCCCTAAAGCAGATACAATGATGTAAACCTACTTTACCTCAATAAACACAATGTAGGGGAAAAATAAAGTAGGAACCCAAGTTACCAAGTTCCTTACTGGTCTCCTAGCTGTTGACATTGTACAAGCATGTGACTTGACTTTAATGAGTAGAAAGTTCTTTGTGTTGAGTTTAATTCCATCATCTCATAATTTCTGCTATATTCTGTTTCTGGCTTTTCCTTTATAAACACATAATTCTTTTACTGATAAACACTATGCTATTATTTAGGCCTAGATTAGTTACCCACTACCCACCCCAGAGTAGGCACAAAGTAGGTACTCCCAAAGTCCAGTAATTCCCAAGGGGTTGTCCCTGTACCAGCTTCTTCCCTGGAGGGGTGGGGAGGGCATTTGAGAATCCTTTTTTCTGTCCAAGTGGTCCCAAAGGCACTACTGCTACATGTGATTCCCTCATTCATTCACCAAGCATCAGTTGAACTTCTAGTGCTGATACACAAGGAAGGAATATGAGTGCTGATCTAGTAAGTACACAGATTTCCCCTGCTTTCCAAATATTCTATAATAATGTCACAATGGCTTAAAGTAAAACATTTGGCATTAATGTATATAGAAAATTTTGACAGTTGGAAAATCCCCCCAAATAACCAACAACAACATGTAAGACCTAAAACAACATAGCATCTAGTAAGGCAGGACTGAGTGCTTGTCTACACTTTTATGAGGGAGTTTGGAGGCTACTCTTTACTGCTTGGGCAGGGACTAGAGTGGCTGCTGCAAAACCAACTCTGAGCAAATGTTTCTTTGGATTTCTTTTGTTTTGCCAAAACAAATACTAAAGTAGGCGGTTTCTACAAAGTGAAGTAACTTGAACTTTTTAAAAAAAGATTGATTTATGCATACAGAACTGGGGTGCAGGCCAGGTGAAAGGATTCACCAGAGACAGAGGAGCAGAACATGCAGACTGATGAAGTACACTGCTGAGGGGAACAGCAGTTGGTCAGGAGAGGTCTGCTGTGCCATGCCAGTCACTTCGGGGCTGGGGATTGAACTCACACCAAAGTGGCTTAAACCCGTTGCACTACCAGGGAGGGCCAACTTGGACTTTCAAAAAGCAGAATACCTGTGACACAATGTCATGGTTCTATTTTTTAAAGATGAGTGGATCAAGTGGTAATGAGATGGAGAGAAGAGTGGGGACAGGCAGCTATGGAGATAGCTTCATGAAGTGAAAAAGCAACTGTGGGCCTCCCTGATAGTGCAGGGGGTTAAGTCTCAGCACTAACCGTGAACTTGAACAGGAAGGTGGCCCATATGGCGCAACAGACCTCTCCTGTCTCACACACTGCTTCCCTCAGCAGGGCATTTCAGTAGATCTGCCAGTTCTGCTCCCTACACTGTCTCTGGTGAATCCTCTCACCCTCCCACCCCATCCCAAAGTTGGCCTGCATCCCAGCTCTTGTATGCATAAAAACAAATAAATAAATAAATCTTTAGAAAAAGCAGCTGCTAAACAGCAGTTTTCTAAAGTAACAAACCATGAACATGGACATCATCCACATATTAACATCTGTTACAATACTAATAGATATATTCAGTTTCCAGCAGCGAGATGGGGTCCCGAAGATATGGGACCACACCTGCTTCCCCCTGCCTTGTCTTCTCCATCTCAGTTTCTGGTGCTCGATCTGGTGGTTCTCAACTGCATACTGGGAACACTTGGAGAGTTTTCAAAATTCTGCCATCAGGGTTTCATCTCAGAGTTGTAAGTTAGTTGGCATGTGTGGTGGCCTAGACATCAGGCTGTAAATCTTTCCCAGATGATTCAGTGTGCAGCTAAGTTTGAGAAAGATGCCGGGACCAGCATCTCTTTGACTTTGTTTTATTTCACATTCAATTCAGTAGCAAGTTCTGTTGACTTTCCCTCCCAAGAAACCCCTTTCCAGTTGGTTCTCAGTCCCTCCCTTCCTGGCAATTGTTACTTCAGTGGCCCATGTACTTACCACTGTCCAGCTACAACTTGTTTTCATCCCAGTCACCAGAGAGGTCTTATTAAATGCAGACTAGGTGGTGGCTCACCTCTTTCAAAACTGTTATGCCTCTTAGGAAAACATCTTTATCAAGCTTATTAGGGCAGAGTTGGTCAGTTCCCTGGCTGCCTCTTTGACCTCATCTCTTGCCATCTGGCTCTCCTACTCCCCCTCCACTGTGTGACTGCCCTGCTGTCTCCAGAACATCCTTAGTACTTAGAGACCTCAGTCTGAACTGCCCTTCTCTCAGGCAATTGCACACCTACTCTGTAATTTTGTGAAGGTCTCTGCTTAACTATCAACTTCAGTAGGGACTTCTCAGACCACTCTCTCTAAAATCGCCCCCAGCCATCATCTCTATCCCTGTCACACTTCGTTTTTCTTCTTATCATTTATCCTGACCTATGTCAGCTTTTTGTTTGTTGTTTCTCTTCCCTCTGTTAGAAAGAAAGATCCAGGATAGTAGAGACATCAATTATCTTAGTCTCTGCTGCATCTATAGTGCACAGAATAATAAAAGGTGTTCAATAGATATTCATGGAAAGAATGAAAGCAGACAGGTCATTATTAATGCCTAAGAAAAGCACTGGTGTTGCTTCAGAAGAGCAAGCCCATGCAGGTTCACTTAGTTCTGCCACTTAAAGCCTAATTGATCCTGAGCCAGTTACTTAACCTCCTGAACATCAGTGTCCTCAGATCGGTCACATGATGATAATAGAAACTATGGGTCTCAAAAAGTTGTTGGGAGGATTTCACAGAATTCGTTGTTAATGTTTTAGCGAAATGCATGCTTGAAAATTGTCCAATAAACAGTCACTACAATGACTGTGTATAGAATTAGTAGGCCCAGAGAAGGTGAGCCCCAGCCCAGAGCTGAGGTCCTCCGAGAGAGTTATCTTCCTGTGTGGAGGGAGATGTCCTGGCCAAAGCACAGACACAGGAGGCAGGCAGGGAGTTAAGGCTGGAGGTGGTCGATGATGAGCGGTGATACAAGTCTTTGGCCTTAAAGTCAGTTTTTCATATCTCCAAATCACATAGTGTCTTTGAGAATCAAAAGAAATTATGTATAGGAAGAAGTTCTGTTTAACCATAAATTGCTATTTAAAGGCACTTATTATGTTCTTCCAGTTTTTGTTTTTTTTTTAAGATTTATTTATTTGTGCATACAGAACTGGGGTACAGGCCAGAGGCTCAGGGGCGGTGAGAGGCTTCACCAGAGACAGAG
>NW_004567131.1:4429873-4451841 GCF_000260355.1 Condylura cristata
GGTCACCTCCGGGGCAGGCGGGAATCGAACTCATGCGGAAGTGGCTTCAGATTCTCAGTGCTGTGCTTTAACCCGCTGCACCACCAGGGAGGGCCTATGTTTTTCCAGTTTTGCCTCAGGCCATATACAGTCCTGTCTGCCTGATCTCTTATAGAATGGCCTAGTCTATGGAATCTGACTTTCTTGCAAATTTAAGAGCAAATAAGAGCATTGCTAGTTTTCAGTCTCTGTATCTGTTCAGTAGACTCAGATTTCCCCAAAATGTGTTTCATATCATTTTAGCCTATTTGAATATCAGCTCTTGGCAAAGCAAATGCTTTTTTAATTATTCTGTTTTATCACATTATAATTCCTTTAGGAGGTATTCTTGAAAATACCTAGTGTTTCTAATGTAAATACTATCCTATTCTTTGTTGTGTAATCTGTTTGTTTATATATTAACTTTGGCTCATTTTTACTTCTCTAATCCTCTTGCTGTTCTAATCGCTGCAGCATGGTTGAGGTATGTCTTAGGAATATTTTTTTCCTTTTCTCACTAATTTTCATGCATTCATTCAATAACTTATTTATTCAAGAAATATTTTAGGAATGTCAGCTATTTATCAGTCAGTGTTGTACCAAAGGTAATTCAGCAAGCCAAATAGATTTTAAAATAACAACAGTGATGGCAAATAAAGTAGAAATAGGGTAAAGGGTTTAATGGAAGAGAAAAGCTTCAGTATTTGCTAGGGCTGGCCTGGAAAGACTCACTGAGAAGACACCATTTTGTAAAGCCTCAAAGGCGTTTGGAGAGAGTTCTATCGTGCAAAATAATGCTTTAAGAAGTAGGAATGGAGACTACCAATGTCCTGGGGCCTGAGAACTAGCAAGGAGCAAACGCAAAGGGGCCTTGTCAGACATAGGTTCAGTACAGTGGCATTCTGCGCCCTCATCAGGATGCTTACGGACAGCATGAAAAGCTTCTGGTGAGAAGAGCAGAATCAAACACACAATGTAACAGGGTTACCCTGGTTTCTCCATTGGCAGAGGTAAAACTGTTCTTCAGTCAGTAGGCACAGGAAGCTTCATTCTCGTGTACGTTTATATCATCTCACTGTAGGGGCAACCATATGCAGAAGACATCCTTGAGGGTCTTGGGCAATCATCCAGGTGAGAGGTGCAAGCGGCTTGGCCAGGCAGGTAGCAGCCAGAGTGGTGAGGAGTGGTTCTTTCTGGATACAGGTGAAAAATTGACCTTGACCACTGTTTTGATATTATTCATGATCTGTACTAGGATGTGATTTCATGACTGTAGCATCCATTAGTTTAAATAAATCCGTTTCCTACTGAAAAATCCAAGAGGCAAGTACTCTCTGTGGCTCCTTTCCATCCTAAATCCCAGTCTCCAAGCCCCAGCCCCTTATTTCAAAAGTCACTTCTTCATACACCCCCATTACTGTCCTGGGGTCCATAGTCCCAACTTCTCTGCAGTGACTCTCCTTTCCTGAAGCCTAGGTAGGATTCCTCTCCCCAGATGTCCTTCCCACAGTTCCACTCTGTCTCCCATTCACTCACTTGAGTCATTGACCAAAGTATGTGACCTAAGTCATGCCACCTGCTATATGAAGTAGAGTGTATATGATTGTGATACAGAGGAGAGATGGAAGCTCTTGGATGTTAGCAACCACCTTTTGCCTCCCGGGAGTCCACCCTCAGGATATGTCCTGGTGTTTTATTTTCAACAGTCGTAAGTATCCTGAGAGATTGGGCCACTGCCACGCTTTCACAGAAACTATTTTGCTGTTGTTTTTTTTCTATTTATTTTAGTAATAGGAATACTTTTCCCCAGTAATGAATGTACAATTTCATCTTGCATCTCTGTTCCCTTTAAGCAGGCATTATTTGCTGCTCCTATTCTTATCTAGAAGCAAAATAAAGAGATCTACAGATTGTAAACACATAGCTACAGAACCATTCAATAGTCTACACATTTATTTATTCATCATATGTCATTGAATTTTTGTCTTTGGCTTTTGTCAATTTTCTGATACTACTTACACTTCACTATAGTATGTTCCCTGAATAGAATGGAAAATCCAGACTAGACAATACTAACTTTGTTACCCAAATGGAACTGAGTCCACTTTCCCTTTTCCTTACAAAATATAAACTGATATGGTCAGGTTGTCATACAAACCATATGAGTTTTTTTGTTTTTTGTAAAGTTTAGGATGTGGGAGGGGAGTCTTTTTTCTTTTCAGTTCACTTTACACTAGTCATATTTTTTTATTGTTTTTGCCCAGGGCAAACAAACAGCATTACAGAAAAGACAGTCACCCACAAACTCCCTTGTGACGGGGGTCTTGGAGGCACTTGACACTCAATTCTCCCTCCCACTCAGCTTCATTACCTGATAACATTTTATCTTGGCCAGATCACATAAACTCAGTTTCTTCTTTCATAATATAATATCACTCCTCCCTCTTACAGGGCAACTTTTTTCTTTTTTAATATAGTTTTTACATCATTCTTCATTTTTTTCATCTTGGTTGTAATCCCCATAGGCTTTTGATAATTTTGATAATGTGCCATCACCATAGTCCTGTGTGCTCTTCCCACCCCAGTTTGATCCTTTTCCTCTCTCCATCCCCATAGAATGTCTCTGGTTTATAGTTGTTGATTTTCATTTTTAATTTATTACAATTACTTTTTTTTTCCTGATCCCTTACACTCTTGCAATGAGTGTAACTATCTGGTATTTTTCTTCTTTCTGGCTTATTGCAGTAAGTATAATCCCTTCCAATTCCATCCATGTTGCTGCAGTTGGTATGAGTTTATCTTTTTCATTGCTGAAAATATTCCATAGTGTGTATGTCCCATATCTTCTTGATCCTGCCATCTATTTGGGGGCATTTGGGTTGATTCTACATCTTCCCTATTGTAAATAATGCAGCAATAAACATAGGGGTGCACATGTCCTTTTGAATGAATGTATTTGTGTGTGCTACTTCAAGTCCTGAAAGACCATTGTTGTCATTGTTTTGTGAAGATTCTGTGCAAAAACAAAGAGTATTGGGGTCGCTAGCACTGTCTTCTTACTCTTTCCTGAATCATATAACTTTTTCATCATTATCATTTCCACATTTCCAAATTATCTAAAAGTTTTCACTAGTACTTGGCAAAGTAACCACTTTTTAATTACTGTTGATTTTTTTATATCAAATAGCAAACTGACATCTGACTTTTTGCTACCATATTCATATAGCAAATCAATTATTAATAACCTATTGGATAGCCAAAGATATAAATAAATAGCATGTGTACATTACCAAGTGTTTTGGCAAGTTAAAAAAAAAAAGGACCTTACTAGGTCATAAGATAAAAGCTTGGGGCATTTGGGTTGATTCTATTTTTTAATTGCATTTTAGTTAATATAATCCAAGGGATTTTCTAGATAAAAATCCCCTAGCTTTCAAATTCTTTAATTCATGCCTTATTATTCACTTTTATAAATGCTATTGGCAGTAAGTAAAGAATATGGTGAGGGAAATCATCTGGACAAGATGTGATTATACAGAAAAATAACCAAATGTAAGCATCTAACATGAAAGGCATAAACACACCTAGATAACTACTTTATTATTATTCTTTTTTAGTTTCAGAAATTTTTTTATTTTTTTAATTTTATATATTTTTTACAACATTTTTCATTTTCATACATTGTATGTTTTATCCACTCATGTTTGGTTCCCAAGGAGTTCCCATCACCAGTTCACCATCACAGTAGTCCCTTGTGCTTTTTCTACCTGTTTTAAACCATTTTCTTCTCCTTACCCCCAAAGAATGTCTCTGGATTATAAGTGCCTTTTGATTTCGATTTTTACTTTGTTATAATTACTATTTCCCCCATCCCTTATTTGGGCCCCCTACAATCCTCCTATAAGTGAGATCATCTGGTATTTTTCTTTTTCTTTCTGGCTTATTTCACTGAGCTTGGTCTCTTCCAACTCCATCCATGTTGCTGCAAATGGCATGAGTTACCTTTTTGATCACTGAGTAATATTCCATTGTGTGTATATACCACCTCTTCTTGATCCAGTCATCTATTTTTGGGCACCTGGGTTGTTTCCATTGCTTACCTATTGTAAATAGTGCTGCAATAAACATAGGAGTGCAGGTGGTCTTTTGAATTAATGTTTTTGTGTCTTTTAGGTAAATTCTCAGGAGTGGAATTGCTGGATCAAACGGGCAGTCCATTTTTAGCAATTTGAGGAACCTCCACACATATTTCCATAGTAGTCAGACCAGTTAGCATTCCCACCAGCAGTGTAGGAGTGTTCCTTTCTCCACATCCTCACCAAAATTTGTTGCTAGTTTTTTTAATGTGTGCCATTCTCACTGGTATAAGGTGGTATCTTATAGTGGTTTTGATGTGCATTTCCCTGATTAGCAGTGATGTTGAACATTTTTTTATATGCCTCTTGGCCATTCACACTTCCTCTTTGGAAATGTTTGTTTGTAGCTATTCTGCCCATTTTTGACTGGGTTGTTTACTTTGTTGAGTTTCAACAGTTCTTTGTAGATCTTTGTGATCTGTCCCTTATCATTACTATTGTGTGCAAAATTTTCTCCCAATCAGTGGGTTGTTTCTTTGTTCTGGCTAGTGTCTCTTTTGCTGTACAGAGCTTTTTAATTCGATATATTCCCAGATATTTAGATAACCATTTTAAATGGTCCTGATTTTTTAATTGTGTTTGCTATCATACTATAAAACCTAATTATTCTGTGGAGTAGAACTGAATTAATTCTCTCCTTGAGCACCTAATGCTTTCTTCATTCCAATTTCTTTGAAATTCAAGGTATTTCTGTTGCATATATTTAGTACTTTAAATGTCCACAAAATCAGTAATTCTTTGCTGTCCAAAGCTTAGCCTTTTAGAAGCAAGCGCTTCTATTTGACTGGTTTTATACAACTGTGATTTTAACTACAAGAAAGTTGTCCTGTTTAATTTTTGTAGACAAAATTTGACTTGACTTTTATAAATGAGCTAGTTCATGTTCTCTAAATTTTACCAAGCAACATTTACCTAAGGTGAGATTTTCATGATGAAAGACTTCATGTCGCACAAGATTCCTTCATCCAATATGCTATATATACTATATGATCCTTGGATAAGTAGCTGCTACTATTTTACTGAGAGTTCCTGACAAACCTTACATTGACTTCCAGTTGTAGAGAATAGAGATACAAAGATACACCAGTTATTACATCTGCAAGTACTTTATTTTCAAAGACATTATTCATTTGAACAACAATGCATGAGCCATATTCTTATTGATGTTCAAACTACCCATTTAAAGCAAGTGTTAAAAGAAAAAAATGCTAATGAACTATTTACTACAGTATCTTGTTGCTCACATGTATTAAACTCTTTATTCCACCTACAGACTATCCCAGGTTATTTTTATAGTTTCTGAACCCATCTGTTCTAACCTGTACTTGATACTATTTAGAATACAGATGTTAATTACCTTTTTAATATTTCCCTGCTCCTTGGTATAAGTCTCAAATGCCCTGAAGCAACTCTCAGTCTCAACATGCAGGTTTTTTCTGTTTTTTTTTTTTTTTTTTTTTTTTTTCCACAGCAGCAGAATTCAGGGCTCTTTTCTCCCAACCACCTGTGCTTGGAGAGACACTGATTTCTCCCTCTAGAGAGAAGTATAGAAATGATGCTGTATTCATCTGCACTTGATTCCTATCTGAGATTGAATAAAATAATCTGAGTTGAATAAAATAATCTGAAGTCTAACTATCTTAGACGGATTTTTTTTTAACAGGATAAGTTCAAACATGTCAGAGGTTCCCTCCCACCCCAAAGTCTGTCCAGCTCTTCACTTTGAAAACTACCATTTACTGCCATGATGTATAGCCACAGCTGGGTTTATTCCCATGACTACACAGTCCACCAGTCAAGTGTGGCTCTTTTATGGGTTGTTCCCAACTGTGGGTTCTAGTGTTTTTGTTTTTTTTTTTTTTATAATAAATTCCCTAAGGGGCCCTAAAATTGATTCTGCAGTTGATTTTCTTTCATTCTTTCTTTTTTTTCTGATAAGAACTTTTAAGATCTACTTTCTTAGGAACTTCCAAATAGTTACTACAGTGTTACGATGTCAACATGCTCTTCTCTATAATTGTTATGGGTATGTCAACTGATTGTTTTGTTTCTTGTTTAGGGTTTAGGAAGTTGCTATTGTAATGATTGAATTATATCTCCCAAAGGTTACCTGAAGGCAAATAAGAGTACCACTTAGAATAAAAATAATGTAGATTTTGGAGATGAGTTTGGAGCATGGGATCCTTGGGTTCACTCTGGGAAAGTTTCCCCAGAGCTCTCCTTTCAGGGCCATGAGATGAGTTTCTCAGGCAAGTTTCTCCATTTGACATAGATATTAGATATATTTAAAGCACAGAGTTATTAGGAAAAGGGACAGTAAAGAGAAAGAAACTTGCATAGACACAAGTGGGCAGGAAGAGTTGCCCTGAAAGGGTCAGGTTTGCTGAGAGAACCTTGTGTGGTGGCAGATGGGTGGCCTTGAGGAGAGTGGCTTCTGCTGAAGGAGGTCAGTAAAGGGAAGCCCCAGCTGGGTACAAGAGGCTGCTGCCCACAGAGGGAGGGAGAGGGTGGGAAGAAGCACCTGTATAGTTACAGGTGGGCAGAGGACTGCTGCCCCGTGCTGGTGCAGACACTGCGCTGATACAGCCCTTTTCTCTTGGGAGAGGCTTACTCCTTTGTGGAGTGACCTGTTTGCCCATGATTTTGGAGAACTATGTGGAATCCTAAAGGGACTGGAGATTTCACAATGGGTCCAATCTCTGTATCTTTACCCTCAGGTCTGTGCTTCCTGACACTCCCTACAGCAGTCTGATATAGCAGTCTGATACCTGCTTGGGCCTTATGCCTTGTGATAAGGCACTAAGGGTCTTGGTTTCTATGGCTGGGTTAATGGTCATGTTAATCCCCCACCTCCCTGTGTGAGTCAGGTTTTAACCTTGTGATGTCTCCTCAGGTTTTCTAGTCTTTCCTCTGTCAAAAACATCACTTTTAATGGTTGCTGAGGATGACTTTAAAAACAACTTCTTTGTAGAAATTATTTGTACTTTGAGAAATCTTATAGCATTTTTTTTTTTGCTCAATGATAGCTCTTCATTTTATTACTGAAAGTTGCAGAGGGAAGTTTGTCTTACAGTTGTAAAGAATGGACTTTTGTTCCCTTGAGGGAGTTCTTTCATTTTAATATTTTATTAACCCTTCATAGTTGATCGTTGAACTAAAAAGACAATCAGAAAGGGAGGGAGGGCCTGACAAGACCATATTCTCAACAACTGTTAGCTGAGTAAATGAATGAAAGGGAAAAAGGAGCTCTGAAAATCTAAAAAAGTTTCTCAGGAAGGAGCACTCAGGACTTCTGGGATCTCAGGTAAGAACATTGACCTCATTCTGAGCTTAGTATGATTTTGTCATAGGGAAAACAGGAAGTTCTTCTCAGGACAAGACAATGCAGAGAAGATGAATGCTAAGAGATGAATAAGATGAACAGAAGATAAAGGCAAAGAAGAAAAAGCAGACTAGAGTCTCTAAAGAAAAGTAACTCATATGTTGCAAATTTGCCTCCTTTTCTCTCTTTCCCTTCCCTTTCCTTCTTTGTGGTCCTGAAAATCAGAATTCCAAAGGGAGATTTAAGAGCAATTTGGAAAGATGTTAAGTAAGACAACACCAGGTGGTACAAGGCAATTTCATTCTCCTTACCAACAGAGCTAAAGACTGAGAATGCTGTTTAATAGAAGAGCAGGGTGGAGAAGAGGAGGCATAGGAGGCAGAGAGAGCGTGAGTGTGTTTGCTGAAGGCGGCACAGCAATGGACAGGTCTTTCACAAGAAATCGTTTAATACATGCTTTATTTTTCCTTTTCATCTTACCTCCTGCTAGAAAATTGGTGGCGCAGACATCTAAGACATTTTCTCCAGAACAAATATTTACATAGAGGTTGCGTGTTGACATTGTGTGGTCTCAGCAGGACGCTGACAGATCCTCTCAGGACATGTAAGTACAGAAGACAGGGCCTGCCACCCCATGAGAAGATGCTGGTTTTGGAGGCTCCCCAAGTCGGTTCTGTCCTCCAGTCCAGACTAGATCAAGTGTAGTAATTTTATTTTGAAAATATAATAAAGGATCTGCTTCTAAACGTTTACATGTTTTTATGTCCTACTGGTGTTTTTCCAGTGGGAAAATTAAATTTCCTAAGCACATTCTATTTAATTAGGGAAGCCATTAAGATAAGCCAGAAGATCTTACTGCTGATAATGTTATGATTTCAGTTTCTATACCCTTTAGCATGTTTAGTCACTTTCCTACTCTGGACAGAAGTCACCGAAGTTTTATGTCTTTATCCTTACCAGTGACGTTCCATAGCCAAATTCTCTTCCTTTAGGATTTCTGCCACAGCCAGCGAGATTATGAGGAAAACTCAAACATGATTCTACTGAACCTGAATCCTAAGGGGGGGCTCCCGTAGCCCCTTTAAAAGTTATGCACTCCTCTTGTTTATGAAGGTCAGGAAGTGTGAATCAAAGAAGCAGGTAAAAAGCTTTTTCCCCTCAAGGGAATCAAGTTTTCAAGTTTAAAGACAGAAACATGCGGGCACAATGAAGTGACTTTCATAAGATTTGGAGAGCAAACATTCTGGTGACCAGACCCTCCTCATAAACAGGAAGTGGTCTGCCCAAAGTGGGCCTTGGTCAAACTCAGAAATTTTGACTGTTTTTCCTATTCCACTCTGCCCTCTTGACTAGTACAGCTGTTTCTGTGAAAGGATACCTTCTAGTTTGTCTGTATTCAATTTGCCTATCTCCCTCTTTGTGTTCGTGAGATCAACCTTGCTAAATTTAAGGATTTATTGACTCTAGGCCTAAACATCTTTGTGTTCGTGAGATCAACCTTGCTAAATTTAAGGATTTATTGACTCTAGGCCTAAACATCTCAAGTTATTTGGAATTTTACTTTATTAAAAAAAGCAATGCTGGCCCTCCCTGGTGGACCAATAGGTTAAAGCACAGCACAAAAAGCTAAAGCCACTTCCGCATGAGTTCGATCCCTGCCTGCCCGGGAGGTGACCACATGGTGCAGCAGACCTCTCCTGACCCGCCCGCTGCTCCCCTCAGCAGTGTACTTCCATGATCTGCCTGTTCTGCTCCCCGCTCTCTGTTTCTGGTGAATCCTTTCGCCACCTCTGCACTTCTGGCCTGTACCCCAGTTCTGTATGCACAAATAAATAAATCTTTAAAAAATCTTTAAAAAATAAAAGTAATGCTTTGTTAGACAATACTAAAACTGATTACAAATGTAAAAAATGTAGATAGGAAATAGAAAAATGTACAAAAGGCTTTTCCTATTTTTCCTTACTTTTTTTTTTTTTTTTTGATAGAGCACTAGGAAACATAGGAAAAGGCTAGGATGAAATCCCATACTAGGTATTCATATGTAGTTTGGGTTGATAGTAGAATTTCAAATGTCCTGACCATTGTGAGGATTAAGTGAGTTAGTGAGTTTAATTACCACCTAACAGAGTTCTTGTCTCCTAGTAAGAATTTAATACAGTTAACATAAAGCATTATGATTAATGTCACTCATTTGTCATGAAGATTAAAACCTCTTCTTCTGTCCCCTGAAAAGCCAGAGCTAGACATTAGCAATCTTTTCTCTGAGTTTTTTTTTTTTTTTCCAAGGCCTCAACTTGGTTCACTGAAGTTCTCAAACAGTGGGAACTTTGGCATTTTTTTTTGTTGGCCCAGAGGTCTCAGATTCACACGGGACATTGATCCACCAAGGTAAACTGGCCCTTCTGGTCAGATGTTCAAAGACCAACTTCCCACACAAAGCCAGAGAATTAAGAAAACATCCAGATAGGTTATATCACCCAAGTGAGATTTGTATAGAAAGATTTCAAATCCCTGCAAATTTGCTCTATGGGAAAGAACTGTTTTCCACTTTCCTGGAATGCCAGGTCTTAAAGCTATGACTTACTCATAAGGAAAAGAAAAATAAAGCTCCAGCTTTGTTCATTCATCAAATACTTATTGAGAACTTCCTGTGTCACTTCTTAGGAATCAGATGTCAAAGGTGAAGAAGTCTAAATCTAGGGGAGAAGTTGTAGGAACACCAAATGATGGCAATGTAACTGCAAGTCAGATCTGGGGAGGCTGAAATGTGATATTATTTCTTGAAGTATGAATAGGAGTTTGCCAAGATGAAAACAGAAAATGCCATTGTAGAAAGATGGTAAACCATGTGCAAAGAGTCAAATCAGCAGATACCCTGGATTATTGAGCAAATGAGTAAGTGGTTTAGGATCACTAGGACCTCTCTCTTTGCAGAGGGGCTGAAAGAAGGTAAAAGCAGTGATTGCCTACAGCTGTGGTGCTCAGACCCAGTAGGAGGTAATTAATTCATTTCAAGAGGGACCTACCAAAATCCAGACTCCACAAGCTAATGAAATGACTCATCTGAGTGAAGTGTCAAGGTATAAAGTCTACACAGCCAGAGGGGATGCTGAGCCAGAGGGGAGACATTTGCAGAAACAGGAAGATTTATTTTTAGGGTCTAGGACAGAGCAGACACATGTAGACAAGACGCTTGGAACCAGAGCAGAGCATGGTAAGTCTGGAGATGTAGGTCCTGGGATTGTGAAGTCCCTTTTCCAAGGTGTTGAATTTTGTCTTTTTCTGCAGGCGAGAGTGAACTGTCAGACTGTATTTTCACCTGCAATGTGGAGAATGTTTAGGAAAGAGACTGGAATTCATGTTTAGTTAGGGTGCTAACTGTGCTTTCTGAAGGAACTCGATGGGAGTACAGGTGGAAAGGAGAGATAGATGAAACATGGTAGGTGTTTCTGGACTAGAAATGGCAGGATCTTGTAATGCTGGTGAAGGGGAGCAAGGAGGGATGAGTTTTGTCAAAGATGGTAATGGAGGGAATCTGGTTAGAGAGTTCTGTAGGTGGCAGGGACCTGGGAAGAGATGCAAGAAGCTACACAGCTGACTTTGCTCCTGGCGCCGTGCTCACCACTTTACATGCTTAGTGCAGTCACACTTACTGCAGCCCTCAGAGGGGCTATGATTATCCCCACTTAAAAAAGGGTGACTGAGGCACTGAAAGGAGAAAAGTCATCTACCCTCATTTCCAAAACCATAAGTGGTTGAGCTGACTGTGGACCCAGCTTGACATTGCCTTTTATGACAAGTGTTTGCTGCCTTTCCAGATAATAAGATATAATCCCAGCTTGAAAGTCTGAACCATTCCAGGATTTCAGAATCGGTAGGGCCTATTTGTATGAGTGATGAGGAGCCCCAGGCGGCTGACTCACAGGAGGGCAGACACAGAGGGAGAGAAAAGGGAAGGCGGGCGGGATGTGAGACATACAGTCAAGTCTGTAATGTCTTCAGGGACTCCCACTGGAGTAATATTTAGGGCAAATGAACACTGCTGAGGCGTTTGCACCATTGGCCTCAGCGGCTATCTCCTGAGGCCATGAATGCAGGAGGTGCTTGTGAGTGGGGTTGCCCAGCGCATGTGCCTGATGGTGGACAGCTGGAGTATGGGGTGGGCACCTGTAAGTGGGCACCCCTGAGCCTGGAGGCCGAGCATATATGAGCGATGTGGCAGAGGCCCGTGCGGCAGAGAGAACAGTGGCAGAGGGTGGTTATGCAAGGGGCGGGGGGCCTCCAGACGACACCAGAGAAAGCCCAAGTGGTGAATAACCTGCTGGGGGCTGGGAGGCCTGCCAGAATCCTGGTCTCTCGGCCCCTCTGCCCGCATGCTCCTGCCACACAAACGTGCTCTTCAGTAACAGAGCAGATGGTAAACATGAAGGCCTGCTTCATGCACCTCTCCCCAAGACATGGCAGAGCAGGTGGGTCAAGGGGAGAACGTATTTATAGCCTCAGGAGGATTGAAAGCCACAGGCAGAAACTGGGGAGCTGTGCCCAGGGTAACTGAATAGGTTGGGGAGCCCTTATCAGAGTATTTAGAGATTTAGGGGTCATCCAAAGTGGCTTTCGGGGTCCCATGGAGGGAAAGGACATCTCCTTTGTAGCAACCAAGAGGATTCATTTCTCAAACCTATGATGCACACTTGCGGGCCTCTCTGAAGTACTGGGGGAAACCTACAAAGGCTAGTGTTCCTACAAGTCTCCCAGTGACATGGTCTTGGACGTGGTGCTTTTGTTCCTGTAACTGTGCAATAAATAATTACAGTAATTGGGCTCATCTGCTAAGCGCTTACTCTCTCCCAGTTGTTTACACACATTCTCTTATTTAACTCCCAACATATTCCTGAGAGGCAAGTGCTATTACCATCCAACCTTGCGCCTGTGAGATAGCCCCACTCTACCCAGGTGAAAAGTTTATGAAACAAGGATCCTGTAACCTTCCTGTGATACCAGTCTTTTCTAAATGAATTGAAAAGTCCAATTTGAATATATCTTACATAAATTCTTAGGCTGCTCTGAAGACAGTCAACATGTTCTCTTTTTCTTTTTCATTTGAAGTTTGTTTTCACAGCTGACTAGATTTGTCTCAGGCACCCTGGAGATGTGAAGTGACATCACCATCTGATCAGCATCTAAAAACATGTTGGCTAATTTAAAAAATAGAGATTTATATTTGACCATTTGAGCAAGCTGTGTGAAAACCCTGAGTAAACAGCCTGTTCTGCAATTTGTTTTTAAAACAAGCTTTTCAGTCTCTAGGGCTGAGAGGATTCTGTTTCAAGGGTGTACACTGTGAATCACAGTTTTAAAGAAAGACGACAAATACAAATCTCAGCCAAACAATTTGTAAAGCTGGACTGCTGACAGAAATCCAGGACGCCGCAAAAAACAACCAACACAAAAAATATGGTTAAGTGCTAGATGGAAGCTGAAGTAATGAAGGAGAATGAAATAAATGCCGGGCGCGAGCAGAATGCACTAGGCAGTCTTGCTTTGAAAGCTGAGCGAGCACACAGGACCTGAGCCTTGAGAACACTAGGGGAAGCCTGAGGGGCAGCTTTTCTGCATTTAAGTACAAACCAAATTCAACTGCCCCATGTGTGTTCAGTTTGTCCTGGGAACAGGGAACTAAACGTTTCACTTCAGAGTCATGTGTTTTGTTGTTTTTTGTTCACTTAATCAGTACAAATCTTTTTTTTTTTTTTACATGATTAGTTTCATGTATTTCATGGCCTTTTAAATGATGATGATGAGGAGGAGGAGGCGGAGGCTCACAGGTCTTTTTTGCTGAAGCCTGGGCAACAGGACTCCTTGGAGCAGCAATGGTGATTTCCCCACCTGCTGCTGGAATTGCTGCCTGGGGTGTCCCTTCCCCCAGGCCCTGGGTTTGATTGCTGGAGCCCATAATATTCCCACCACAATGGGAGTTTGCAGACCTCCCACAGGGCTGCTTTCAGTAAGCACCCAGGCCGCCCTGCAGTAGTAGGAGGTCATGTGGAAGTCCACCTCAGTGCACCAGTCTTAATGGCCACCCCTGAGCCATCCTCCCAGCACCGCTTGGGGTTCAGGGTCCTGGGCCCACAAGCACTTTTGGGCAGTGCAAGTGGCGTGGGTAGTGGGTATTTTACCACCCACCACCAGTGGCCTCAATGGGGCTCAGGCTGCTGGCAGATGCCAACAGTGATGGCAGAAGACATGCTATGCTAGGGCAGAGTCCTGGTTCGGGGCTACAGGGAGGACCTTGGGGTCCCCTGAGGCCAGATCCAGCACTGTGGCTCCCTAGAGTCGCCCCCAGAAGAGAAGTCCGTGGAGTCCCAGGCCAACTGGTGCAGCTGCAGCCCCCACCCTCTTTGCGTAGTTACACCCAGCCCCACTGAAGGGCTACCAGGTGCAGAGAGCCTTCAATCCCACTGAGGCCAGCTCCGGCTGTGGGTCCTCAGAGACCACGAGCCCATGAGCTTGCCCAGAGGTCAGGGCAGGTCCTGTCTGTGCAGGCATCAAGTGATCCCTTTTATATTTGGCTCCTGGAACACAGAATGGACCAATCAGGTGCAGCTAAATGAACCAATCTGTTTCTTTTCTTTTTTAAAAAAATGTTTATTTATTTATTCATGTAGAACCGGGTATAAACCAGAGGTGCAGGGACGGTGAGAAACTTCAGCAAAGACAGTGGGGAGCAGAACAGGCAAATTGCCAAAGTACAATGCTGAAGGGAGCAGTGGCAGGTCAGGAGGGGTCTGCTGCCCCATGTGAGTCACCTCCAGGGCCGGGGCCAGGGATCGAACTTGCACTGAAGTGGCTGCCGCCAGCTTTCAGGGCTATGTCCCAACCCGCTGTGCTACCAGGGAGGGCCACGAACCAATCAGCTCATTAGCTAATCAGTTGAATAAAACATTAAGATAGATTGGTACTAAATGGTTCAGTCTGTCACTTAGGATTGAAAAAGGTCCAATCAAGCTTGTAGGGTGGGGAGTCTCTGAAAGAAGATATAAGCCAGGGCAGAAGACAGCTTGGGACTCAATTCCTGGTTTCCAGAGAAAGATGTGCCCTGTTTCTGCCCTCTGAAGACAGAAGCAGCATCCAGCTGCCAACCTCTGAAGAGAAGCTGAAGAACTTCACAGAGACCTGCTGCTGCACCTGCCTCCTGCTCTGCGTCTGCCACTGCCTTGTGGCACTGCTGGCCAGTGCTCTCCAGTACTGTTAACTGGCCACCAGCTCTCTGTCTGGGTCACCACCACAGTGGTCTATGACACTGCCTCCTGGAGACCAGCAGTGACCCGGCCCGTGCTGACCAACACTGTTGACAGGTAACTGGCACCTTGAGGGGTCATCTCTACGAGCTGTTCACCACTTCTGGTCACTCAGCACCGCCTTCCAGTACTGTTGCCTCCATTCCGTCCAGCACCAGGCGCTGTCCACCCAGCCTTCAGACTGCTGCAGAGGCTGCTGCAGTTTCATCTCAGTGACCCCCACCTGTGAGCACCTCCAGCTGCCACTGGGAGTGGGGTCCTGGCTACTGCTTGCTGGTGTGCCTTAACTCCAGGCCTTGGACTATGGGACAGCACCATCTTGAAGGAGTGGCCTTTTGTTTGGGACTTCTGGACACTGTGGACACTATATGAGACCGCTGGCCACTTGTGGCCTTAGAAACTCTTTGTTTCTCCTATTTGTTAAATAAAAACTATTGTTGTTGTTCCCTGAACCTGCATGGTCTTGCCATAGTGTCTGTGGGAGAGGACAGGGTGAAGCCCCCAGGCCCTATACTTTGAGTACTCTAGCCCTCTGGTAGTCCTGTCTTGGAACAGTTTCTATAACTATTAATACTTTTTGAGTTCTCTGCCTTCAAAATGTTTTGGAGTCTCTCTGTTCCTCACTTAGTGGAAGGCTTTTATCTTTTTTTAACTGATGTTACAGTACCTAGAATAGTGTCCATAGACCTTGAATGAACATAGATGTTCATTCAATATTTCCTGATATATGAACAAATAAAAAGCCTGATTCACTTTGGCAGACAATATTCTAACTGCTTTATTGATTTATTTAATTTTTTCTACAATTCTGTGAAGTAGAAATTATTATTCCTACTTTACAGATGAGCCAAATGAGTCCCAGAGAATTAGCTTATCTAAAGGTCACATGCTTGTAAGTGGCATGTGCACTTACAGAGCACAATCAAATCCTGCTGATCTCACTCTGGAATATATGGGTGCTCTTTAGGACAATGTTATTGGTCTTCAAGTTTCACTTTTAATTTATCCTCATTTTCCTAAGTTTTACTTTCCTGTAAGAGTCTTCTAACATGTCAAACTATTTTACACCAAAGTCATCCTTGGTACAGAGAGAAAACCAATATTTTTCACTTTTTAAAGTATATGTTACTCAATATTCTTATTTGTGTCAAAGGGTTTTCAATTACTTTAGATGTAGGAAAAAGTTAAAATTGGAAAATAGGAATATTACCCAAAAGGGGAAACTTAAATCTTTATCTTCTTTCAAGCAATGATATAAGATATAATGATTTTATTTAAAAAAATGTGTTTATGCATACAAGAGCTGGGGTACAGGCCAGAGATGCAAGAGGTGGGGAGGGGTTACAGTTCAGGAGGGACAGAGTTGGGGGCAGAACAGGTGGAATGACTAAAGTACACTGTTTGGGGATCAGCAGGCAAAACAGGAGAGACCTGTCTCTCCAGGGCTAGCTCCCAGGCCCAGGATCAAACTCATGCTACAATGGCTGCTGAAAGCTTTATAGTGCTGAGACTTAACCCCTTGTGCCACCAGGGAGGCCCTATTATGATTCTAACTGCAAAAATATTTTTTTATTTTGAAGTGTTAGTGAAAACCATTAAAAGAATAAATCATATGAGACAAACTTACCCATGTTATAAAATTATAAATTAAGTTTTTTTTAAAGGTTTATTTATGCTTATAGAACTGAAGTATAGGCCAGAGGTGCAGGAGGTGAGAGGCTTCACCAGAGACAGAGAGGGGAGTAGAACAGGCAGATTGATGAAGTACACAGCTGCGGGGAGCAGTGGGTAAGGCAGGAGAGGCCTGCTGTGCCGTGTGGGTCATCTTGAACTTGTGCTGAGCTTTAACCTGTTAGCTTCGCAGTGCTGGATTTTAATCTGTTGTACTACCATGGAAACCCCCATAAGTTAACTTTTTAGCCTTAACTTTCATATTGCCTTACTAATTCTTCAGAGAATTTTCTTTCTTTCTTTCTTTTTAAGATTTATTTATTTATTCATACAGAACTGGGGTGCCAGTCAGAGGTGCAGGGGCTGTGAGAGGATTCACCAGAGACAGAGTGGGGAGCAGAACAGGAAGATCTACAAAATACACTGCTGAGGGGAGCAGCGGGTGGGTCAGGAGAGGTCTGCCTGCCATGTGAGTCACCTCCTGGGCCAGGGCAGGGGATGGAACTTGCAATGAAGTGATAGCTGCCATCTTTCAGTGCTGCATCTCAACGGGCTGTGCCGCCAAGGAGTGTCAGAATTTTATTTTTTTATAACAATCAGATCTATGAAAATGATGCTATGTTTAGAGAAGTGCAGGCTTCACAGAAAAGAGAGATAAAAACATCATTTTGTTACAAATTGCCCTCTGGCTGCACTACCATTTTTTCAAAATTCTTGTAAATTGGATGTATTTATTTGTTCAGGCAAAGCAAATTCAAGGAAAACTTCTGTTTACCATTGTATTCTGGTGAGTTTGCTAAAGTATTTTTATCCATGCAAATGTGAACACATGATTAATCTACATTAAAATTTCTTGTGTGATCAAACTCCATCTTTTCTATTGGATTTTATGTTACCTGTGAGAACTGTTTCCTTTGCAGTTAATGAAATTTCTGCTCCTGCTCTCCCCACAGAGTATTTGTTCCTTTTGTTTTTAGGAAAAGCATGACAATAGGAGGGAATAGGAATTTGCTGAGCATGTGACCTTCTTCTTGATGTTTCTTGGGTCTTCTGATTACCGGCTATCAGCACATACAATTGAAAGAGGACATAGTTTTAAACTGAGCACTTTATTAGTAGTAATTTTTGAAGGGAACAACAATGCTTTTTGGAATCCTCAGAATCTTATAAACACAGAGCCCTTAAAAGAGGCCTTAATACTCATTTTGTATAGCTTCTCAGGTAATTCAGAAATTACGTATTTGCTAAACCTTCACTGAACTATATGAGTATAAAACAAGAACTGGACTACTGAATTCTTAAAAATTTTTAAAAGTATTACTTTTTCTCTTGGAAAATGTTTTATAATTAACATGGAAAAATACAGTCATATAATTTCTGTCAATTTAGCTGAGTTAGTGGAACAATCCTATGTAACTAGATGAAGCCTCTTTTGGAGTAACCATACATTTGTCTGAGAAGACCATACAAATGCGAAATCTGAATTTTACTTAAATATGTGTGAAAATACACCAATAAACTGTCATTTAACAAAATCCATTGTGATCCTATGTATACTAATTTAGAAGATTCTCCTACATTGATTTTTCAAACAATGACTATGAAACCTGGTAGGATATCTATGTGGACTTTAGGAAGAGGCTCTTTAGAAGCTTTCTTTTTTGCAATTATAGGTTTTTCCTTTATAGGTGTAGATGCTTTGGGAAAAAAAATAACAAAATTCTCTTATCAGACAATTTTCTCAAGCTTTGATCTATCAAGTTTTCTTTTAAAAATCATTTTTATTTCAGGTTTGTGTTCACATTTTTTTTTTTAAAGATTTATTTATTTGTACATACAGAGCTGGCCAGAGGCTCAGGGGTGGTGAGAGGCTTCACCAGAGACAGAGTGGGGAGCAGAACAGGCAGATCAACGAAGTACACTGCTGAGGGGAGCAGCGGGCGGGTCAGGAGAGGTCTGCCACGCCATGTGGTCACCTCCGGAGCAGGCGGGGATCGAACTCATGCTGAAGCGGCTCTAGATTCTCAGTGCTGTGCTTTAACCCGCTGCGCCACCAGGGAGGGCCTGTGTTCACATTTTAATTTCAGATTTATGTTCTTGAGTGAAGCTAAAGATATTTAAGTGTGTGTAGACAACATTTTTCATCCAGATCTATCTTTCATTTATCTGAGGGGAAAACAAACCATGGCCCCTTCACTTCCCCAGTCAACCCAACAAAGCATGCTCTGCTCTAAGAAACATTTCCAAATATTTGCTAAGATCTCTTCCTGCCACCTCCCACACATTTCCAGGGTCTACTCAAGAGTGGTCTTTTCCCCAAGTATATCTTTACTCTCTCCTCTCCCTGGCCCCCACGGATCTTCTAGTTTTTATTTGGGGAGGGGAGGTAATTTCTGATCATTGAAAAAAATATTCTTAATATGTATAGCCACAATAGTTAACGTTTTAACCACACCATAACTCACTGACTGAAATGATTTCGTTTTTAACATCTGCTTGTTCTGCTCCCTACTCCATCTCTGGTGAACCTTCTCACCCCTCACACCTCTGCCTACATCCTATTTCTTATATGCATAAATAAATAAATCTTTAAAAAATATATATAGCATCCTTCATTTTATTACAGGGTAGCCCAGAGTGGACTGGGCCGCCTGTCTGTGGCACCTCACCTGCGCGTTCACAACTCAGTTACACTGCAGGTACACACAAAAGGGTCAGTAATGGGTTTATTTACAAAAGGGGAAAGGAATAGGAAACAACCCAGGGAAAGAGAGTAAGGTATTCCAAAGTAAGTGGAATACCTTAAGGCTAGGCTGACTGAACACATGGAGTCACCAGGTCAGGAGAGCTGCTTCCTGGAGGGAGAGAGCCAGCAAGAGAGCACGAGATGCAATCACGCCCTATTTATCCCCCCAAAATGTCCCAGAATCCATTCATGCTAGTTCTGCCCTTGGCTTCTTGCAGTTCTCTCCCTGGTACTGCTGGGAGTTGTAGTTTCCAATCACTGGAGTAGGGGGTAGAGTCCAGAAAGCTGGAGTAGGGGGTGGAGTCCATAAGACTCTGCAGAGTTCCTTTAGGACATCCTGCCCCTTAACAATTTAGGACATCCTGCCCCTTAACAATTTCATGGCTCTTTTTCAATCATTTTGAGACCATGGGTAATGTGGCAATAATGATACATTAATTTCCCAAAATTTCTGGGAAATGAACCTACATAGGTATATCTTAGAGATAATAAGTTTTGCAAGTGCTGTTTTCACATACTAACTATAACCTGAAAGCAGAAATTTGTGTAGGAATAATACAGCCTGTTCAGGACAAGTTCTAGCTGGCAATGTTTATATTTATTTATATTTTTTGAAGGTTCTTTATTTGGAGCTCAAGAACAAACATGTTGAGAGCAAAGACTGTGCTTTTTACTACTTTTTATTTTCCTTGTAATTCCCTAAGAGCTTAGCTTACAGAGAAGATATTTAGTAGTGGAACTGCCGCCTCATTAATGGAAAGTGTTTGTGGAAGGGGAAGACTCTTACTGAGTTTGCTCCTATGTAGGTGTTTAAGAGCTCCAGGGAATGAAAACCTTGTTGCATTAGATCCCTGGTTGAGAAATCCTTTTCCCATTTTAACATCAACCTGGGAAATGATCAATAGCTAAACTGGAAATATGCTGTTGTGCATACAGGTCATGTAAGAGATCCTTGTCTGAGCTTAAAAAGCTATTTAAGTAGAATTCACATCCACCATGAAACAAAATTTCATCTTAATTACTTTTAATATTGAGCTTTATCTAAAAATGAAACTAGAGAATGTGAATTCTAAAATTTCTATTAGTAAGGCTTACATTACATAATGTGATAGTATGAACTAAGTCTTAAGTAAACCAATAATATGTGCCTGCTCTGCTCCCCATTCTGTCTCTGATGAATCTTCTCACCCACTACACCTCTGTCTATACCCCACTTCTTGTATGCATAAATAAACAAATCTCTAAAAAAATATATAGCATCCTGTATTTCATGGCTCATTTTCAATCATGTCATTAAGAAATTTATTTACAAAAAATATCTCCTAGCTTTTCCAGTTTTCCTTAAGAGCCTCCTTTCATCTCTTGATACTCAAATCATTCTCTTTTGAAGTGACTACCTCATATGGATACCCCCTCCAGTTTTTATAGTCTAACACTGTCAGAGCCTCCCCGGTCAATGATTGTGCCTGTGCTGAAAGTTGTTCTCTAACATCATTTCCATGAAAAACTTCTTATTTCATGAGATTGCAATTTTCCTTGTGCTCATCTGCCCTGGGTGCTTACAACCTGTGACAATCAAATTGCTAATAACTTACAACCTTGATGAGCTGATGGAGACAGACTATATACATATATATGCCGGAAGAGTAGTAATGGTCATGCTTGGCAACTTGTTAGTGGCCTATTTTCATGTTGATATTGTTTCATAAAGCTATGTAATTTGGGGGCTTAGATGAAAACTTTTGCCCATCCCTATTTAAACTAGTGGGTGGAGGGAGAGGAGGAAAGAATTAGAATGATTTGAAGTATTTCCTCTTGCTTCTCTTCCTGCTTCATCCCATTCAGTCCTCTCAATGGTCAATATTTTTCCTGAATAACATCCTCCCTCCTGCTTCAACATTAACCCAAGTTACTAACATTTCCCACCTCTTTTTTCCCTCAAACACAATCATTGAGGGGGAAAGAAAGAGATGCTGGAAGGACCTGAAGGATCAGAGTGATTTTCCAAGATGTTTAGGCCTATTAAACAATGATGAGATGGATTTAGACCCTGAGAAAAGGTAGGAAGATTGCACCTTTAGTTGCTATCCCCATAATTTAAATTCTCAAGACACCCTAGGGACCAGGGTGTAGCTCTGTGGAACAACTACTCTAATTATAGCCCTTCAGGGAATGCTGTAATGCTACCTCCAATCTCCCTCTCCACTACCTACCATCCATTACTCCCCACCCAACTAATCACTACAGCCCAGCCAGGCCCATAGGCACCATCCTCATTGCTTTGCCAAAGCCAAAAGCTAGAGTAGATAGATGACATTTCTGTTCTAAGAACATTGTCTCAGGCCACAATGGAACTCCCACAATGCAATACGCTACATGCTATGTAGACTATAACACTATGTTATAAACTGTAAACTATGTCAACAAAATAAATCTATTTGTGATGACATGTAAAGATGTCCAAAAGACATTAAAAATAGTAACTCTGTATCCATAATATAACATTTTGTTTAGACATTTATAGTTACATAAACAGATGTTTTCCCCAACTTAGGGTTTTTCAGTTTTACAATGGTGTGAAAACAATAAACATTCAGTAGAGACTGTACTTTGACTTATGAATTTATCTTGTTCTCTCATGATGTCCTATTAAAGCCTATTAAAATAGGTTTTGTGTTAAATGATTTTGCCCAAGTGTAGGCAAATATAAATGTTCTGAGCATGTTTAAGATAAGCAAGGCTAGGCCCTCCCTGGTGGCGCAGCGGGTTAAAGCACA
>NW_004567131.1:4452042-4466771 GCF_000260355.1 Condylura cristata
GATCTGCCTGTTCTGCTCCCCACTCTGTCTCTGGTGAAGCCTCTCGCCGTCCCTGAGCCTCTGTATGCACAGAGTTCTGTATGCACAAATAAATAAATCTTTAAAAAAAAAAGATAAGCAAGACTAAGCTATCATGTTCAGTAAGTTAGATGCACCAAACGCATTTTAAGCTCAAGATATTTTCAACTTATGATGGGTGTATTGGGATGTCAACCATTGTAAGTCAAAGAAGACACTTATTAATACATGGAACAGGATGTTGAAATTGACATTTCAACTAAACTGACAATGTATGATGGATATCAGATACACGATGAAGATTCCTGGGGGAATCTTCAAAAATAAATAATAATAAAATTGGTTCTGGGGCCACTGACTCCTCTTACTCACTTTGAGAATATAAGAAAGTAGAGCTAGAAGATTTCGTGAGGCAATTTATTTGATGATTTCTGCATGAAGGGTAGGAACAGAGAAGTGCTAGATCCTCCCTCTGAAACTTGAGAGGATAGACTTCTACAGACACTTACAGAACATTAATTTTGTTTCTTGGAGCTAGGGGGCCCATGTATTGGGGCCTGATTCACACTGGAGATAGCTAAAGAGGCTTGTGGTGATGGGCAGAGAGGATGGAGGGCTGCATTTGAGGAGCAACTATGCTCCCATTGAGCCATATTCATGAACAGATAATAGATGGCTATTTCTTGTAGATGCTGGGCCAAGAAGAGAGTGCCAGCCGGCGGTTACTTAAAGTCCATTTTCGGTCCAAAAGAAGGAATGGGTCCTCCATCCGCAAGAATATAGAGTGAAAGGTAGACCATGAAAAAGAAATCCAAGGCTGAAATGGGTGTTAGCCAGTTGAAGAAGAGGCTCATCCAGCTGAGGTCCCAGCAGGGTCCTCCAAGATACCTCAAAAATACACTAAAGAGGACGTGTTGACTCTAAGTATTTATCCACTCAGAGAGTGCTGCTGGGCAGTGTAATAAGAGGTCTGCTTCCTGCTCCTCACCTCTCTGTTCTAGCTCCTCAACTTTTTGAAGTGAGCAAGTGAGGGAAAGGAGAAAAGAGAAAGAAAGCTAGACCTTCCCACATCCAGAAAAGGAAGGCTCTGTGGAGGGTGAGTGAAGCATGGGCATGTAAAACAGAGGGAAAAATATAACCCCAAAGTTATATAGGCATGTAACAACTGACAAATTAACTTAAAAACAAACTTTCTTTGGATACCTCATTTCTGATCTGAAACTAATTGTAATTACAGGATAGTCTAATACATAAAAATCAAGAAAGAAATTTTAGGAACTAACCAAGTTTTTAGCCAGTGGCAGAGGGAAATTTCCTTACTGAATAAACTTTAAAGGAGGTCAAGAGAAACAAAAATACAAAGGAGCTTCTCATGGAAAGACTAATTTTATAAACAAGGTAAAATGTCTGGAAAGAGGACATACCAATTTTTATTATCTCTGGGGGTGCATGGGTGTTCACTTTTCCCCTTCTTTATTTCTATTATTTGAATCATGTAAGCAGACCATGGCTAATTTTATAATCAGAAAAGATATGATGATAAACATGTCTATCTAAAATAGTAGGGGACAAATCACCACCATTATGTTTCAAAGACATGGGTAAACACTGATGAAGAAGAAAGCAAGCTAAAAAATAAAATAGCAATCATCATAGCTAGTATTTGTAGAATGCATTGTTTTTTTTTAAAGATTTATTGATTTATGCATACAGAACTGGAGTACAGACCAGAGGTGAAGGGGCAGTGAGAGGATTCACTGGAGACAGAGTGGGGAGCAGAACAGGCGGAGTGACAACCTACACTGCTGAGGGGAGCAGCAGGTGGGGCAGGAGAGGTCTGCTGCACCATGTGGGTCAGCTCCCAGGCTGAAGTGACCCTGGCTAGTTTCCTAGCACTGTGCTTTAACCTGTAGCACCACCAGGGAGGGGCCCTAGGATGCATTGTTTTACAAAAATTTTCATTTGAATAATCTCATTTGCTTGTTACAGCAATCCTGGAATTATGCATTTGAATTCTTCACTTTGTGCAGATGTAAAAACAGTGTCATAATTGTTGGTTACTTTACTGGACCAATAACGATGTCAGTGAAGAGGAGGCTCACATTCAAATCTGCTGGCTGCTCATACCATAGTCTTTCCACTTCACAATCTCAAGAGTACTTTCCTGCAGGAATATCCACCTGTCAGGAAATATTCTCCTAGCCCATCCCAGTGGATAACAGGAGGTGCCCTAGTGTCAAGACATCAAGCCACGTTAACTTGTCTCCACTGGCACTGCTCATCTGACTGCATTTTACTTTCCTCTCTAAACACTGAAATCTCTATCTGTTCAACATTTCATCTTCTCCCACCATCTTCAAGTTGATATTCCGTTGAATTCCAAACTCATCAATGACCACATCATTTGTTTAGTATCAACATCTCAAATTTCACTCATTTCTCATTTCATTCCATGTGTTCACTTTTTTATTTTATTTTTTTAGATTGTAAAATATTTTTTAAAGATTTATTTATTTGTGCATACAAGACCCTGGGTACAAGCCAGAGGTGTGGGGATTGAGAGGATTCATCAGAGACAGAGTTGGGTGCAGAACAGGCAGATGGCTTGAAATACACTGCTGAGGGGAGCAGCTGGAAGGACAGATGAGGTCTGCCACACCATGTGGGTCAGCTCCCTGGCTGGGGTTGGAACTCGTGCTGCAGTGGCTCCAATAGCTTTATAATGCTGTGCTTTAACCCACTGTGCCATGAGGGAGGGCCCAACAGCAAACTATTAAATGACCAATTAACATTTCTCACCAGTCTCCTCCTTCCCAAGAATATCCTTGGGAAATAAATTTTTCCTTATCTTTTTATCACCATGTTTTAGCATAGTGCTTGGCAAAATACTAATTTCCCAGTGAAGCTGAATAAGTGAATAGATACAATTTTCACAAAATCCTCAAAGATCTCCAAGGACACCTTTGGAACATGTGAAACCCAGATACACAGAAATGGAAAAGGGATCCTGGATGTTAAGAGAGTGGTTGAGCCACCGAGATCCCCAGTAATGATACCATGTTGCCACAGAATATAGGGAAAGAAGGGAGAGTATGAATGTCTTTCCTGGACTGGTGAGGTACAGATATTGGGGAAAAGGAGATGGACTTGGTGCTACAACCCACCAGCCCACTCAGTTTTGAATCTGAGGAACTCAGGGGGAAAGCACAGCTGTTACTATCTCTAGCTATGGTAGGTGAGGTGAGGTTGGTCATCAGGCTCAGAGTTCATTAGGGTTTGAGAGAACCAGGATGCCCAGCAAGAGTGGGAGAGACTAGGTCTTCAGTGCATGTGGACATGCCCTGGAGGCAGTCACCATCAGTGGTCACAGCATGAGCAGGAGACACAGTCCTCAGGGGGAGATTCCATTGAGAATGGGACATGATCACAAACCCTAACTTTAGGGGAAGTATCTCCTTAAATCACTGCTCATTACCATTTTCTCAGGATGGTGAGGCTGGGAAACAATCCAGCTGATCCTACTTCTTTTCTTTCAAAAGGTCTTCACTGACTTTTGAGTACATGGGAAATTTTAGCATGGAAGACCCACTGTTTTAGGATACTCAACATACCTTTGACCCTTTACCTCTAGCCAACAATCTTCCACTTCCATAAGACCTGTCTGGGCATCATTGCTTCAAGAAAATTTTCCTGTGATCCTACATCCTTCTCCTACTCAGTGAAACACTCTCACCCCCTATCTGAATTACCTCAGAACCACTTTCAGATGTAAGGAAGAAAGATTCCACACTATTGCTGGGATGAGCAGAATCCTGGGGGACAAAAGGAGGTTACGCATGAATGTATGTGCACGTATGCATACTTACACATCTTACATGTTACAAAATATGTACCAATCCAAGCTTGCACACATATAGATAAGCACACATGTGTGCAGATGCACACACAGAGAGAGACTGTAACAGTCTCAATATGTCCATTAAAAGCAAGGAATTTCATACTCCCCACTTCAACAGCCATCTGTCATATTGAATTCAATATTGACTTTGAAGATTTGGAGAAAATTATGCCAAATGTTCTCTTGGCATTCATTTAAACTTGATTTTAGTTAACATAAAACTAGAACACGGGAGTGTCAATTATCTTGGTTAGTTCTTCAGTTCTCTAATCTCCATAGACCCTAAAGATGACTCTAACTTTAATCATGTATTGACTAATTTTATCAACACATGAACTAAGAATTGTGTGTGTGTAGGCTTCTAAGGGCTAACATTGAATAGAGTATTATAATATCCATAATGTCCTAGGTGTAAATAGGAGACAGTCCTCTTCATCAGTGCTTCTCAAGTATTAGCATGTATCAGAATCAGTGGGAGGTCTTCCTAGAAACAGCTGACTAGGTGCTCTCTCTAGAGTTACTGAATTTTAAGGTTTGGGCTGGGAGTGAAAGTCAGCATGTCTAATAATTCCCTGGTGATGCTTATACTGCTTGTAGGTGCCACACTCTATTTTTTAATTTTTATTTAAAAATTTTTAATACATTTATTACATCATCTTTCATTTTTGTACAATATATGATTTCTCTGTGAAATTGCCACCACCAATTCACCCATGTGCCATCACCATAGTCCCTTGTGTTCTTCCTACTCCTATCCTGGTCCTTCTCCCTTCTTCTCACCTACAGAATGTCTCTGATATACAGTTGCCTGCTGCTTTCGATTTTTACTATATTATTGTTACTTTTCTGATTCCTTATTTTCGCTACATTCCTCCTGTAAGTGAGACCATTTGATATTTTTCATTTTCTTTCTGAACATAATCCCTCCCAGCTCCATCCATGTTGCTGCAAAGGACACGAGCGTGTCCTTTTTGATTGCTGAGTAATATTCCATCATGTCTATGTACCATATCTTTTTGATCTAGTCATCTATTTGGGGGTATCTAGTCATGCTTTTAAAGCTACAGTGATAAATACTTATTGTAAGAGTTTGTACTCATTTTATTCATACTAGACCCTTAAAGTCTAGACAGTGTCTGGCATATAGACACTGTATAAATTAAACATAAGCTAACTGAATGATAGAATTGTATATGAAATATAATGGGCACCCAGAAGTGAGAGAAGTGTCCTTGCAGGAATGACAGCTTCACAGAAGAGGTAATGTCAGAGGATGAGCAGGAATTTTTTCATCAGAGAAGAGTGTTTAACCAGAGAATCTAGCAGATGACTAGTTGAAGGTACAGGAACAACCTGGTGTGTTTGACACACAAATTACTGCACTCGTTCTCTGTTCATCAAAGCCTGGGTCACCTTAGTGCTAACCATTTCTAATCTTGGTAAATTTTCCACCTTCCTTTTTATAACAAAGTCAGTGCTTTTTAAACTTTACTGATGATAAGAATCACCCAGAATGGTGGTTAAAAATAAGGATTTTGGGGCCCTCCCTGGTAGTGCAGTGGGTTAAAGCACAGCACTACGAAGCTAAAGCCACTCAGCATGAGTTTGATCCCTGGCCCCAGATGTGACCCACATGGTGTATGGCAGACCATTCCTGACCTGCCCACTGTTCCCCTCAGCAGTGTATTTCAGTTAATCTGCCTGTTCTGCTCCCCACTCTGTCTCTGGTAAATCCTCTCACTGTTCCTGCACCTTTAGCCTGCACCCCAGTTCTGTATACATAAATAAATAAATCTTAAAAAAAAAAAAAGGATTCGGGTCCCCACCTTATCCTACTGAATAAGAATCTCAAAAGAAAGGTCATGATGATTTGTATATTAATAAGATTCTAGCATCAGGATTCTTAGCATCAGGCCACAGAGCTTTAAGAGAAAACTTAGAATTTCAAGGTAGGTCAAAATACAATTCAAAGACTTCATTGTATAGATGTACACTTGTCTCCATTTATCCATGGGGTTACATTCCAAGACCCCCAGTGAAACCACAAAGACCACCACACCCTCTGTACTATATTTGTTCTTATACATACTTACCTATGATAAAGTTTAATTTGCAAATTAAGCATAGCAAGAGATTAATAACAATGGCAGATAACAAAGTAGAGCAAGTATAACAATATACTCTAAAAATGTGGATGTGCTCTTCTCTCTTCAGAACATTTTATTATATGTGATATCTTCAGACTGATGTACACACTGTGGGTAACTGACACCATAGAAAGGGAAACCATGGCTAAAGGTCACCTCTTAACTAGTTTTTCATTGCCACGTTACACATTGCCACAAACAGTGACTTAAAAGGAACACATCTATTTTCTCATAGTTTCTGTGGGTCCAGGCACCCGCTGAGCTGGGCTCTCATAGACTGCTGAAGGCTTGCATTCTCATGGGAGGATTGATTAAGGAAAACTCTGCTCCCAGCCTCATTTATTGTTGGCAGGATTCACTTCCTGAGAGAAGGCCTCTGCTTCCCACTGGCTGTAAGTTCAAGTTGTCCTCAGGTGCTGAGGGGTACCTGTAGTTCTCTTCTTTTCACAGGGACTTTTTCACAGGCATTTTACAACAAGGCATTTGCCTCTTTAAGGCTAGTAGGTGAGCCCTCTCAAAGGATTCTTACAGTAATGGGACTTGATACACATGTGGCATCACATCCCATCAGCCACCACGGTTGGTTAGACAGATTACAGATTCTGTCCACATGCAAGGAGAAGGGACTACACACTAGGGGGTAACAGGCTGGGGGTTGCTTTACCATATGTCTGCTGCAATCGATGAGGAAATGGAAGCTTTGAGAATAGCTTGTTAAGATCCCAGAAGTGTGAGAGGCAATATAGAAGAAGACATACTTCTTGCTTCCAGTCATGCATTATGGCTACTCTATACTACCTCCTCTTTTAATCACCATATGTTGTTTTAAACACTGGCTAGGAAACTTTTGCTGTAAGTATTTTAGATTTAGATAGTAAACATTTTAGATCTTGTGGGCCATGTTGTGTCTGCTACATCTGCTCACTTCTGCTGATGGAGCCATCGATATCATATAGTGAGTGAGCCTGACGAAGTTCAATTAATTTTGACTTATTGCCATTGCAATTGAGTTTTATGGAATGTTCCAAAATATTATTTTTGCTTTATTTTTTTCCTCAAGATACAAAAAATGCAAAATCCATTCTTAGGTCACAGTCTACACAAAAACAGTCGGTGGGTAAGATCTGGGCGTGGGCTGAATGGACAGCTGTACTCTCAAGAGGACACACCTTCAGCCTCCTGGAGAGGCAGGGCCAGTAACCATATGTGCCTCTGCCTGAGCTTGGTCTGTCACAGCATCATCAGTGTTTACAAATGTAAAAATAACAATCACTTAGGAAACATAATGGGATCTACCTCACAAGGCTGGGCTCCAGTGAAAATGGTGCCACAGATCCCTGAGGTGAATCCCCCTGCCCCTGCAAGTGACATGTGTCTTGCTAGTCACTTAGTGATTGAGAATTATTTAGCAAATCATTATTGGGCACCTTTTATGGATTAAGTACTATCACTGATACTGAGGACATCGTGGGAAACAAAATAGATGTCTCTGCTGTCTTGGAAATTACCTTATTTTTGCAAGAGACAGACAAATAATTTAAAAAATCAGTAATGTTATGATGTGTTAGATGGTGATAGTGCTATGGAGAAAAATAAACTAAGGGGGACAAAGAGCAACAAGGAAAGATACCGCTGTTCTATGCTAGGTGGTCAAGAAATGCAAAGCTGTCACTAGACAGAGGCTCCAGTGAAGTGAGGGAAGGAGTCAAGCAGACATTGGTGAAAGAACATTCTAGGTCTGTTGAGGGTACAGCACATGCAAAGGCCTTGAGGAGAGAGCCTGCTCTGCCTGTTTAAGAATTGGCAGGGTGACCAGGGCTCCTGGGTGGAGTAAACAGGGAGAGCAGTAGGCAAATTTGGTGATGAAGGTTGGGTCACACAGAATCCTAGTCAGCCATTGTAAGGATTTAACTTTGTCTCTGACCAAAATGGAGAACATTGAAGATCTCTGAACAGGGGAATGACAAGATCACTTCACAAGGTCTGCTTGAGAGGCTTGGATAAGACAGGGAGCTCTCTTGTTGCTTTGTGAGCATAAGGAATATTGCTTCTGTGGGTTCTAAGGCCCAGCACTGGGGCCAACTGCATTGTTTCCACCCAAGTAAACCCCCTCAACTGAAACAAATCTATAGCCTGCTTAGACACAGAGCAGATGGAATAACAAAGCAACTGGGGTTTTTGAAGCTGTGATCTTTTGAAATTGAACTCCTAGCTTAACAGAGTAACTTTACAGAGTTGGGGAGGATGAATCAGTCACTTTCAAGAAGGTACAGAGGGGGGCCCTCCCTGGTGGTGCAGCGGATTAAAGCACAGCACTAAGAAGCTAACTAAAGCCATTTCAGCATGAGTTTGATTCCTGGCACCAGAGGGGACCCACATGGCAGGCCAGACCTCTCCTGACCCACCCGCTGCTCCCCTCAGCAGCCTGCTCTTTCTGTTCTGCTCCCCACTCTGTCTCTGGTGAATCCTTTCACCGCCCTGAGCCTCTGGCCTGTACCCCAGTTATGTATGTATAAATAAGTAAATAAATCTTAAAAAAAAATAAAAAAGGTATAGAGGGTCAACCAGTTGGACACCGTGCAGTGGTCCAGCTACCTGAATCATTCCAGAGAACACAAGGGGCCTGGGCACTGGGCTTCATTGGGAAGTGTACTTGCTGTCTTCAGCTCCTCAGACATAGGCAGGGTTCTGAGGGCCAAGGATCTCCTTCCTTCTTCAACTGGGTGGATCTAAGGATGACAGACTCAGCTGCTGACCTAAGTAGACCTGCAGCTCTGAGAAGGTCCCACATTGTGGGTTAATTTTGCTACAGTGATCCCAATTCAAGTTTTCCTTTTACTCTTCCTCTTTGATCCAGGATTTCAGAATTTCAGCCATTTAATCTTAAGAGGATCAAGAAAAAGTATAATTGTTTCAATTATCAAACTCAATGAACTTTTTTCTATTTCCTGAATGAAACTGCTAAGTCATATTTGTTAATGTCACTTATATTTGTTAATGTGTTAATAGTTTTTAAAAGGTGTTTCACAGTCTTTTACCAGAAGTCCTTGAAAGCTGAGATTTACTTATGCACTTATATTTATTTCATATATTTCCTTTTATTTTTTGAAGATTTATTGATTTATACATACAAGAACTGAGGTAAAGGCCAGAGATATAGGGGTAAGACAATTCACCAGAGACAGAGTATGGAGCAGAAGAGGAAGATCGAGTGAAATACACTGCTGAGGGGAGCAGAAGGCTTATCAGGAGAGGTCTGCTGCACCATGTGTGTCACCTCCCTGGCTGGGGTTTGAACTCAAGCTACAGTGGCTTTGGATAGCATCATAGTTCTGTGCTTTAACCTCGTGCACCACCAGAGTGTGCCCTCATTTGTTTCCTTTTAATTATCAAATGTCAAATGGCTTCTGGGTGAGCAGAATCTGACTTGTTAAAAATTAATTAATTAATTTATTTATTATGCATACAGAACTTGGGTACAGGCCAGAGGTGCAGGGGTGGCAAGAGGATTCACCAGAGACAGAGTGGGGAGCAGGACAAGCAGATCAACGAAGCACACTGCTGAGGAGAGCAGTGGGTGGGTCAGGAGAGGTCTGCTGCCCCATGTGGGTCACCTCCAGGGCTGGGGATCAAACTTGCACTGAAGTGGCTGCTGCTGGCTTGCAGTGCTGTGCCTTAACCCATTGTACCATCAGGGAGGGCCCAGACTTTGACTTTTTAAACATGATTAAAGTATTCCCTTGATCTACTCCCATTTCAACCTCATTTTTCTGAAAATGCTTAGATAACAAAGAGCTTTTAGTATTTTATGCTCCTGGTAGAACCACCCCCAACATGGAGAGAAAGGTTTATCCAGGAAGATCTTGGTTCTGATTCTCAAATCCCACAAGCAGCAGTATAATCTCACTGCTTTCACCTCTGGTTTCCCCAGCAACGTGGGTCAGCACTCTGGTCTTGCAGAAGTTGACCCTGGACTTTGCCTTCAAAGCTGTAGCTGAAAACACTGGCTTTCATAAAGCATCATGTTGTGCTACCTCACCACATTATTCATTGCTCTGAACCCTGCTTCAGGTCAAGCTGAACCCTCAAAAAGTAAGCAGCTTAGACTGCTTTGCTTATCCCTCTTGCAGACTTGTCTTCCATAGAGGTGAGTTTTAATATCACTAGTTTGGCAGCCTCCACTCTGTTCTGCCCCTGAAGCATTTCATAGGCATCATCAACATACTCCTTTTTCCTTATGTGTTGGATACTAGGAAGAACGGAGGCATTTGACTGGGGACCCAGCTCTGAGTTGTGGATCATGACATGGTCAAAAATTGGCAGATGATTGTTTTCTGCTTTTCTGGCACGCTGAGGCTGGGTAACATGGCCACTGAGGGTGGTGGTGTTGGCTTTTGCCCTAGATTTTTCAAGTGGGTTCTTTCAGCAAGGCAGTGCTGACAACCTTCTAGTAGTATCCAGGAATTGGACCAGGAGCCCCAAAATGTAGGGGATACTTGGGATGGTAGCTTATGTAATGGACGATTTTGAGAGTGAGGACTTGATTCCAGGTTGTAGCATCACAGACTGCTGATTCAGGTGGTGTTTGGATTGCAGTAGCCTTCAGGATGAAGAGGCAGCATTAGATGCAAGGGGAAGCAGAGTTGGCCAAGGAAGACTGGCAGTGCTTATCTGGTCCCTAATCCGTGTAATTTACTCCTGATTGAAATGAATGGCTCCTGTACTTTTCATGTGTGATGACTAGGTTAGCGGTTTGGGGGATCATTAAGGCTTCTCCTCTCACTTATTCTTTTCCTTTCTTTATTTTGTTGGACATTGCTCTCACCAATACACCTCAAATGATCTCATGCTTCATTGGAGAAATAATTTTTAGGCTTGTGTTTAATACTGCACAACTCCAGAGAAGCTGAGGCTAAAGGTACAATCCTTATTTCCCTTCATCTTTGAATTCTATGCTACACTCAGTTATACTAGGACATGGTTCCTATCTACATCAGAAAGTTTTCTTGGCATATACATTCACCCATGTATTTGCTAATTCTCAGACACCTACTGAGTATTTGACTTGTGGTGTGCTTCTAGGAAAGTGAGGGGAATAGTACAGAGCTGCCCTCAAACAGCTCACTCCATTTGTAAGTAAATTCCTCAACTGTGGCTTGTTGGTACCAGTCATTAGAAATCCCATTATCTGGGATGGTGCTGTCCAATATGGTATCCATGAGCCACAGGTGGCCATCAAGCTCTTGTTTAGTTAAAAGTGAGCTGGCCCCTCCCTGGTGGCACAAGGAGTTAAAGCACAGCATTGTGAAGCTACTGCAGCCACTACAGCAGTGATTGATCCCCAGCCAGGGAGGTGATCCACTTGGCATGGCAGACCTCTCCTGGCCTGTCCTTTGCTCCTCTCAGCAGTGTATTTCTGTACATCTGTCTGTTCTGCTCCCCACTCTGTCTCTGGTGAATCCTCTCACTTCCTCCATACCTCCATATTCCAGTTCCATATGTATAAATTCTGATCATTACCATTTTAAGGGTAAGATGCTGGGTAATACAACCCTATTTCTACACTGTGGACTCTGTATTTATTACGTGGAGTACATGGATCCACTGGATATAATTGAAATTATAGCTCATGTGGTCCTGCTTATCCACTTGTAGACAGACACAAAGCCAAGATAAATGCTCCAAAACCACCTGAATCAATCAACTGTGAATGAGATGAATAAGGAAGGCAAAACTCTTAGCAATCTTTGCCTTAACTGAAATGTGATGAATTTAAGAAAGTAATAAACTCACTAGAAAAATTTTATGTGCTAGTTGATGCTTGACTTTGTGGATTTGCTTCTTTCTCATTGGGAGTAGGTTTGCTTTTATGCTCCCCTCAGGTCAGAAGAAATTTGGTCAAGTTGAGTACTTCACTGGTATCAAGGTAACTGACTCCAATACAGCTTTATGTGAGTATGTATATGAAAGTAGATTTTAGAATTTGATTCAAGATATTGAAACTGTTTGGTATCTAATGCTACGCAGCACTAATTTCCATTAGCTATTAACATAAAGGGAATCACTGTATAAACTAGGTAGATTTAAATAGTTTTAAGGATTTATCTGATTAATTGGATGGATGGTATAATTATTAATCCTACAATCATAGTTTTAAAAACTGTCTACACCCTTATTAACTATTGAAAGTAAAAAGTAGAGGGATAACAAGATAGTATGCACCTACTCTGAAGGTGCCTCTTTTGTGAAGACAGGCTTCCCCCACATAAGCCTGCCATGAATGCTTTGCTGGCACTCACCTAGCAACTTGAATGGCAGTCTATTGGAATAGTACTTTCTTTTACTTTTTATGTAGTCTCCACTTTTCTCACCTTTATAATTCTGTAGTATTTAGCCAGTGCTTTCTGCACAGGGAGTCTCTGTGTGTGGAATTGAATTACAATGAATTGAGTCCTTGAGAAGCATGAGTTCTGATGCAGTCCCTTTCTAGCTGTGTACTGCATCACCAGTCCAGTGATTTTTCAGTCTTGACTTCCTTTCTCTATTTTCTCCTCTCCTCTATCATCATTTGCTATTTTACCTTAATTTTGTTATTCTTCATCTGTATTATGATAAAAGGATTCTACTCCACATTACCATGTACAAAATCTTATACATTATTTTGTTTAATCCCCTTAAGTCATGAGATGAAAATCATCAGCTCCACTTTTCTGCTGACAGAACAGAAATGGAGAGAGACTGAATATCATGTCTAAGGTACTAATAAATGGTAAAATGAGGACTAGAATCTACAGCCACCAGATGTTCTGATCTACTCAGCTATTTCCGAACTTACATCTAAATCAGAATAATTTTGAGAAAACCCCACTTTAAACTGGTTCACTCTTCTCTCCCAAATGCACTAGAAAACAAACAATACCTACAACTATCAGTAATTGTGGATGCAAGTATTAGCTCAAGAAAGCAAGAGTCATTGTGTCATTGCCATAGTTGTCACAAACTTATTTGGTAAGAAATGTTAAATGTTGCAACCAGATAAAAGTGTCACAGACAGCCTTTCTCCAAAATAAGTAGAAGGTAAACTGGACTCTGTTTCTGGGTCTGTCTCCAGTTTTCTCACCGTCTTGGGGAAGTGACTTCAAGACTTAGTCAATATCCTTGGGTGAGATGAGGATGATGGCACACAGTACCTACTTATTCTACTGGTTTGCTTGGATAGGTTGTGTAGGATGTGTAGGTCGTGGGCAGTATACAAGAAATACAATCACACTAGCCCTGGGCAGTGTGGGGTAGTAAAGAAAGTAGGGCTTCTGGAGAAAGAAGCTGAATCTCCTTGTCTTGTGTCTTCATTTTAAAATAGGAGGTGGAGGCACCTCTTCCTGTTCTAAATTCTGAAGTTCTAGTCGAGCTCACGTGAGCTCTCAATTATTTTAACATATCCTAGAAACAAATGGCAAAAATGAACTCACTACCATCTGGGACAGAAGTTGGCTCCCAAGGACTCCGTTGACTTTTGGCACGCATCAAACACACTAACAGTTATTACACAGCTGAAAACTAAGATAGAGATGAGCTTCGGCTACTTATCCTGACTTTGACCACATTCTTTTAAAGTGTCTCACGTCCCGCACGCATGCAACTCGTTAGGGACTTGTTCTCTTTCCCAGGAGCTCAGAACCGGAGTCCAATGCTGCAGTGTCACGGGGATCCTTTTGCATTGCTTTCTTCCAAGGCTTTCTGAGGATATTGTTCATAGATTTGCGTTACAATTGCTTATGTTGCAGAATTATAAGAAAAAAAAAATGGTAGGAATTGCTAGTGTTTAAGTTCCACACGTTTAAGTGGGTGGATGACCACGGGGTCACAGGAAACTTCAAGGTAAACAGTAGTCTGAGAGGAAAGTCCGCACGAGCCAAAGCTTCACCAACCTCTTCCCCAGAGCAGATTAATTCTTTGCTTTTAACGCTTAACAACCTCTGCCCCGTCTTGCAGTCGATCGAGCTGGTTTGTGCAAAATCTCAGCCAAACTGCGGGGCCGAGGGGAGGAGTCCGCAACGCGAGAGCCCTCGCGTGAGGAGAAGCCTGGTCTGGAAACCCGGGTCCCTATCTTTCCGGAGGGACGGAGACTACTTCTCTCTAACGTCTCGGGACGCCGAGCGGTCGCGCCAAGAGTAAACTGCTGGAAGCGAACCCCGCAGTCCCAGGAAGCGGCTGAAAAGTGACAAAGAAGGGGGGCGGGGGGCGGCTCCGGAGAGACCTCGAGGGGAGTGGAGCGCGCATCCCCGGAGGGGTTGGGTGGGGCGAGTGCAGCCCAGCGGGGTTTGGCTGGGGACTAGGTGCCAGCGCTCCGGGGTCGGCGGGGCGGCGCCCGGGAAAGGGCTGACAAAGACCCGGGGCCTCCTCTGGGGCTGGCGGCGAGACGAGGGGTCCCGCAGCCCCGTGCCTGCAGGAGGGAGGCGGAGGGGGCGCCGAGCCGCGGCCGGGCGCTCCGCCCAGCCCGGGGAGCGGGCCGCACCTCCCCCTGCCGCATGTGCGCGCTGTTGTGTGCCCGGCCCTGCCCCTCCTCCTCCCCTCCCCGCGCCGCCGTTCCCTCCCCCAGCGGCCCCGAGTGAGCTCGAGCGCCACACAGCCCCGGGCCGCCGCCGCCGAGCGCGCCGAGACGCCGA
>NW_004567131.1:4467397-4478435 GCF_000260355.1 Condylura cristata
GGACCTGGCCGTCCGGGCGAGCACGGCCTCAGTTACCGTGACCCTGCTGGAGCCCACAGTCCTCACCTGGCGGGACGCCTCTCTCGGGGTTCCGGCCGCTGGGTGGGCGCTGGTTACCCGCGCCCTGCGGAGCCAGCCCTGGGAGCAAAGCCCGAATCCAGCCCTCCGGGGCGCGGGTGAAACGCGGCCGGACGCCTCTTTCCAGGCGGCCAACTGCAGGCAGTTGCAATTCAGCCGCAGGCCTGTCTCCACTCCAGGCCCCGCGGACTTAGGCTGGGAGAAGGAACTTTTTGGTAGGCGGAGAGTTTAATTATTCCAAACACCACCCCGAGTGACTGCATTTTTGCCCCTTCCACTGCCTTCGTCCTGGCGGGGCGAAGAACCCAAGCGACTAGTCCTCTTCTCCCTTCTGATCGCGGCCAGGGGCCCTCGACACGTTTGGGGAAGGTGGAGAGGAGGAGAGTGCCAGTTCGAGGTCCGGAAGGCAGCCCCCAGAGGGGCACCAGGTCCCGCTGTCTTGTCAGCATTTGTTGGTGCGCGGGGTCTCTGAGGTTGGGAGGCTCCCTTGCAAGGAGCTTTTAAAAAGCCCAATCCTAAAATCAGTCACCAAATTAAAAGTGTTGGTGTAAGGATATCGTCCTTACCTATCTGGAGATAGTTCCATAGGATGTCGGGCTGTGGAGCCAGGGCCTGATTTGCAGAGTTGTGGTTTCCCTTTTTCTTTCTGAAGTGATAACATTGTCTCTGCTTAACTGCATCCCTTTACAATGTGTCAGAAGTGAAAAGGCATTTCTTAAGTTGTTTTATCGTCCGTGTCTATATTTGACAGAGCCCACATGCAGAAGTTACTTTCAAGCACCCGAGGATATTTCTTTTGCAATAGAATAACGTTGGGTGGAAAGCATTTTCCCTTTTCAAATTTCCAATTTGTCTGTGGTAGTGGGGTGGCCTGCCTCTGTGCGTTTTGGGCAGCAAGGGTGACTGTGTTTGCTTACTAGAATATATACAATAATATATGTTCTGCAAGAGTGCCTGAATTAACTTCATAAGGGGAAGTGATTGACAATTCCTTTCATTTTACTACTTTTATATGCATGAAACCAGCCATATTTCAGTATGCTTGCTTTGGTCAATAGCCTATTTGGGAGATACATGTGTAGTTGAGCCATTGCTGCACAAAAGTTCTTCAAAATTATCTATGGCTAAGGCATTGTTTGGGGGTGCTGGATATCTAGGGTAAACCTCTGGTTGCTGTATGGAAAGTGTTTTGTGAGGCATGAGATTCCATTGTCTTCTAAAGGAAAATAGTGGTGTGGACTGGCGTGTTTGGTGCAAAAGGGGAGTAGAGGAAGTTTCTGGGATATTGGGCATATGAAATTGAGAGGTCCTGTTTTCAAAAATTGGTAGCAGTGGTTTCAGTGACCTGACAGCACAAAAAAGGAAGTGTAATGTAAGGGAGTCTGGGAAATCATCTCAAAGAGAAGGGACATATGCATAGAGTTTTGATTTTGTTTTATATATAGAGAGAAGCATCATTGACATGCAACATTGTCTTAGTTTCAGGTGTACAACAGTTGAATTTTGAAGGGAAAGTCTGAGGGGTTACAGTGTGGAAAAGGCCAGAAGGATGGATGATTCTCAGAGGGTGATGGTAGCATTGGAGTTAGATAATAAACTAGAAAGGAGTCAGGTGATTCAGGGGTTTCCAAAATGCAAAATTGCTCTTTAAGTGCAACTCATAGTTCAGTGGGTGAATTTTAAGATGGCTTTGTAGTAGACAAAGTTCAGTCATTGGATCACAAGATTGTTGACTCAGGAATGTTGCAAGGACCTAAATATGTTCTAGGTCTAGTGACATTTTTTTCTTTATAAATTGGTAATGGTATAGAATAAATTTTATTCTTTCTACCAATTTCTCCCACCCTATTAAAATGGTTGTGAAGCAAAGACATAATAGCAGCTGTTTTAACTTTTATTCTCTTACCTTTTCCTTACGCCTTGTTTAATAGAACAAGGTAAATTCTGTATGGACAATTGGGTAGCTGGGTAGCAGTTGAGTGGTGTTTAGGTTGCTAGGTGACATGAGACATGATGAACTCCCATCTGGTGAGGAAAAATCTGGAAAGACCACATATATGGCTTTGTATAAGAACCAACTATACCAACAACAACAAAAGAGACAGACCCCAAATTACTAAGGCTATCTCTGCAGCAAGTATTTTGTGGTGCAGTGTGACTATTTTTTGGCATTATTTTTGAGCTGTAATTAAATAATTTACAGAGTAAATAATTATATTTATTTGGACAGTGAAGTAGTGTGACTTAATACCAGAAATACCCTCACCAGACAGATATTTAAAGACTTACACTTACTTATAACTTTACTTTCCTCTAGTGAAAACAAAAACTCTGCTTGTGATCATTGCAAATCCTCTTTAAAGGGGGTGCTCTACCAGACATTGAGAACCATGTTACATGGACGTTTCTTGGTCTTATAATTGAGTACTTACTCTGTATGTGTCTATGTTTCTCCTGCCTATAACTCCTGACCTGATTAATCCATGATTTTGATGGATGCAGCCTAAAGCACTAAGTGCAGTGACTTTTTAGTGTGGTGCCCTTGTTTCTGAGGGCTTTGCCTGCCACTCCTTAATTCTGAGTCAATCAAGATTGGTCCCATTTTTCCTGCTATGCATGCAAACTCTACTTAGGGGAAACATAAGAAATCCCCATGCTTGTTCTCCAAAATACTGTTTTAATTTATTGGAGCAACTGCTTGTGTACAGATGTCATGTTCAGTGAAGAAATGTAAGATTGAATTCTTGCATTTGAAAAACTGATCTAGATGACAGGACAATGTATAAAACTGTAACAGTAGGTGGTTGCATTAATTGGGTCTGGATTGCAGAGTTGGGAGTGGTCATTATGTCATGTGTGGGGGTTTAGTCACTGAGGTTTGCATTGGGCTTAGTGAGTGGGAAGACTAGCCTTGACTTTGGGCAGTGCTTATTAAACTGGGTAGTGGAGTGATCACAGAAAGCACTGCCTGGTCAAGACCTCTGGTTCTGGAGGTCGGTAGTAGGATTCAGGCTGGTGAATCTGAAGGAGAACATCTGTTACAAGTCTGTGAAGTGGGTGGAAGGGCAGGATAGAAAGGGATACTGTGAACAAAGGTAATTCAGCTTTCTGGGCCAGGTGGGCTCTTGGAGAGCTTCATGTTAAATGGTGGGTCTGCTCAAGCTGAGGAACACTGTGAATGTCAGGGCTGGCTGCTGGGACTTTATTCAGTTTGGTTCAAGCAGTATACTGACTGGGGGGATCTGAGCAGGGCAGCAATATAAGTTGAAGTGCTCTTGGAAGATGACTAGAACAGTTATTTGGATGGGACCCCTTTTGATGTATAAAAGTCTGTTGATTGCTGGGTAATGGAGAGGGGAAGAAGGGGCTGAAGGCAAAGTGAGGAAGGGGAGTGACTGTAGGTCTCCTAGCGCACTATTTTCCCTCGATGGCTCTTCTTTTGGGAGAGGGTAGATTGGGATTAGAGACTAGGTTTTTTCACCATTTATCCTTGGAGAGGCCAACCCTGCAGAACTTTACTTTCCTTATCCTTTACATGGACTAATTTCCTTGAGTACTAATGTGAGTGTTCAATAGAGTGATGACTGTGAAATTCTGGTACTAGAGCACCCACACAGCAGCTGCTGGTAAAGACTAGTTGGGTAACTAATGTATTTTATCCACTGAACTATACTTATACTCCATGGACACGTTCCAAGTACCTAGTATTCCTATTTGGATTTCCCTCTTAGCTTAATTAAAAAGGTGGTATGTGGCCCTCCCTGGTGGCGCTGCGGGTTAAAGCACAGCACTGAGAATCTAAAGCCGCTTCCTCATGAGTTCGATTCCCGCCTGCCCCAGAGGTGACCACATGGCGTGGCAGACCTCTCCTGACCCGCCCGCTGCTCCCCTCAGCAGTGTACTTCTTCGATCTGCCTGTTCTGCTCCCCACTCTGTCTCTGGTGAAGCCTCTCACCGCCCCTGAGCCTCTGGCCTGCACCCCAGTTCTGTATGCACAAATAAGTAAATCTTAAAAAAAAAAAAGGTGGTATGTAATTAAATAATAGGTAAATATGTTCATAGTTTCATAGTTTCCTAAGTAATACCAAAATCAGAAGAGCAAATTGTATGTGCATGGGATTATCTGGGCCTGGATTATCATGGTGGTTTAGCTGGGCCTCTCATTTTTAGGCTACAACTCTGTCTTGTAAGCATGAAAGTCTTAAAGTTATTTGATAGCAATTTGTTGTTATTAAAAGAATAACAGCTTGAGTTTACATGCAATAACTTCTGAAAATGTGCTTTTCTTTGTTGGGGGAGGGATTTTGATCACTAAAACCATATTTAAAATTTTTTAACTGAAAACTCTTGTAGTTAGAGTGAGCATGTTACATATTTATAAACTTATTGAAAGTTTTAGGAACATAGTTACGTTGTTGCAGAGTTTGAATGCAAAGAGAGCCAAGTATAGTAAAATGAAATACATTTTATTGTTAACACTTTGTCATTTTCTCGAAAAAAGGAAAAAGAAATTAGATGTGTTTTAAAGACTGATCTTTCCTTCTCATTCTTCTCTTACCTCCAGGACAACTCCTGTTCCTCACAGCCAGTCCCTTGCAGATTCCCTCTGCTTCCAGCCTGTCGCTTAGAAGACTCCCCACACCCCATAGTCTCCACACCCATCCTCCACCCACTTGAACTTGCTTATATTGCCCTTCCTTAGCCGTAGCATTTTCTGTTTCTTCTGCCTAGAACTTTTGCTTCCATTTGTCTGCTTATCTGTGCTTTGTGCTTTTCCTAGGGGATTCCACAGCTCCTATACTGACCTGGATGAAATTGCTTCTTTGTGTGGTATATAAATCTGTTTTTCTATAGAACAACGTTGTTCCCTTTTCCTTCACCGTAAATGTTTGGAAGCATGGTACTCACTGCTTGTCTACTTGTATGGGCAGTCTCTACCACACAGTGTTGTTGGATCTTTAGTAAATGACTTTTAGTAAAGTTGAGAATAAATACTTTACACACATTTTCATACAAAAAGTGCTCTTGAAAGACTATTACCAGTACGTGCCAATTTTAAGGTTTGGTGTATTTGACATATTGGCACAGATTGTCATTGAGACTGATTTGGAGGACCTGGAAGTTATTTTTTGTGTCAGTTATTTTGAAGGAGTTCAGTTTGTTTTTCAGAATTAGTGGAGGGATAGTCCTGAGTTTGCTTTGGATCCAGTTCAAGACAGGTCACCAGGCAATGTGGGAATTCAATCTCAGAACACACCTGTGCTCGGGTTGGTGCTTTGATTCTGTCATTTGGGATCTTGGGGTAAATGCCAGGAGTAGATAGAAATGTTCAGGACCAGAGATTCAAATGGAGACTCTAGCTGATGTCAAGTGTTTCATGGATCATAGTGAACCTGGATCAGCTGGTCACAAAAGTAACACTTAAAGCCCCATTGACCCATTTGTATGCTCTGTCTCTCTTGAGAGGGTTTTACTTCCCTCTAAGGTTTGATGGTGGTTGGTGATGCTGAACAGACAACAAATGACTAGAGCCCTCTAACTTTTTTTTTCCTAAAAGATGGAAATATGCAAAATAGGTTAAGGAAGGTAACTTACACAGGTCATTTTCCATGGAGGTGGAGCTGGTATGCTCGTCCCACATGGCGTTCTTTCCTCGGTGCTTGACTACGCATGCAGCAGTCCCAGCTGGGAGCAAGGTCAATGGCATAGGCAGGAGGTTAAAAATGTATATCATACTGCTTACTTTCAGTATCTCTTCTGTATCACATGGAAAACAGAAAAAGATTTTATGAAAAATTAGAGAAATTAGCCATATTCTAGTTTTTTCCATGTGCAAGGATTTATGTGAAAATGACTTGCCTTCACACTCTTTTTTTCTTGTATATGGCTTTCCAACTTTAGATTGTTTATGCCATTAAGCTTTACTTTTGTGCATTCTCTTTTCTTTCATCAGCTAGTACTAGAACTAACATCAAATTTCACATTCCTTATCTACATGATATGAAATGTCAATAATTTATTCTTACTCTTAAAAAGACTATAAAATAAATATACAAGAGAAATGAAAACACAAGTCTGAACAGAGAATATACACACAATTGTTCATAGTAGCATTATTTATAATGGCCCAAATTTGGAAGCCAAATATCCATCAAATGAATAAAATATGTTAGTGCCATATATCAGAATATTATTCAGCCTTAAAAAAGAGTGACATCTTTGTACACATGAATGAACCTTGAAAACATGCTATGTGATGGAAACAAGTCATAAAACATCACATATTGTCTGAGTCCATGTATATGAAATAACCAGAAAAGGCAGTTTAGATTCAGAGCAAAGGGCTGAGGGGTTGATGTAATGGAGAGTAGCTGCTAATGGGTTTGTTTTTGGGGTGATAAAAATACTCTAAATTTAGATATTGGTGATGATTGCATGACTGTACAATATTAAAAACATAGACTTGTATACTTTAAATGAATTTTATGGTCTGTGAGTGTGTTTCAATAAAGGTGTTAAAAAATAGACCATATTAAAAAAAAAATAGACCATATTAGCCACTATGAGCAAAGTTTCATTTTCAGGTATTTCATAGTTGTGAGAGTTCCATAAAACATGTGTTCATGTGTCAGAGATGCTTATACCTCCAATGAAAACTCTTTATTTTTGGAGTTTTCCTTCCAACGTGAAAACCCTGCTCTCTTGGGCCTACTCACTTATCTCTTGCTCTGTGGTAAGGTCTTGACTGCTAACCTTCCAAGTTTCCTGGTCTCTGTGTTCTTCCTCTCATCCTCCAAAGGCTTTGTTAACTGTTTACCTGTTGTCTCAGCCAGAAATTCCTCCTTGCCCTGTTCATCATCTCCTTCACTGAAAAAGACTGAGTAGGATCTCCTAAAGATAACCATAAAAGAAGACTTTTTTCCACAGTGCTTGTTCTTGGCCCTCAATAGGTTTGCATTTTGTCAAAACTCAAAACTCTATGACTCTTAGTTTTCCCATGTTCATGTTGTTCGCAAGTTCTGGGCTGGATGCTTGTCAGTCCTTAGAGTGATTGGCATTCCTAGTCTGTGGGGCTCATTATTGTACATGAATGATGTGCAGAGGCTTTTCAGGAGAGCAGAAAGATAATAGACTCTCTTTCTCCATCCAGCTTTCTTTGAGAGTACTTACTTTCAGTATATTGAAATGGTGGTTATTGCCTCCACCCCTCAACTCCCATTACCCAGGTTAAACATGTGCTGTTGAGCGGTTAAAGCTGATCTGTAGTGTCCTTCAGAATTACTTACTGCTGCAAGAGAAGTATTTTTTAAGATAGAGTATATGCTCAGCAAAGACTTGTGTTTATTTCCTTTGTGAATTATAGCTAAATGTGTGATACTAAATGTACTATATGCATATACATGTGCATGGCATATATTCAGAAAGTTTTTTTTTTTTTTGAAGATTTATTTATGCATACAGAACTGGAATACAAGCCAGAGATGCAGGGGTGGTGAGAGGATTCACTAGAAACAGAGTGGGGAGCAGAACAGGCAGATCTACGAAGTACACTGCTGAGGGGAGCAGTGGGTGGGTCAGGAGAGGTCTGCTGTGCCACGTGTGTCACCTCCGGGGCAGGGATCAAACTTGTGCTGAAGTGGCTTTAGCATCTTAGTGCTGTGCTTTAATTCGCTGGCCACCAGGGAGGACCAGAAAGTTGGTATTTTTATGGTGCTATAAATGTAATTAATTTAAAAAATGATTGTCATCTTATTCACCCACTTTTGATGTTGTTCAATGTTCAGATATTATAATACTTAATTTTTTTGAATTCATTTTTTCTGGTGTGTGTGTTTTTTTGTTTTTGTTCTTGTTAATGTTGCATCCCTTTAGATCAGAACATTATATTATAGGGGTTGTATATCTGAAAACGCCTCTGAGATATTGTACAATAAAAATCAGAAAATGGCTTGCTGTGTATCTCAAAAATCTGAAATAGCTTGATACTAATAGCATGTTGTGTCAACAGATTAAAAACATAAAGAAGAAAGTGCTATTTTTGAGTTGGTAGTTGACAGGAGTGTGGGTTTTTATTATTTATTCTTAAGCATATTATAAAAACTGGAAAAGTTGTATTTTAATTTTCTAAATTCAGTATTAAACCCCAAATTAAAACAGATTTTTAGAAAAGATTTATTTCTTATCTTTATTTTTACTTATTTATGTATACAAGAACTGGGCCCTTAGCCAGAGGCTCAGAGGTGAGAGGATTCACCAGAGCAGATGGATCTACTGAAATACACTGCTGAGGGGAGCAGCAGATACAGGAGAGGTCTGCCATGTTATGTGGGTCAGCTCCCTAGCTGGGGATTGAGCTCATGCTGCAGTGGCTGGTGGTAGCTTGATGGCATTGAGATTTAAATCCTTGTGCACCAGGGAGGCCCAAAACACATACTCTCTTTAACACCACAAAGTCATTGAGATATAACTTATAAATCTGAAACCTGGTATGCACGGTCACACTCAAATAATGGCTAGCAGCTTCCTGCCCAGCAGGATTGTACTCTAAACTGCAGCAACACCTGCAGAAGAAGGAGGTAGAATATTCAGGATATTGGTTTCTGATGTACCACCACACAGGATATGACTAATCCCTAAATCCATTAAGGTTGAATGTCAGATATATATGGAAACTTTACCACTTTGTAAGAGATCTGGAAAAAAAAATCTTTCAGATAAACAAAGAGGGTCAATAAGTAAAATGCATTTTTGGAACTGGTAACTGTTTTAACAATTACATCTGCAAGATGATGGTACTTTTTTAGGTTTTGCATTGCCTGAGGCATTTGAAAGGGCTGTATTTTACATTCTGAAGGCACAAATGAACAGGGTTTTCCTTTTTTTGAGGAAACCTGGAAAACAAATAAAGCCCCAAACTTTTTATGATGTTTTATCTTTCATAGTTTCTGACCCAGTTTTTAAAATACAGATGTTTGCAAAATCACAAAGAATTGAAAGTTTCATGGTAAATGCTTTTTTACTTCCTAGGAGGCAAGTACATCAGAGACATTATGGAGCAGGAGCCAAACAGATTCCTTCATTTGCCTAAGAGCACAGTGCCACAATTTTGCCTTCTTAGACCACCTGCTTCATGAAATTGTTAGGGTTCAAAATGTTAATGTTAAAAAGCATTGTAGGAAGTAAAATGGAATTGATGTTAGAGGGTAGTATTTTCTTTTTTGCTAAGAATGGTTGGTAAATTCTGAGTTTTTTTCTCATTCACATTAGAATTGCTCTAGATATAAGAAATTGAATGTGTTTTAAAAGTATTCTCCCTTAAAAATTATGGAAACATTCTTTTGCAGTGTATGAAATATGATCCCAGTGACATTGATTTTGATGCTCCTGAGCTGTTCATAAATGAAGAGCTTTTCCAAATTTTGGTTTTGACCTCCTTTAGGTTTGAGCTTTGCCATATGAACCTGTTTTCCTGTTAGTAATTTGGGAATGTTATATTTTGTTGGTAGTAATGAAGATTAAGTATCTTAATGTAGATAATGCCTTTGTCATGTTACAGAATTAATAGATCTTTTCCTAAGTTTTAAAATAGTTTAGGCATAATTTTAATGACAAATTCAAAATCTATTTTATTTAGGATAATAAGTGCTAGTTTTTCAAGATGATTTGTTAAAGGGTCAGTTTTCTAAAAGTACTATAGAAATTTCAATATTAGTATTTACTAATAAGTTAATTGTAAATAGAAGGGAAAATTCTCTGTCCTGAGAATGTTCTGATTGTCCATAGTAACAGTTAATTTTTTTTTTTACAGGTTACGAAGAATTGTTTGTTCAACTATCTTAGCTTAGTAACCTTTTTTACTGTTAACCCTTGCTACTGTCTAAAATAATTGCAGCTGCCTAGATGACTAGATGAAAGGAAATTACATATACATGTATACACATACATATGTCTACATAATGCACAGATGTTTTAAAGACCTTTCGCATTTATTAACTACTAGTAGTTCTGAGAATACCCTGGAGCTCAAAGAGATGACTTGAGCTATAAAATAAAAGGAGAAAGTCAACATTTTTGTGACTTATAGTGCTTTATTATATAGGCCTCTACAATTCATACGCCTTTAACATTTATGTCTGGATCTTAAGATGTTGGGCAGCTAAATCAGCAATACATGAACACAAAATATCTAGCTAAAGTTAGAGTTGGTAGTTGACAGATTGATGCAACTTTTAATACCTTAGTCCACCTAAAGGCGTCCACTGCCAATCACCTGAAAACTTCACCCAAGAGTTGACCTATTTATCATACTCAGTAGGGAGTGGTGCCTGGAAGGCTCCCTGAGGCACTGGGCATGGCTATGTTACTACATCAAAGTAGCTAAGGTACCTGCAACATGCATCTTCATATTCAAGAGCAGCACCGCCTTTCATTCATCTTTTGCACACCACATTGCAGAAAACTGTTTTTTTTTTCTCTTTTAGGATGTTAAGTATCTTATTAATTAAAATAATCCCCTCCCCCAGTGTGTTTAGGGAGGTTGCGGGGTAAAGATTAAAATAAAAAGTTTCACAACGTTCATATTTTGACTTCAATCCCTTTCAGTATGTTTGTAAACCTTGTTCTCCATGAGTGCATTAAAAACTTTTGACTCATACAGGACAGGAAAAAAGAGATATAGCAGGACAGAAGTTTGGAACATATATATCTACCCTTCACAGTTTCCTGTGTTTTTGTGCTTGGCAAATGACAAATAGTACTTTGAAAAACTTTCCAGAATATCCATCCCAGCATTTTACAATAAAATAACACTAGAGAAATAACTCTGGAGTTTTATTTTTCTTGCTCTAGCTTCATTTAGGTATAATTGACAAAATTGTAAAGCTATTTAAGGTATAAGTAATGATTTCTCTCTCTTTCTCTCGCTCTCCTCTCTCTCTCTCTCTCTCTCTCTCTCTCTCTC
>NW_004567131.1:4478926-4517697 GCF_000260355.1 Condylura cristata
GGGGCAGGCGGGAATCGAACTCATGCGGAAGCGGCTTTAGATTCTCAGTGCAGTGCTTTAACCCGCTGCGCCACCAGGGAGGGCCCGATATTAAACTTTTTAGGTCAGGACTGATGATCAAAAGCTCTTCCACAGATGCTATATTGGGGCCTTTGTTTATCCAGTGGGGAGCTGAGATTGAGAAAGTACCTTTAACAATTAAACATGTCATGTTTTCCCAGTTTCACTTCATTAAGGAATTTCAGAGAGATAGGGAGAAAACCAGGAAACAATGACAACAGGAAATAACAGTAATAACTCAGTATTATCAAGAGTAATGGTTAGGACTTGGGGTGAACAGGGTGGATAGTAATGAGAAAGGGAAAGGAAAGGTCAAGTTGAGTAAAACTTGTGAGCTGTGTTACAAGTCAGGTGCTTGTGATAGGCACAGGACAACTAAGATGTTTGGTTTTGGATCAGTAGGGAAGGAAGAAAGCTGACAGCAGTGAACGAAATACACTAGTGAGATTTTTTCTTCAAGTTTCTTTGTGCCTATGTGGCCATGTGTTGCTGGGACAGTACCAGAAGAGAAGAATGTGGCCTACTGTCACATGCCCGTAGAGAGTTCTTGTTACGTACTTTCATACTCTTAGAATATTCCTATTGAACAGTTCCCACCCCCCACACCAGCATGCCAAGGACCTTGGCTGATTCTGTCAATTTGTGCTTCTGACCTGAGGCCTCGAGAACCTGACATTTGAGGATTTGTCTGCCCATCTTTCAGTTTTATTGTCTTCCACACAGTGTTGTTCTTTTTTTTTTTTTTTTTTCTGACAGCATGACTACTTTTCCCCTATGTTTTTGTACTGTTTACATATTGGAAGTAGGGGAAAGAGGACACATGACCAGGTTGCCCTTCTTCAGACAGAATTCAACAATCTTCACTTCTCTTGCACTGTCAGGTGGGGCTCACGTGGCCACACTTCTCACAGACCAGGCCAGTCTAGAGCTTCTCCTGTGCTGTGTGCTGTTAGCAGTCACATGCCTGGGACATACTCACACACCTTGTGGTAGGAGGGACAAGAGGAGATTGAAACAGGAAATGATTTCCTCAAGGGTTTCAGAACCACAAATTGCAGTTCTTGGTAACATTTAAAATAGTGTCTTCAAATATATTGCAGCTATAATTTACTAATACTGAATTTTATAGATACGGTAGAAATTAGTGAGAAACAATGTGTCTGATGGCAAAGTCCAACTAAGAATTTTTTTTTATCTTATTCAGAAGTTTCAAATAATACTTAAACATAAATTGATTAGTATACATGTTGTTTGAGAGTGCATATATACTTTGGTATTGCTGCCTAATAAGCCACCACGTCTTGATGACTTAAGAGAACAATTTAATTATATCTCGTGGTTTTGTGGGTCAGGAATTTGGGCAGGGCTCAGGTATGGGATTCTTCTAGTGTAATGGGGTTCCTTGGGATATTCAACCAGCTGGTAACTTATCTGAAGGGTCCTCGATGGTCCCATTCACGTGTCTGGTACTTTGTAGTGGTGATGGGAAGCTTAAGTTTGCTGTGACTGTTGACTAGAACCTCTGCTTGCAGTTTCTTCAGCATTTAGATCTCAGCATTGGGCTCGTAATACTGTGGCTCATGGTTCCTAGAGAAGGTGCCCCAAGAGTCAGGAAGAGAGAGCTGTCACCTTACCTGGAAGCTAGAATAGCATCTTTGTCCCTTTCTATGTACAAAATCTTTCACAGTGCAACTGGGAGTAGGGGGGGAGGGATGGGGGTGGGAGGAGGGAGATGTCATAGACTATTTCTCAATGCTAGGAGTGTTAAAGTATTTGTGGTATCTTTATTCTGCAACCAGAATTCTGTTCATGCTTGTGTGTATGTGTTTGTATTGCATGTAACACCAAACAGTCTTTTTATTGTTTTGTTTTTGAAAGTATCTTTTTCTTGGTCTGGATGTGGGTAATAAAATATATCCTGAACTTTCGAAGTCAACAAACCTAGAGTAGTTTGTGTTCATAATTTATGAGCCCAGAGATATGATAGATTTCCCAGGCTATATCGTAGAAAGAGATAATAATAATAATACCTTAGGTTTATGTGGCATCTTCTTTGAGAGCTTCAAAGTGGTTGTGTCACTCATGGTTCCTTTTCTGGACTCTCCTGTGAGGTGCCTAAGTCTTAGTACCCCCTTCATATAGAGATGAGGTAATTTCATGAGTCTACTAATGAACTGTGTTCAGAAGGTAGTTCTTCTAATGATCTGTGTACTAATTAGAACTCGAGTATGAACTTACCTTTTTCAGATGTGACTCTGGAAAATAATGGAGATCAAAGTTTTCTTTATCTGGTTATAGTAGCTACTGTGCCAATGTGTCAAAAAATGTGACTTTTTATTTTGGTGGAGGCTTAGAGTGTGGAATCACAGGGATATTTCTCTTTAAAGGACTAAATCCCACATGCTCAGCAAAGAGCATTCCATTGCCTGGAAGCCAGCATTTTGTCTTTATCCTTTCTTTATGGCCCAAACCAGTCATAAAGCAACTGGGATTCTTGAGGAGGGGGGGTCATTGACTCCACTTCTTAGTGCTAGGATTATCAAAGGTCTCGTGACCTCCTTTATTCAGACAGACAGTGGGAAGAGTGGCTTCCCTACTAATGAGTATGACGTGCACTCAGGGTGACACTGGAAGTAGGAAACCCTGGTCTGCTGTGTGGCATCTGTTTCTTCTCCACCTCCTTTCATTCCTACTGGTCCTTAGGGATGGGTAAATGCAGTTTCAAGATTGGATTCACTATATGTTAGGCTTATTTGACCAATCAGTAGAAATTGACCTTTGAATAAGCTGCAGCTCTGCATAATTCTCTAAATGTGGTATTACATTCATTTAGCTTTACTTAAAATGAGATACTTAATATATAATTGGCTTTGGGAATAAACAACTCTTCAGCTATAATTTTTAATGAGTACCTCCTGATTCATGTGTGTAAAACACTTGTGAAACGAGGGGCCTACATATTTCCACTGTAATAAACTTTCTAAGCACAATTTTCATTACTACAGTCTTTGGTACAGAGAAGTTCCATGGGTTTTGCTTGATTTTTCAAGTACAACTCAGATTTAGCAACATGAAATTGGTCCCCAGCCTAACTTTCCACCTGCCTTTCTTACCTGTTCTTTTCATTCTGTCTGTTGTGACAGAACTGACAAAGTTTGCACCAAGTTCCCTTGACTTTGTACATGTCCCTTTCCTGGAATTCTCTTATCTTTGGTCTTCCTTTCAACCTGGTCTTCCCATCTTTCCCCTCTGCGTTGCGTGGTCTGCTATGGTCTTTTTTGCGCAGAAAGCCTAGGAGGCTCCAGATCCACTTCAGGACTGTGCCTCAGTGGCATTTGAGGTCCTCTGCCCAGCCCTGATTTCTCTCCACCCTGGCACCACATGCCGCTGCTGTGCTGAGCTATCTTTGGCACAGTCCTAGGCACAGTCCAAATCATGCCTCCTCCCACTCTCCACCCAGTAGAGAGCTTAAAAAATAAAAGGATCTAGGCCCTCCCTGGTGGCACAGCAGGTTAAAGCATTGCACTAAAAAGCTGAAGCCACTTCTCCATGAGTTCGATCCCTGCCTGCCCCGGAGGTGACCACATGGCGTGGCAGACCTATCCTGACCTGTCTGCTGCTCCCCTCAGCAGTATACTTCGTAGATCTGCCTGTTCTGCTCCCCACTCTGTCTCTGGTGAAGCCTCTCACCCCCCCTGAACCTCTGGCCTGTACCCCAGTTCTGTATGCACAAATAAATAAATCTTTAAAAAAAAATAAAGGGATCTAAAGAACTACTATACTTTTTTTTAATAATATAATAGTTTATTTTTACATCATTCTGTACATTTTTTTCATCTCAATTGTAATCCCCGTGTGTTTCCCATCACCAAGTCACCCATGTGCCATCACCATAGTCCACTGCACTTCCCTCCCCCTACCGTTTTTGATCCCATTCCTCACTCCACCCCCATAAAATGTCTCTGGTATATGGCTGTTCATTATTCTCATTATTTTCTCACCTGTTCCATTATATTCCTGCTACGAGCGAAACCATGTGGTATTTTTCTTTTTCTTTCTGGCTCATCTCACTAAGCATGATCTTTTCCAGCTCCATCCATGTTGCTGCAAAAGACATGTATTTCTTTTTTTTTGTTTGTGAGTAATATTCCATTGTATATATGTACCACATCTTTTTAATCCAGTCATCTACTTTTGGGCATTTGGGCTGTTTCCATGTTTTTCCAATTGTAAATAAAGCAGTAATAAACATGGGAGTGCAGGTATCTTTTTGAATCATTGTTTTTATGTCTCTTGGGTAGATACCTAGGAGTGGGATTGCTGGGTGTTAGGGAAGCTCCATGTTAAGCTGTTTGAGGAACCTCCAAACAGTTTTCCATAAGGAATCACTATACTTTTTGAAAGGAAGTTACCCTAATACTTTTGAAGGCGTTAATACATGTTTTATTACTTGTAAATAATTAAGGGTAGACAGACTTCTTAAAGATAATAAGCTGATACTATCAGGGAGGATTTCTCAAATGTTCCCTTAGTGCGATACTCATTATTTAGCAGCCCTTCTCCATGAAGAATTCCCAGTGCTCCTCCACTTGTCCTGCTGAAAACTGTGGCTTGAAGCATTGGGTTTACAGCCCTCAGATGTCCCTGTAAAGATGGTGGGTGGATATGCAAGTTGCAGGTGGTGGATGATTTGTGCATAAAGTAGATAAAAGAGGGGTAAATGGATCCTTTTTGGAAACACAGGGTCCTTAAAAACAGCAGGACACCTCGAACTAGTAGGAAATACTCCTTTGGCTGATTGGAGCCAGAAGTTTTTTTTAATCTTTTCTAACGAAGTCTGAATGCATAGCAAAGAGTGTGTATGAGTGCATGTGCGTGTTTTGTATTAGCTGAACTCTGAGGCGTGGAATCTGAATTACTGATAGGTGAACAGGCGTGGCTATATCAATGAGAACACTTTTTGCATGGCGCGAGGAAGGGGAACGTGACTTGAACTGGGTATTTGAAATACTCATCTCTACTTACTGTCTTGTAAGAGTTGGGCAGATCCATTGGACTCATCCAGTCAGTGGTGTCCTCACTCTCAGTGCTGGGCCAGGCAAGAGAGCCAGGCAGAATATGTTAAGCAAAAGTCTGACTTTTCACTGGATTCATCTTTCCAAGGGGATGGGTGGGACTTCAGGAGGTTTAGGGAGAGGTAGATGGAGCTGTCCAAGAAGAAGAAGGAGGTGGAAGTTAATCTGTAAAGCATCTTGCATTTGGAGGGTCTCATTGGCTGGTGTGGAGTCGTGCTGACCCACCTCTCACCTTCTCCCCTCAGTACTTCTTCCTTATTGTTGTTTCTTCCCACGAAAGCGGAAGCAGTTCTTTTGAAGAACTTGTCCTTTACTCAGAGCACACCACTGGCTTAGACCACAGCTTCCGAGGGGAAAGTGCCAGCTCATGTGTGGCCTGTGCCCTGAGCTTGAGTGACTGAATGGGGCTGCGCCCGTCAGCGTCATACTGTCATTGCTCTGAGGATTTCCTGCTGTTGCTGGCAGCAGGTTCATGTCGTGGGAACTTTAGAAGTCTTACCTTGGTAGTCCCCAGCACCCCGTGGAGCACTGAGAGAAACTTAGGTTGTGGAAACCCAAGCCAGTTGCTTCTGCCTGTTTCTGTTAGAATCTCCCAGACTTGGCTCAGGATGGTCTGAATTGTCTGGTGGCTGCAATGTAGCGGCTGCTCTAGGGTGACTGAGATTTCCGTGCTTCTCAGGTTGGCGTAGCACATTATGAAATGATAATGTTTGACCAGATTCAGGAATGCTCTTACAGGAGAAAAAATTGTGTTTGGTAATTACCTACCTGAATAGAGGAAGAAGCAGTTTATATAGAGTTAAGTTCTTGGTTGTCTTGGCTTCTTTAGTGGAATTATTTTTTATACAGGTGTCAGTGTGAAGCAACTGTGTGTGTCTGATGAGTGTGTGTGTGTGTGTGTGTGTGCGACTGTCTGCATGCACAGGCATTATATGTGCATGTGTGTCTTCACTGTGTCAGCATGCCAGTGAATTGAGTGTGTGTGCACTCTCTCTGCGTGCCAGTGCATGTGTGGGTATCTGTATGTGCACTGTATCTGCATGCCAGTGCATTGTTGTGTGTATGTGTGTGTGTGTGCATGTGAGAGGCAAGGATGAAAGGAACTGTTCCTGAACTGCTAAGTTCTCCAGTGAAAGATTTGGGACTTATTTAACAGTCATAGCTGTCTTTTGGTGTCTTTGAAGTAATAAATGGTTCCCTTCCATAATTGTGAGGATCAAAGAAATGCAGTTAGTTTTTCTATGACTCAGTAAATCTTTAAAAAGTCCACTTAGATTGTGATACATTCATTTAGTATTTAGAATAACTCTGTACCTTTTCATCTTTTTAAACTTGATTTTTGCTGCTTCATTAAAAATAAAATGCTCCTTTCCCCTTGTCTTCTAGCTTCTCATGTGTTTATAACCACTGCAGTGCTGAATACTAGCTCTTCAGCAGGGCTGGCTGTGAGAGAAGGGAGTGTACCAGTGAAGTCAGAATGATGAAGACCTTGCTCTCTTCTGTGGGGGAGGGCAAAGCTTCTAGATTCCCATTCTCTGTCGCTTGCGTGTAATCTGTCATGGTGCGCTACGGCCAGTGAGATAATTTTAGTGGCTCTTCCTCCCCTCCCCCTTGCTTGTGCATCAGCACCACTGCTGGGCATGCCTCCCTGGGGATCTGCCTGACTGGTAAATTAGTGCTGGCAGAGGAAGTGGAAGACAATGTGCAAGTGTGTTTTATTTAAACAAATAATACTCTACAATTTATTTTATTGGATTTTGTCCTTCCAATGAGAACACTAAAAGTAATCTTATTACAGCCTAGAAACTGCTTGCTCATACCCAATTATAGGCTTCAGAGTGTTGCCTTTGAAAGCATAAGTCTTTAATAAATAAGGCAATTTCTAGATTCATGAATAATTGACGAGGAATATGACAAGTTTTATCCCAACCCAAAGCTGCACAGTGTGTCAGATAATCAGCTCTGCAGATGGAATCTTTTATAGTTCCTGATTCAGCACCCCAGAGCACAAGATTCTTCTGCACTGGTTTGAATGAGCAAAATAAACATTTTTTTTTTGAAAGTGTTAAGCATTAATTGTCTACAATAAGATAAATACATACTTTTGATAGGAAGTTTGGCATGTACAGATGGTTTTGTAGAGGAGATTAAGGCTCCCATAATCCCATATCCAGAATAAGCTAAAATTAGAGTATTTCAGTCTTTATGTATATTTGTTTACATGTAAATACAGATGCTTTTTGAAATAATTGAAAACATAATGTATATACATTTGTTCCTATTATTTTGCTTGATATATTAGCATTTTCCCATGTCTGTTAGTAAATTATAGCAATAAAATTTGAAGGAGATATAGTAGTTTATTATATGACTATGTAAATATTTTTCTATTTGTTTATTACGGGAAATTTAGTATGTTTCCCCATATTTTACTCTTTAAAATACAATCATAATACATAAGATGGCTCACAGTTTATGTTATTTGTTTAAAGTAGGTATTTAGTTTTTGACTGGATGGGAAATCATGAACATTTTTAAGATTCTCAATTTACTTTGCCAATTTACTTTCCAGAAAAGTTGTAACAGAATATAACATATAACTGGTTGGCAAGGGAGATTGATACTTGCCCCTGCCAGGTTGACTTTTGTTGTTGGTAGATAACACCATGCTTTGCACTTTTTGGGTTGTTGGGTAACACTATGCTTTACAGCCATGAGCTGCCTGGGCCAAGGAATGAGGTCTCTAGCCTCATTTTGCCTTTTTTTTTTTTTTTTAAAAAATCATATCAGTTTCTTTTCTTAAGATTTTTATTTGGGCCCTCCCTGATGGTGCAGTGGTTTAAAGTGTAGCAGAATGAAACTAGCCACAATTGCTTCATCTTGAGTTTGATCCCTTGACAGGGAGGTGACCCACATGGGGCAGCAGACCTCTCCTGATCCGCCTGCTGCTCCCCTCATCAGTGCACTTAGTCAGTCTGCCTGTTCTCCTTCCCACTCTGTCTCTGGTGAATCTTTTAACTGCCCCTGCTCCTCTGGCCTGTATCCCAGTTCTGTATGCATAAATAAATGAATATTAAAAAAATATTTTTATCTTGTGTAGAAGAACTGGGTGCAGTACAGAGGTGCCGTGGTGGTGAGAGGATTTACCAGAGACAGAATAAGGAGCTGAACAGGCAGATCTACTGAAATACACTGCTGAGGGGAACAGTGGGTAAGATAGGAGAGGTCTACTATGCCATGTAGTTGCTCCCTGACTGGGGATCAAACTCAGACTTTTAAAAAAATTTATAGATCTATTTACATTGTCATTCATTTTGAAACAATGTTTAGTTCCCCACTGCATTATCACCACAGTCCTCCTCATTCTTTCCGATCCCTCTAACTCCTCCTCTGTAGTATATCTCTGGTTTATAATTGTCTGTTTTTGTTTTGTTTTATTGTGTTTGTATTAATATGACAATATATTCCCCCTCCCTGTCTTATTTGGTTCTCTTAATTTCCTCCTATAAGTGAAACCATTAAATATTTTTCTTTTTCCTTCCTAACTTGTTTCACTGAGCCTTCTAGCTCATCCAAGTTGCTGCAAATGGAATGAGTATATCCTTTTTGATTGCTGAGTAGTATTTCACTGTGTGTGTGTGTGTGTGTGTGTGTGCGCGCGCACCATATCTTCTTGATCCAATCATCTAATTTGGAGCATTTGGCTCAGGCATTCTTGGTGGTAGTGCTAGACTTAACCCTAGACCACCAGGGAGTCCCCTCCAATCTCCTTTTTGATTGTTAATGGCTTCTCTTTGAAGATTAAATTGGAGATCTATGTAAAGGACCTGGGCCCAAATGGGCAATCACTGCAGGGTAGCTGCAGTAGTGGTAACCAGCATCATGGGATTTAGATTCTTTTCCAGCTAATGGAACAGAGCAATGAGTTAGGATAGCTATATCTACTGCTAGACATGTAAAGTACTTGGGAGATAGTAGGTGGCTATATCTACTTCTAGACATGCAAAGTACTTCTCAGAACTGGGGTTCTTTGTTAGAGTTGGAAAAGCGACGCTTAATATTCAGGAACACTGCCCCTGTGAATGTTATGGGCGTGGCATCCAAGTATTTCCTAGTGTGCAATTTCCCAACTACCCACGGAGCCTCCCATGCCTCACTATGATCTTAGGTACAGTTGTCAGTGCCTGTCTTCCTTTGCTGTGCGCTTTGAGTGCAGGATGACATTTTGCAGGATGACATTTCCCACAACCTTTGTGCTAATCTGCCTGGATTAAGACTGTTAAATCCTCTTTAAGATTTATATTTTTCATCTGCCTTTTGGGAAGATCTTTAATAAGACTTAAAAAAGGGTAAATATGTGCAGTATTTTTCGTCCTGTTTTAGTCCACTGAAACACACACACACAAACACACACACAATAGCTGTAAAGTACATTTACTCTTAGAAGTTTTCTTGACGAGTCCTACTTGACCATTCACCTTTCCAAGTAGATAATTTCACCTGGCTATCTGACCAATCTTTTTGTCTTTTGTTAAGATTCTTTCATTTTGAAATCATTATTTTGTCCTCTATATTTCCCTTAACTGTGTCATTTCTCCCATTACCTTTGAAGAATGTATTCTTGTTAGCAGTTTAGGTTAACTTTACTTGTTTAGTACTGTTGCTATGAACTGCATTTTTTTTTTAAATCTCTCTCTATATATATTTAATAATAGTTTATTTTTAATTGTTTTATGCATTTTTCCATCTCAGTTGTAATCCCCTTAGGCTTCCCATTACCAAATCACCCTGTGCCATCACCATAGTCCAGTGCATTTCCCTCCCCACAATGTTTTTGATCCCTTTCCCTACTCCACCCCCATAAAATATCTCTGGTATCTAGCTGTTCATTATTTTTATTATTTTCTCACCTGGTCCATTATACTCCTGTTATGAGTGAAACCATCTGATATTTTCCCTTTTTTTTCCTGGCTTATTTCACTAAGCATGATCTTTTCCAACTCCATCTATGTTCCTGCAAAGGGCTTGTGTGTGTGTGTGTGTGTTTTGGTTGCTGAGTAATATTCCATTGTGTATATTTACTACATCTTTTTAATCTAATCACCCAATTTTGGGCATTTGGGCTGTTTCCGTGTCTGTCCAATTGTAAATAAAGCAGCAGTAAACATGGGGGTGAAGGTATCTTTTTGAATCAGTGTTTTTGTGTCTTTTGGGTAGATACCTAGGAGTGGGATTGCTGGGTTTTAGGGAAGCTCCATGTTTAGCAGTTTGAGGAACCTCCAAACAGTTTTCCATAGTGGTTGTACTAGTTTGCATTCCCACCAGCAGTGCAGGAGAGTTCCTTTTCCTCCACATCTTTGCCAACATTTGTTATTGCTAGTTTGAAGATGTGCCATTTTCACCAGGATTAGGTGTTATCTCATTGTGGTTTTAAGTTGCATCTCCCTTATTATAAGTGATGTTCAGCATTTTTTCATATGCTTGTTGGCCATCTGCATTTCCACTTTGGAGAAGTGTCTTTTTAGCTCTCTGCCCATTTTTTGATGGGTTGTTTATTTTTGTTGTTTCAACAGTTCTTTGTATATCTTTGTGATCAATCCTTTATTGCTAGTTTTGTGTGAGAAAATGTTTTCCCAATCAGTGCGATGTCTGTCTTTTGTAGTCTCTTTTGCTCTTTAACTTGATGTCGTCCCATCTGTTTATCCTTGCCTTCTCTATGTTGCAGTAGGTGCTGTATCTTCAAAAATGTTGCTGAAGTATATGTCATGTAGTGTTTGGCCCGTCTTTGCTTCCAGGTATTTTATGGTTTCTGTCCTTATGTCTAGTCTTTAATCCACTTTGAGTTGATTAAATGAATATTTTTAAGATTTATATATTTGTGTATACAGAACTGGGGTACAAGCCAGAGGTGCAGGGATGGTGAAAGGATTCACCAGTGGCAGAGTGGGGATCAAAACAGGCAGATCAATGAAGTATACTGCTGAGGGGAGCAGTGGATGAGACAGGAGAGGTCTGTTGCGCCATGTGGATCATCGCCAGGGCTGGGGATTGAACTTGCATTGAAGTAGCTGCTGTTAGCTTGCAGTGCTGCATCCTAACCCATTGCAGCATCAGGGAGGGCATGAACTGGATTTTCTTTTTGTATTCCTAATTTGTATGATATATTTGTGAGGACTTTTTTCAAGTCTGTGGAGTTGAGAAAAGATGTAAAATACCTAGTAGGTTTTTGGCTACTTGACTCTGCTGGATGTGGTGTTACATTTCAGACTAAATGTTTGAGAACTTTTAAAAAAGCTCTGTCACTTGTGCACCAGTTTTTGGTATTTGAGCTACCTAAATAATGATGTGTATTAGTCATTTTTTCCCTTGGAGTCTACATGACAATATTAGATTTCTGAAAGCAATTCCATGTGTACATCATATAAAATAACTATAAAAATGTAAAAATGTCTAAAAATACAAGGAAATGTGAAACTCATTTTTAAGTTTTTAAAATTTCTGTAGTGGGCCCTCCCTGGAAGCACAGCGGGTGAGGATGCAGCACTGCAAACTAGCTCCAGCTGCTGCAGTGAGAGTTCAATCCCCGGCCGTGGAAGTGATCCACATGGCGTGGCAGACCTCTCCTGACCCACCCATTGCTCCCTTCAGCAGTGTACTTTGTCAGTTGGCCTGTTCTGCTCCCCACTCTGTCTCTGGTGAAGCCTCTCACTGCCCTTTCACCTCTGGCCTGACCCCTGCTCTATATGTATCAATCAATAAATAAATCTTTAAAAAAATTAAAATTTCTGTAGTAAGCAGTAAATGTCAGAAACTTTAAGTGGCTTTTTAGAGTGTGCATTTAAATAAAAGCATTTAATTGGATCAGCTTGTGGACCTCATATGCTGTTCCCTGGCAGGCGTTCTTCATGTCATTCTAACCCCCAGATGTAATGAGATGCTCTCATAATAGTTGCTCGCATTTGACATTCATAAAGTTGTTGGCCAATGCTCCCAGGTGGCAGTGGTATTTACAGTGCTTTTCAGAATGGCTGAGGACTTCTGTTGCCTAATGGCCTACCTGCCATTTCCTGTATAAGACCCATGTCACCGTGGAAGATACTTTAACGTCCAAAGAGTTATTTTCCTTTGCTTATTTGGTCTAGTCCAGCACTGAATGCTTTGCCATCACAGCCACTTTAAGTCAATGATTATGAGTCAAAGCTATAGCCAGAACACAAACAGGTTGACGGAAGGAATCATCTTTAGAGTGAAGAGTATGTCATGGAAACATTCACTTTAGGATAATGTAGTTAGGGCTCATTAGCTAAGAAATATTTGCAATATGAAACTTGCACAAGAAGAAGAAAGACCAGTTGGCTGCACCTTTGCATGGTAAAGGTAAATTGTCAGTGTCTACTGTTTTCAAATGTGGTGTCATTTTATGTCTGTCTTGATCTATTGAAATGATTGCAATGACTAGTAGCATTTCTAAACATTTTGGTGTGGAAGAAGAGGCTGTTCAGGTTGGAGAGTAATTTACTCAGTTATTATTTTTTTAAAGATTTATTTATTTATGCACACAGAACTGGGGTATAGGCTAGAGATATAGGGGCAGTGAGAAGATTCACCAGGGGCAGAGTGGAGAGCAGAACAGGCAGACTGATGAAGTACACTGCTGAGGGGAGCAGCAGGTGGGTCAGGAGAGGTCTGTTGCACCATGTGGGTCACCTCCCTTGCCGGGTATCATACTGGAGCTGAAGTGGCTGTGGCTAGCTTCTCAGTGCTGCCTTCTGTTGTACTACCACGGTGGGCCCCTAAAGTGATAAATTAAGAAAATAAGGAGAAAACCTTATTAAAAGTATGGATTTAGGGCCCTCCCTGGAGGCGCAGCTGGGTAAAGCATTGCACTAAGAAGCTTAAGCCACTTCTGCATGAGTTTGATTCCCGCCTGCCCGGATTCTCGCCACATGGCGAGGCAGACCTCTCCTGACTTACCCGCTGCTCCCCTCAGCAGTGTACTTCGTCCATCTGCCTGTTCTGCTCCCCGCTCTGTCCCTGGTGAATTCTGTCACCTTCCGCATCTCTAGCCTGTACCCCAGTTCTGTATGAATAAATGAATAAATCTTTAAAAAAAATAAATAAAAAATAAAAAAATTAAAAAAAGCCTGTTTAAAAAAAAAGTATGGATTTAGACTTCTGGGGTTTCAAATGTGTAACTGTGATATTTGTGCAACTTTCTTGGAGATTGAGGTCATTTTGAATTTGAAAAGCCATTCATTTAAAAAGATGCAGTTATTCTTGATTTGTGTGTTCAAATGAAAATGTAACATCTTAAGAAAGCTTTGCGTATGCAGACTGAAAGATGAATAGTGTTCCTATGAAGCAGTAGCAATGATTTCCCCCATTTCCCTCATAAGAGTCTTTATAGTTCTTTGTTTTGTGTTCATATAAAGAATTTTTCTTCAGCAGCTAGATTATATAAACATGTTAATTATTGTTCCTACAAATTAAAACAAATTATTGTTCGTACAAGTTTAAATAAATTCCACTGTGCACTTTAAATGTTCGCAGCATATCAAAAACAGGAAAAACTTAGTTGATTAGATTTCTAGCACCAAATTTTCAAAGAGGACATCGAAAGATAAAGAGAAATGAATACTAGAAAAATTGCTTGTTATAATACATTTAAGTGTTTTCAGGCCCATGAACAGTTGTGCTTGTACTTCACAACTACTTTCCCAGAGTTCCACAAAAACAGGTAGAAATGAATACATAGGAAAAGTGAGGAAACTCTTCAAAAGTATATTTTAAAGAACCAGGACAGAGCTTCTCTCTACTTAGATCTCTTTTGTTGATCTCCAGATGTTCACTAGATTAAGTGACACCATGTGTCTTTTTCCCTACCAGTTTATGGGGGACTGGTTTTATGTCTTGCTCTTTATATTGTATGACTTAGATTGCCATTCACTTTTTAGAATACCTATTCTAAATATTAGAGTGCTATTAGTTATAAAAACCACAGCAGTGTCAAAAACCACTTATAAGATGCACATTATGTAGTAGGCTTCCAAATAGTTAAAAGGAGTGCATTTGCGAACATACAAAACCAATAATAGTGTTTAATTTAGAGTGATAGGATATAGTCATGCCTTCTTTATTTTGTTTTAGTTATCACCCTTTATAGTGCTTAAGCGCTCTGACGAGAAAATTCCATTAATTATACAGTTTTGTTTTTCTAAAACATCGAAAAACATTTCTGCTGCTATCTTGTGGTTGTTGGGACTGTGTGGTTCAGTTCTGGATGATGTGTGTAGCTTGGTGTGCTCTCATCAGTTCAGGTGTTTCCTTTTTTACTCCTCCTACCTCCCAGAATTGTGAGCTCTAGGTCAGGGATGATACTTCATATTTTTTACACTATACTGTGAATGCCATACAATGAAATTGTTCATTATTGTTTTTCTTCCCTCCTCTAAGTTTTCCTCCAGAGGCCCTTATTTATTAAAGAACAAATAATTGAAGTTAAATGTGTTATAGGAAGAGGCATGATATATTTGGGAATCATACCCAGCTTCTCTTACCATTCTATTATACAATTGCTTAACTTTTCTTCTAAAAAATGTCTGTAGACCCTTGCTTTTATGTTGTTTGCCTGTTCATTTTCCTCTTGAATCACATATTCATCGTGAGAGCTGAAATCTGTTGGAGCTCTTTATTCTGTTCTTTTTTTTTTTTTTTTAATGTGGAAACCACCAGAAACTAATAAAAAACGAATAGGAAGTGACTGAAAAGTAGACAGGAAGTACCTTGGGAGGGGTAAAGATCAGGAAGGACTGCCTTGTCCTGGTCAGAGGGGCAAATAAAATACCACAGCTGTCTTTTGCAAAGATTGTTTCCTCTACCCAGCTAGTGACATCTGCAGCTGTGCAGGCTTTCAGAAAACTTTGGTGTCAGCCATAGTCTGATTTATGCTCACATGAGCCTCTATACTTGGGTGCGCCAGGCTTGTTGGGGGTGGGGTGCACACTTTTTTTCAATACTGAGCTCTAACTCAGAAGCATAATATGGGAGAGTGATCTGTACCAAGTTCAAGAGAAGTACAATACATGGAAATACATCCCCTCAAATATAGGAAATCCCAAATTGCTTTTATGTTTCCCCTCATGACTATGTGAATATCTTTTAATTTAGCTTTCACTTTGAGTTTCAGCTCCTTTTTATGTGTGGTATCCTGAATGTTAGTTTTCATTATTTTCTAATTATGTGTATTGTGTCTTGCATCTGCACTGATTATTGCTCTTTGTTCCATTAGAAGCCTTATTTTATCCAGAGAAATGGAACAAAAAAACCCCAGCAATTTTGAGTTGCAGCTCTCTCCCCTTTTTATTAAAAAAAAAAAGTTTCTGTAAAAACTGTGGAAGGAGAAAAGAGGGGGCATACTGTTGTTCCTGAGCATAAAATAGGCTGAATCCAGAAAACACTGAATTTTTACCTAGTGATTTTATTAATAAATCACAGTAGAGGTTTAACACCAGGACCGGATTTCCTTCTATTGTGATTCTTCTTGACCTCCAAGAAATAATTCCTTAGGATAGCATTCATATGACATCTTTCTGATTATAGACTTGTAATAATTAGATGTTTATCCTTAGGGAAAAACTTGCTATAAAAATTTATTAATAGTGCTAGGAAGTAGTTGTACACCTTATTATGTAAATTGTTATTTTATGGTCTACCTCATTTCAAAAATATTTTGAAAGGGCTATTATGCTGAATTCCCAAGAGTTCTACCATAAACCAATACTTGGATTTACAAAGAACATTCTCAAAGTGCTTAACAAATTGACCCTGTATTTCATTGTTGAAAACCATCCAGGTCTGTGGAGAGAAATGGAAAACTGGAAGTATTTGGGGATTGGTTTTTGAGGGTATGTTAGGTCAAGGGCAAACTAAATATTTCATAAAATGTGAATCAGCAACTCTAAATCCATTTGTGTAAAGGATGCGTAATAAAATAAATACCACATTGTTTCCATGGAGATTACCAATAGGGATAGAACATTTGTGGAAAATGATAGTAGGAAGGGTGTGACGGGGAATGTGGATTTTGATGGCATTAATGTCACTGTTATTATCTAAGCTTCTGGATTTTCAGCTAGATAAGACCCAAAGAAGACAGGAATCCACGAAACCACAGAGGAATTTGCCTTTATGGAGGAATTTCTTTAGCATGGGCTCATCTCCCCCAAAGTGCAAGATACTACAGCCATGTTAGTTTTTTTTTATACATGATTACCATTTGATAGTATTTGCATAATACGTGATTGAAGTGTTATAGCAAATGTGTGTATCCTATAGCTCACACAATCTGTATCTCTCTAGGCAGTAGTGACTCTAGTGTGTTTCTTAGAGAAAATTCAGAGTTGCTTTCTGTTATTTTTGTATCTTTATACATATGAATCTTTATACATATGAATACTGACTGGCTAAATACACAGTAAGTTTAGCATATATCCAGTTCCCTTCGTGATTCATAAATAGAAATATGGAATAGTAACAAGTCTGGAGACTGTTTCTAAATGTGCAAAATTTCTGAAAATTGCAGGCATACGTCCTCCATATCTTTGCTGGGGGTTAATGCCTGTGGTATGTATTCAACACTATTCAGAGTGCCACTTCGAAGAGTTAATGACTCATTGGAAAATGCTGTATTGGCCTAACATTTGCTGCATTTTTACCTTGCCAATTCATGTTGCCATTAATCAATACAAGCCTATTCTCTTCCTTTATTTATGAGAATTAGATTTTGAAGCTAAGAGCCCAAGATGAGATTAAGAGTGTAGAGTCATGTTGCTGCTAGACAAGTGGCTTTGGACCAATTATTGTCATATGTCTGTCCTGGACTCAAGAGGTTAGAATTAAACAGACTGAAAAGCAGATTTATACATTACCTGGTCCTCCCTCCCTGATTTCCCTTAACAGGTCAACACCTTGAGACCCCACAGCTTAAGTGCATTACTCAAGTCCACATACTTTCACTTTGAGTTTAATGAAATTTGTTTTAGGTCTGGTTTCAACAATGGAATATTTGTTATTATTACTGTTGAATTCCCCAGGAATTGTATTTGAATAAATGAAAAGGTATGTTGATCTTCAAGTTAAATAGTCACTTGTGCTTGTTTTTGAGTAAGGTTTTAGCTAGGTTGCACATCAAGGGTACCATCCATTCACCTGGGAAACTGTAAAAAGACTTTGCTGACAGTTGGTAACCAGATTATAAGAAACAGGAGGCTAGCCTTAATGAACTGGGTTCTAAAGATCTCATGATAGTTATTCTTTGCTAATGGTTATAGAGTTCTCTATAATCTCTTCATCTCTTGTCAACTCTCCATCTTGATATAGTAGAGAAGGAATGAGATTTGGATGAATCCAGACATGTTGGGGGGGGGGAGGGAGGTTGGGACCATTACTTACGTATGGAATCTCAGTTAATCTACTCAACCACTGAATTATAGTCTTCTTTTTTTTTTCTAAAGGTATGGCTCTGCTTATCTCTGAAAGATGATTGAGAGCAAAGCTCTTAATTCAGAGCCATTCATCTGGTTATCTTAGCAGAAGTCACTTGCATCCTTGAGAAAGCCAGTGTATTGCTTACCTTAATTTTTGATCTGTTTCTTATTCTCATGATATGATCCTCAAGGAATGATCATTAGGTGTTTTAACAAGTGAGCATATCCTACTGTATTACTGAAGCTAGAATATGAAGCTGCCTCATCAGAGCCCCTGTTTTGAGTAATACCAGCAGCAACGGTGGAAAAAAGGGTTGAGACACAAGCATAATGCATCCTGGAGAAATAGGGAAGGCGTTCTTAACTCTTTCTAGACTGATGGCAAGTAAGAGAATATCCCGATAAGTTGACATTGGAGGAGGATCTGAATGAGTCCACCAGGAGAGGGAGAGTTGGTAGATGGAAAGGGTTTGAAGGAGGGTTTTAGAGGGCTCTATACTTGTTTCTTCAGTGAGCAGTGGAACCTCTTAGAGGATTCTGAAGTGGGCAGGTGATACAAGATTACTGGCAATGCCCTGGAAATTTCCTCCAATTTTATTCCTCCAGTTATTTCTTGGCAGGGGGAGAGGTTGCTAATTTTCTGTTGTTTCTTTTCTAGCTTGAAATTCTTCTGTTATAAAATACCAAGGAAAAATATGATCAGTTAATAGTAGCCTACACTCTCTACACTAATCTTTTTTCTTGCTCCAAAAATAGCTCAGGACTGTACTTTTCTCCTCTACTTACTAAAAAAAAAAAGTTTTTCAGAGTGTTTCAGCTAATTTGAGGGTTTATCTTCCTGACAGTAATCTTTGTCTACCACATTGTTGCTTCCTCCTTGGTCAATGAACCTGCCCCTCTAATTTTCAGATGCATTGTTTAAAAAAATTGAACTACCCAGTTAATCAAATTAATTGTTTTGGACTATGCCCTTTTAGTTGTCTCAGGTTGTCATTGTTTTAGTGTTTCCTGTGCCACAAAATCAGTAATTTCTTTTGGAAGTACAGCATAATTTACTTTTCAAAAGTAATTCTTTAGAAACTTCAGGTGATTCTGCTGTTCTTTTTTTTTTTTTAAGATTTATTTATTTATGCATACAGAACTGGGGTACAGGCCAGAGGTGCAGGGGTTTTGAGAGGCTTCATCAGAGACAGAGTGGGGAGCAGAACAGGCAGACTGATGAAGTACACTGCTGAGGGGAGCAGCGGGCGGGTCAGGAAAGGTCTGCCGTGCCATGTGGGTCACCTCTGGGGCGAGGATCAACTCATGCAGAAGTGGCTTTAGCTTCTCAGTGCTGTGCTTTAACCTGGCCACCAGAGTGGGCCTCTGCTGCACTTTTATTTCCTTGTCTTATGTTATTGATTTCGGAATTGTAGTCTTACTTTTCTTCCAGGGTTCTTGACTACTTGACTGATTAGTTTTTTTTTTTGGTCAAAATTATAGATTAATTTGATTTTCTTCACACTTTTGCAGAGCTTCTAAATTAATTAAGTTAAAGAACAAAATGTCATTAAAGTTAATGAAATTGAGGATGATAGCTTTTCTTATGACTTTAGGGACAAGTCAGTTATTCTTATGACATATGACATGCTTTTAAATTTCTAGAATGATACTTTGAGGTTCCTTGCTTCTTAATTATGTGCAAATTTGTGGTTAGACAAATGGTTACACATCTGTCTTTGCAAACTCTAATGGCAGTGGTTTTTTCCCTCCTCTCTTATTTTACTCCCAAATTTCCTCATGCTGTTATATGCACATGCAGCATTTCTTCCTGCAAAATTTTTTTGAACAAAGGGTATCTTTAATTAGCTGTCTTGCATTCCACTTGCCTGTCCAGTCTTGGCCCTGTAAATAAATGTGTTCCTTTTTGGTGGTTGGTCTTGTTCTAACAACCCATAGAAGGCAGAGAACTGCTGTTTTGAGCATCTTCTCTGTCATATCACCTTGAACTACAGGGTACTGTGATACTTCTTTCTATGTTGTGCAACTCTACAGAGTAAAGGGATTTTTTGGAGTTGAGAAGACCTCTTTTTCCTCAAAATACAGTTTTCAAAGCAGTGATTTTTAAAGTACAATTACTGACAAGCTTTAATAGTCATATAAATCCTCTCTTGGGCTCTTCCATTTCATATACATTCATTTGAAAGGAACAAGGTAAAAATTTGAGTTACTAAAATTTGGCATCTGTAAATGAAAAATTGATATGTCTTATGTGACTGACGACTGATAATTCAGTATTCTAAAGTCTGTCACTAGCACTTTGCAAGGTTGCAAAGCCACGGCCAGTCTGTGTTTGTAGGCAGTTTTAATTCAAGTAAATTTTGACGTTGATATAAGATTAGTGAGGCCTGAGTTGGTCATGGTTCCCAGTTACTGCTTTTGTTTTGCTTTGACTACATTATCATTATAAATTTACAGTGGCATTGTATCATACACATTTGATTTATACTCATTCAATTACAAATGTTTGCCTAAAATAATTCAATGTTGTATTTTATGCAATATCCTCTTATATACAAGTCAGATGCATTTTTTTCTGGTACTCAACCAAAGAAATGTCAGTCTTCTCCAAGACTGTGGGCAAATGAGCAACATTGACTTCTTTTAGAGATAATGCAGTGTTCCACAGTACATGTTCTGTACTGTGTGGCTTATTTAAGAAATTTTCAGGAATAATTTTGTCTAAACTTTAACTTTGATTTTAGAAACCAAGCCTTGCATAAAAGGTGATTCATGCAGTTCTTGGTGAATTCTTTGGCCAAATCTACAAGGTGTAGTGATGAACTTTATTATTAATGGTGTTTTGAAGTTAAAAATTTTAATTATGGGATATTAAGCCAGCTACACCTTTCTGCTCAAATATGAATCATCTGTAACTATTTCTAAATAGATATACTTTGTACAGCAACAGTCTGATTTTTGTCTCAGTTTGTTCTCTACTGGAAAGTAGTAATGTTTGAAAGATATAGGTGGTGTTAAATACATACGAAAACTGCTGGCTTAAAGTAAAGCCCATTTCATTTCCTAGAGATGGGAGTAGAGATACATCGTTTACTTCTGAACATTCATTTGACTGATCAATGATAGAATTAAGTTTCTATTCTTTTTCTAATCTGAAAACTTCTAATTGAAAATGCAAGGAGGCCCTTATAGGGTACTTTGTCTTCATCAGATTAATGACAGTAACATTAAGAACCTAACAGGGGCCATCCCTGGTGGTGCAGCAGGTTAAAGCACTGCATTGCAAAGCTGGCCATGAGATGGTTAGGTGCCAGTTAGTTCGATCCCTGCCCCGGAGGTGATCTACATGGTACAGCAGATGTGTCCTTTCTCACTCACTGCTCCTCTCAGCAGTGTACTTTGTTGATCTGCCTGCTCTGCTTCCCACTCTCTCTGATCCTCTCACTGCCCCTGCACCTCTGGCCTGTACCCCGGTTCTATATGCATAAATAAATAAATCTTAAAAAAAAAAAAAGTAAAGAACCCAATGGATGCTTGGTCAAAGGATCCAAATGAGCACTTTGTAAAGGAGGAAATTAATTAGTAAAAAGCTATGGGGGGCCCTCCCTGGTGGTGCAGCCGGTTAAAGCATAGCACTAAAAAGCTAAAAGCCACTCAGCATGAGTTCAAACCCCGCCCCCACTGGAGGTGATCTACATGACCTGGCAGACCTCTCTTGACCTGCCCTCCGCTCCTGTCAGCAGTGTACTTGGTTGATCTGCCTGTTCTGTTCCCCTCTCTGTCTCTGATGCATCCTCTCCTCACCCCTGCACCTCTGGCCTGTACCCCAGTTCTGTATGCATAAGTAAATAAATCTTTAAAAAAAAAAAGCTATGGGAAAATATTGAATAAACCTAAACTCAGAGAACCACACATTAAAATATTGTCTTTTAACCTATTAAATCAGCAAATCTGTGGTACTGCACTTGCAGCAGCCTGGCACATTTGAACATTCTGGTGATGCAAGAATGTTCCTCTCCTTTGCAAAACAACTTAGCAGGGTTATCAAGATCAATACAAATGTTCTTACCCTTCCATTCAGTCCACTGATACATTGTCTTTTGGTCTTTTGGTCTGTTTAATCTTTAGGAAGTTGAAATTATGAGTGAGGATATTTTAAGTTCTGAAACTGTAGAATAACTTGAAAGGTCCACCTATAGGGAAATCATAGTTTATCCTTATGATGAAATATGCTACCATTAAATGGATATAAAGACCATACAGCAAAGTAAAATAAAGTTCTGCTAGGTTAAGTACAAAAGATACAAAATTAAATGTACACTATAATTAGACCACTGTTAAACATGTTGTAACTAAGATATTACACATATGTTATTTGTTGAGGTGTGGGGAGTTTATAATTTCACTTTCTATTAAAAATAATTAAAATCTTTATTAAGGTAAAGCGAACATTAAAGAATTAGATGAGGATGTGGTAGGATGAAAATGAGGCTTGGATAGCTTTATTTTTATTTTTACTTTTTAAAAGATTTGTTTATGCATACTAGAACTGGGGAGTAGGCCAGAGGTATGTATTGGGGGTGAGAGGATTCACCAGACAGAGTGGGGAGCAGAACAGGCAGATCTACTGAGATACACTGCTGAAGGGAGCAGCAGGTGAGACAGCAGAGGTCTGCTGCACCATCTGGGTTATTTCCTTGGCCAGGGATCCTACTCCTGCTTCAGTGGCTGGCTGCAGCTTAATAGCCCCGTGTCTTTAACCCCTGAGCCACTAGGGAAGCCCTTGATAGCTTTATTTTTAATTCAGGGTACTGTGTCACTTTCCTTTTGGTGTGTTGCTTGTTTCTGTTAGCACTTCATTTGCTGTGGCAATGGGAATCTTTTCTAGTTGCTTTGGTATGAGTGAGAAGTAATTTATTGCCTCTTTGCTTATTGAAAATATGAGCTATATATAGAATCATGTAGAAATAGGTTTTTTTTCTTACATATTTAAGAGTAAATCTTTGAAGCATCAAAAGTTTGGACGATTCCTCAATACAAGACTTTGGATCATTTTTTTGCTTTGTTTGAAGAGGCTCTGTCTTAACTGTTGATATTGTCAGTTGATATCTGTGTAAAAATGATTTATAATTGAAATATTAATGACTTACACTTTCATGTATTATATAGTACTTTATGATACTTTTCTCATAGTACTCACCTTTTAAAGATATCCAGTCCTCACTAAGTATCTTTGATCATGTATTTTTGCTTGAAGATGGAATGTTTCCTCTGTTCTTATTCATGCAGGGTAGGTGGATCTTCACCAACAAAAGAGGCAAATCTATTCCATACTTAGTGATAGCCCAGTTATGATTTTTATTTGTATATGTTAGTGTTCTAGAATAAACTTAAAAATTATTTTATGGAGAAATTGATACTTTGATCAAAATGTGTGGTAAATTTTGCTAGATGTGTTTTTCCCCTAGTGAGCAACCAGATCCACCAACAGTTCATGTTCTGCATTTTTGATTGTGTTTGGTGTGTACATTTAGGGCAGGTCTGACTTGACTTAGCAGGCATAGTGGTCATTCACAGTTTAGTGACAGCTTTGTTTTTTTTCCAATTAAATTGATAATCAATTAAAGAACCTAATGATTGAATGAAATTTGCTGCTTGGGAGATGAGGAAAACAAATAGAGGAGGAATTAAGCTCCGCTTAGGGCAAGTTCTGTTTCTTCATCTTTTCCTTTTACATTTAGTTTCTTTGGTTGGCTACATACTAGATGATAAACGGAAACATGGAAATTCCCACCTATTGAATCAACAAGTATTTGTTGAGCAATTGTAGTTTCCAGGAATTTGCAAGATGCTTATAGATATATGATAGCCTAGCAATTATGTATTTTAGAGAATATTTTAGAAAATAAGATTAGACCCTGATTTTAGAATGCAAAACCCAACATACTATAAGCCCTAAGGCTTAGTGAGAGTTATACGAGCCTTCTAAATACAGTATTTGATACACAAAAAAGACTCAACATGAGAACAATTCTCTAACTTCCCCATCCCCCCAAAGGAATAGTAAACCAATCTTTGTTAAGTGGCTTTTTGGTACTAATTCAGGAGAAATTCCTTTTATTTCAGGATCAGCCAGTCATTACTGACTTCCCAAAGTATTTATTGATCTCTTATTGGACTTACCACTTGAAAAGGATTTAAAATATAGTCACCCTGATGGATCTTATAGCTGCTTGCTAACAGTGCAGGAGAAGACAGTGACGTGAATGTCAGTGAACATGACAGTGACGTGAATGTCAGTGAACATGAACTCCCTTGGATTTTAATGACACACAGAACCCTTTACTTTTGGTTCCATGGAGGGAATAGGACTTGGTATTCAAGATTTGCTGGTATTTGAGTAACAAATCCCAGGTCAGGAGACAAGTAGAGCAACTTGGAATCTGCAAGGTATAGTTGATACATACCTTTTGGAGGTGAGTTTGGAGTGTGGGATCCTTGGGTTCACTCTGGGAAAGGTTTTCCAGAGCTTCCCTTTCAGGGGCACGTGGTGAATTCCCCAGGCCAGTTTCAGTGAAGTCTCTACACTAGCACGGGGCTGCGGTCCTTCTGCCAACCTGTGACAATGCTAGTGCTTCTTTCCACCACCCCTCTTCCTCCCCATGGCAGCATCCTCCTTTCTGCCTGCAACCTGTTCCAGACAGGTCTTCTCATTGACCTCCCTCAGCAGAGGCAGCTCTTCTCAGGGCCACTGGCCTGCTACCACACAGGACTCTCTCAGCAAACCTATCCCTTTGGGGCAGCTCTTCCTGCCCGCCTTTGTATATGGAAGTGTTCTCTTTTCTGTCTCTTTTCTCATAAACTTGCTCTTTAAATGGAACATCTCTGTGTCATGGAGAAACTCACCTGGGAAACTGGCCACATGCCGCTGAAAGGGAGCTCTGGGGAAACCTTTTCCATAGTGAACCCAACCAAGGACCCCATGCTCTAAACTCATCTCTAAGAACTACATCATAGTAAAGGACAACAAATAGAACAGTGACCTAGGAGAGAATTATTGAGAATTAGGAAGGTCTGATAGGAAATCACGATGTGGCAGATCTCATCCTCAGACTGGGGAATTACCCCATTATTCTCTTAGAAAAGGGGATTCCTGATGATCTTTTAGGAAGCCTATGTTTGCAGTGTGAGCTAAGGAAAGGTGGTAGGCAGAAAACCAAAGGCTTAAAGTATGAAGTGGCAAGCCTTTGAAAGAGGATGTTGATGGGAATATGAAGGGCTAATGTAAGAAGTGGATGCTTCCTTTGATATGGTGTGAGAACAAAGTAATATAGATGCCATATAGCATTCAGGCTGGGAGATAGGGATAAAGGTTTGTCTAATCAATTCCAGGTCGGTTTTCAGAGTTTTGTGACCATAACAACCTTTGTACCTGTAACCTATAGAAGTAGCCTGCACATTTAAACATAAAAATGGATAGTTTCCCACTTTTATGAAGACTACTTGTCATTTTTCAGAAGACAGACCTGAGTAGGAGCCTGAGGATATTATTGGGTTCTATAAGTCGTATTTTTGTTATGCACATTTAGTCACCTGAAAGTTAAAAAAATACAGTTGTAATTTTATCTCTGCCATGTGTGGTGTCTGGTTTCATGAGTTACTGTTTTTCTATTGAAATTTTTTTTGATGCCAGACTATTTTAGAGCGTGAGTAGCAAGCATTATAATGTATACACTGGGAAATCTTACAGTAGTTCTGGGTGGCAACTGGAAGTTTCCTTTTCAAACAAATTCCCAGCTAATACTGATGCTACTGGACTTTAGTGACCAGGAGTAGCAAGACCTTGTAAGGGAAGTACACTTACTTAAGTGGCATACTTAGACATATTTTTTTGATTTTTGAAAGTAACTTCACTCTAGGATTGATTGTTGTGTTATTTTAATATTGCTTTGAGGGCAGGTTTTGTTTGTTTTGTGCTTTCCATATTGCTGAAACATGGAAAAGAATACTGTTTTTCCCCTTTTTATGAGTTTGCACTATAAAAAATGTTAATATTTAGGAAAAGTTTTACACAGTAAGAAAATATGACATTTGCATGGTAATAATTTATGAAGAAACTATGCTGTTAGTAAAACCTGCAAAATACAGTGTATTCCTATTTTTGGCAAGTTATACTCCAAAGTAGACCCAAGGAAAAAGCTAGTATTTTTCTTTATTTCAATAGTTTTAAATACAATGACTTAACTTTGAATCAAGATAGCATAGTGAAGTAAACCAGCCTCTGGAAAATATTAGAATTATATCAGAATACAGAAATTTTAAACAGTTATCATATTTTGATAGCAAATGATTTGAAGTGATTGTGGCTGCTTAAGAAGATAATCCTGGGTAGAGAATGAGATTTTTTTCTCTTTGAGAGGTAGACTCCTGATTATATCTCTTTCAGAGAAGGCATTGTCAACAAGGGGAGGTAGAGAGAAATGAATTTTAAAATATTTATACATACATACATACATACATACATACAAGCATGAACAGGGTTGTAGGTCAGAGGACTCATCAGAGACAGAGTGGGGAGCAGAACAGGCAGATCTACTGAAATACACTGCTGAGGGGAGCAGTGGACAGGACAGGGGAGGTCTGCTATACCAGGTGGGTTAGCTTCCTGGCCAGGGATGGAACTCATGCTGCAGTGGCTGCCATAGCTTGATAGTGCTGTGTCTTTACCCCCTGTGCCACCAGGGGTACCCTCCACCCACATTTTCAATGTAATTGAGTCTCTTGGGGAATACTTGATTCTTGTCAACTAATTTTTTTTGTATGTTACTTTTTGTTAGGCTGTCTTGTGTAGTCACATCTGTCTTTGCTATTTTAGAGAGTTATCTGCTCAAATTGTGTCATTCACAGTGGCAGCAACAAAGCTAATGTATACATCTGAATGTCAGTTGTTTATACTGTAATGAATATATTTCTTATACCCCATTTCTGTTATCACTGACAGCTGCTGATGGACCAGAGTGACTGCAGCTGCTCTAGCAACTGCTTCAGTAACAAATGTGGAAAATTTGCCCCAACATGGAAGGTTTCAGAGAGATTAGCTATCTTGAGAGGATGAGTTCCTAACCTGATAATGTGTGCTTTGCAGGATATCTCTTTATATCTTCTGATCCTGTGTATATCCAACTATTTCACTAGTTTTATCATGCTATCAAGTAGGATTGAGTATTTTGTGCAGGCATTATAATCCCATGTGAGTTGAATTTGGGCTTTAATTTATTTCTGCTTTTGAGCAGTGACTTTTTATAGGGTTGTGACTTTTTATAGGGTTGTGACTTTTTATAGGGTTGTTTGAAATAGCAGCAATCCTTAGACATACCTTTACTCTTTACTAGTCAGTGGGATGGCTGTAAGCAGTCCTGCTTTCCAGAACTTAGAAGTTTCTTGATCTTTTCCTTTTTGTGAATAAGGTTCCATGAATTCTTAACACTGGTTATACCTGATGTTTCCAGGGTCTGCATTAGCTTATCCTACTAAGCTGTTAGGAAACAGGGTCATTTTAATTTACTGTTTGACTATGAAGCTACATTAAACTGGGTCTGAGCTCACCCTGTTGAAACTCTTTTATTTTTCCCTAAAAGGACAGGATGTTCATTTCTTTCAGATTGGTTCTTTTAAATATTCCAGCCTGGGCATGTGTCTCTTTGCCTAACTACCTATTGCTTCATGGGATACACAAAAGTAGTTAGTGAAAGCTGTTCCTTGCCTGGCATCAAAACCAGACAGCAGAGAAAAGTCATCAAGTGTTTGTAACACTTCCAAGAGTGGGACTGGCTGATAATATTTTGCTTTCTCAATGTTGTGTAAGGATGTTTTGCTTTAAAAAATGTTTTGCACTTACAGCATGCTGACAGACATACCCTGCTAATTGCATGGTAATGACCTTGTAATGGTGGTAATAGCAGCAGTGGATGTTAATTGCACATGCCCTTTGTGCCAGGCACAGTGTTGTGGATGGGACCTTTTCATTTCCCAGAGTCAGGCTTTGCAGATACCCTAATTGTTGTCCTCAGGAAAGGAAGTGAGGAGCTGAAGTGATAGGGAGGGAGTCAGACAGCCTAGATGCACAGAGTGTGCCATGTATTCCTGTTGTAACTGCCATGTTGAATGACTTCAGTATCTTTGTTCATGTTTGCTTTCAAAGTCCTGCATATTTTAATAGGTAGAGCATCGGTTTTTTTCTTGAATAGTTTGACTGTTTCAATTACTTGATCTTATTATCCTATCTGATAACACTGGCAAACTTTCTCTTATATAATAATTAAATTAGAGGACAAAATGTAAGCATAGTAAGGTTATTAAAGAAAAATTCAGCATCATAAGTTTTCTGATGGGTTGTATTGAAAATTGTTTTTTCTCTGTGGTCTATATTGCACACCATTTACTCTACACACAGTTTTACTCTTGATTCAAACCAATCTCTCTCCAAATGTTTCTCTCAAGTCTTCTCACGTTCTTGTTGGAAACATCAGTGTTTTTTAAATTGAGGTCACATTGACTTATAAATCTGTCTGTAATTCAGAGACATGAGACCATCCCTTCTTGTCACCACACTACACCTATCACCCAGTGGCCACGTCCTGCACTGTAGTCCATTGCGCCCCCTTCCCACTTTGTCGTTGCTCCCCCCCCCCCCCCCCGGGTCTTATAGCCTCAGCTCCATAGTCAGATTGCTAGGGCTTGTTAGAGGTTTGGTTTTGTCTGACCCTCTGTTTTGTTTCTCTGTTTTTCCAGGTATAAGTGAAACCATGAGTAGCTACCAGTCTCCTTGTGACTTATTTTCCTGAAGAGCATCCTTTCCTTTGCACCCATCTTGTTGCAAATGACAAGAGTTAATCTATTTTGTGTATTGTGGAGAGTATTCCATTGTGTATATATACTACAGGTTCTTAATCCTCTGATCTGTCCTGAGTATTTAGGTTGGCTCCATAATCTGGCTATTGTGAAAAGGGCTGCAATGAGCAGAGAATTTCATATATTTCTTTAAATTAGTGTTTTGCGTTATTTGGTAGGAGTGGAATTGTGGGGTCATATGGTAGATCTGCTTGCAATCTTTTGGGAGCTCCCCTTATTTTTGCTTTTCCATAGGGTCCTGACCAGTCTGTGCTCCTGCCAGCAGTGCAGGAGGGTTCATTTTCCCCCACACATCCTGGCCAATACTTGTTTCTGGTCTTTTTTGATATGGGCTATTCTGACAGGTGTGAGATGATATCTCATCGTGGTTTTGATTTGTGTTTCTCTGATGATGAGTGATGATGAACATTTTTCATGTGCTTGTGGCCATCTGCATATCTTCTTTGGAGAAGTGTGTATTTAACTCTTCTGTCCATATTTTGATAGGGTTGTTTTCCTTTTGTTGAGTATGTGAGTTCTTTATATCTTGAATATCAGCCCTTAGATGAAGGAGGTCCAAATATATTTTTTTTCCCCACTTGGTAGGGTATACTTTTGCTTTTCTGACAGCTTTTTTCACTATGCAGATACTTTTAGTTGGATGCTCTACCATTTATTTATATTCTCTTTTGTTTTCCTGGCCATTGGTGAGGAATCCACAGCAAAATTTCTGATGTTATTGTTGTGGAGTCTTGTCTGTATTTTTTCAGTGTATTTTGTTTTCAGGTCTTCTTGATTTTAATCATTTTGGATTTTTACATAAGGTATGAGATAGTGACCTATTTTCATTCTTTTGCAAGTGGTCGGCCAACTTTTCCAACACCATTTGTTGAAGGTACTGTCCTTTCTCCAGTCTATACTCTTGGCTCCTTTGTCATAGACTAACTGTGCAAAGATGACCAGGCATATCTTTGGGCTCTATTCCATTGCTCTGTGTATCTATTTTGTTTCCAGTAACATATTGTTTGTGATTATTATAGCTTTGTAGTATGATTTGAAGTCCGGGAATATGATACTACTATTCTTTTATGAGAATTTCCTTTGCTATTCAGATCTTTTATGGCTCTGTGTGAAGTTTTAATAATATTTGTTGTGTTTTTTTGAAGAATGCCATTGAAGCTTTGATGGCGAGTGCATTGTATCTGTATGTTTCTTTGGCTAAGATAGCCATTTTAGCAATGTTAATTTTTCCAATACATCAGCAGGTAGTATCTTTTTATTTTTATGTATCTTCTTTTAACAATGCCTTCTATTTTTTATTGTATATGCCCTTCACTTCTTTTGTTAAATTTACTTCTACATATTTAATTCTTTTGTGATTGTGAATAGAATTGTTTTCTTGATTTCTTTCTCTTTTAACTCATTGTTTACATGTAAGAATTGTTTTCTTGATTTCTTTCTCTTTTAACTCATTGTTTTTTTTTTTTTTTTAAGATTTATTTATTTATTCATACAGAACTGGGGTACAGGCCAGAGGCTCAGGGGCGGTGAGAGGCTTCACCAGAGACAGAGTGGGGAGCAGAACAGGCAGATCGACGAAGTACACTGCTGAGGGGAGCAGCGGGCGGGTCAGGAGAGGTCTGGCTCGCCATGTGATCTCCTCCGGGGCAGGCGGCAGGCGGGAATCGAACTCATACGGAAATGGCTTCAGATTCTCAGTGCTGTGCTTTAACCCGCTGCGCCACCAGGGAGGGCCTTAACTCATTGTTTACATATAAAAATGCCATTGATTGTTATAAATTGATTTTTGTACAAGGTACAAAATCAATTCATAAGTAACTGAAGGATTGCTTTTAATACTTCAATTATTTTTTAATGAATTCTTTATAGTTTCCTATGTCTATTTTCATGTTCTTTGCAAATAATGGTGTTGTTACATCTTTCTAATTTGGATTCCTTTTATGTTTTTCCCTTTACAAATTTGAAGCATTACCTTTAAATAAATTACCATTTTTTTGGGGGGGTATGTTTTCCTGATGAAAATTATAAAGGCTTGCATGTTTTATATATAATTATAATGTTAGGTTTCCTCTCCTCCTACCTCCCTTATTTTCTGCCGCCCTCTCCCCTCTCTACTTCATTTCAGGACTGTCTCATAGCCTTTGAGGGTTTTGGTTCCTAGAGGGACATCTCAAACCTTCCCTGAATCCAATTATCCAAGAAGATTATTGAGCCCACAGATAGTGGACTCATGACCTCACATTGCTTCCAAATCTGTGATGGTTACTTAGAATGTGTCATTTTTTTTTCCTCTTTTTTCTTTGCCTGGTCATTTCATACTGTCACTACCAGGAGATTGGATCGGAACTTGACATAAAATTTATATGCTCTACATTACTATCAAAGCAAAAATTCTACATATGTCCCTTAGGCCAGGGAGGGTGAGTTTGACCAACTTTACCTACTTAGTAAAGCAGCAGGTGAGTTTGAACCTAAGACTAGTGTTCTCCACCCTTGTGCACCACCTTCATTCCCTTAGAATGCAGTTCCAGTGACAGGCTCAGCTGCTTAAAATGTGTATGTCGCCTTTTGCTACAGATGGCTCCTCCTGAACCCGTAGGGCCTTTGTAATAAAAAAAAAAATTGGGTGAAAGTTACTCTTTCAAGTCCAAATAACCCACTATGCATGTGGGGTGTTCAGTAAGGGATGGAGAAATGAGTCAGACTTCCAAACTCTGTCTTCAAGGCTTTACAGGCTGGGGATGGACTTAGAAGTGTAATATTAACTCAGGAATATTTAAAATATCATGCCAGAAGTAATATATTTGTTCACAGGTGGAAAGTGCTTTTGTAGTTCAAAGGCATGAGCAGTGATCACTGGTTGGTCATAGAAAAGACTTTGGAGGGATTGACACTCAGTAGATCTCAGTGGAACAACAGATGTGTGAGCATGTTGGCGTGGGGAACCACAGAGAAGAAGGGATAGCTTGTTTTGAGGTGCAGGGATTGTTTGGCTGGATAATGTAGCTACAGATGGAAGATAAGACTGGAAAATGACTGGTCCCAGGTAATAGAGGATCTTGAACATAGCTGATACTAATTTAGGAAGTAATTGCAAGTCATTGTAAGTTTTTGAATAGGGAATTAAGTGATTAGGGCTGTAGTTTAACAAGTTAAAACTGGCTTTGGTGGAAAAAGTGTAATAAAGCAGGGGACTCCCTCTGCATCTCCCCCTCCCCCAAGTACTGATTTAATGTCACTTAAGGAAAGATACTCAGTAACTTGATAAAGAGGCACTTAGGGCTTAAAATCAATTTGAGACACAAGTCAGTGTTGTCAATCTAAGGAACAGATTTATTGGAAAAAAAAAAAACCAACATTGCTCTTTGAAAATAAATGTAGCAGTTGTGACAATTAAAGGAAGCAGCTACCGAGGTAACTTAACAGGCATGTTAAAGGAAATTATTCTTACAGTGAATGATTGTGGAATGTTGTGGTTATGAGATGTGTGTGTTGTGAATTTGGTTAAGTATGTAAGTGAAGAACACGATTTGGTTGTATAAAAAAATATACAATACAGAGTTTTGGCTAATGTAATTCTTAATAATACTCAGTAATCAGTCTGTCATGGTTAATGATTATTATATAACTTCTTTTTAAAAGATCTTTGAGTTATTTGGAGTATTTTGGCTGATTTTTAATGGTCCTTAAAATGCTAAAAAGTATTGTTCTGTTTTTAAAATGAGAGCACTTAGGAGAATTGAGACCATTTGTATAGTTCTCTTAGATTTGAAACAATCTAGTAGAGATCCATCCATCCTACACTCTTGTTATTGCTATTTTCCACTTAATCTCTACTACTTTTGACGAAGTTTTTTTTTTCCTAACCTAAACTACCTATTCCAGATGCTCCCTTCCTCCCTCCTTCTCTCTCGACACACACTTATTCTGTCCTTTTATTCTTACTCCCAATCACCCAGCCTTGTAATTCTTTGGTGATGCCCTAGTATATAAAATGTTATCTTTGTTTTTACCCATATATATCCCTATTAGGCCACGAACTTCTTGAGAACAAATCTCCTGTTCATTTGGGACCCCACTGTGTATGTGCTCAACTGATGCCAAATAAATTTATGTACATGTAAATAAATGTTTATATATCTATAGTGAAATTGGAGTGGGCTTTCAGTAAGATGAGAACTATTGTTATTGCTGTTATATGTAAGCATTTGATGAGGGGGTAGACACTGTTGTTACACTTCCTTTCCTATTTTCTAAATTAGAAAAATGTGAGATTCAGAGAGGTGAAGTAAGTAGCCTATATTACCCAGAAAAACACAGAGGACAGTGGAAAGAGTACTGGTGTACAATTCATTTATACCTCAGTATTCATGAAAAAACCTGGTGATACATTACTCAAAGCACTCATAGTAATTTGTGAAGCATTTGGGGTTAACATGATAAAGGTTAGTCATGTCCTGGACCCTAGGGGACGTTCATTTTTGTTAATGAAAAAGTCCAAATGTAGAATGCATAATAATTGCAAGACTATGTTCAAAGTCAAGAGAAAATTAGTTGATGCAATTTTAAAGGGTGGGCAAAAAGCTGACACTGTTTTTGTTCATCAGTTTCAAGAAGGCTCACACAGAATGAGACTATGTGTGGTGACACAGATATATCTGATTGCAGGTGATGCTTTGTTTATACTAGTTTGGCATTAGTTTTCAGAAACTTTCAGTTAAGCCAATTGAAGGCAGTAGGCATGGGTACATGAGATCTGACAGATTTGTCAGGGTGGTGGTCTGAGAACTGCAACGTGGCGACTAGCACCACTGGATCTCCACTGACACAGAGCGCACGAGTGCAAAGATTCACCCTCAACACCTGCAAAGCAGGGCTTAGAGCAGAATATAGGTCAGTTTTGTTATATGGGGTGTATAGTCTTGTTGCTATGACTTCAGAGGTTGAGATAGGGTGGGGCAATGGAATTTATTCAGCTCTGGCAGGAGCTGTCAAGGGAAATGGAGATTATTGATGAAACTTTGAAAGGACGATGGTAAGCATGAATACTCTCAAATGTGTTCAATGTTAAAGTCTGTCATTGAAACTGATAATGAACTGGACTTCGGTACTTGGAAGTGAATATTTTCCTGTTTCTGCCTAAACTAAATGCTCCCATCAGCGCTGGCAGTGGCCAGCGTGGATCCACACCCTGATTATGCTCTGCAGGTAGTGGCATGTGTATAGGGCTTCAGCCAGGGCTGGTGGCCAGAACTAAACTCCACCTCTGGTGATCAGAGAATAAAAGTGGTTCAGAGCCAAGTTAGGTCTTTCTTTCTTCCCTCCATCTGTGGACACCTCACGGTAACATTCTAGGGCTATCTGGAAAGCTTGGACCTTAAAATGTTCTTAGAGCACTTAACTCAAGGGGTGGAAAATGACAACTTAAGGAGGTTAAATTGATAGAGTATCTAAATCATTTTTTTACACATATGTTGTTTTTTTTTTTTTTTAAAGATTTATTTATTTGTACATACAGAACTGGGGTACAGGCCAGAAGCTCAGGGGCGGCGAGAGGCTTCACCAGAGACAGAGTGGGGAAGAGAACAGGCAGATAGACGGAAGTACACTGCTGAGGGGAGCAGCGGGCGGGTCAGGAGAGGTCTGCCACGCCATGTGGTCTCCTCCAGGGCAGGCGGGAATTGAACTCATGCGGAAGCGGCTCTAGACTCTCAGTGCTGTGCTCTAACCCGCTGCGCCACCAGGGAGGGCCTACACATATGTTGTTTTTAAAAATATCCATGCTTCTGATGGGGAGACTGGACTCTCATCAATTAAAATTTTACATTTTAATTTCTTTCTCATTTTCTCAGGAATTTGGAATTTATACTATGTATGACTTTTTTTGCTTTTAAAACATTAACATTTTCTTGTATTAATAATTCACACATTCTTAAAGGTTTATATTTTTTATATGGATATTTTTATAACCTCAGATATTTAACTTGTTTTTACAAATAACTGTATACCTAATATACTTTCCTACATCTGTAATATCCTCTCAATTTCTATACGAGGGATTATTAGGTTAAAGGAAACATGCTTTATATATTATCATCTTGATTTTTAGAAAGACTGTAATTTTACAGTCCCATGGACACACCAATATTATATGAAAGTACATGTTTCATTTCACCTTTGTCTAAGATAAAAAAAATGTGAATTTTATTTGATTTGTTAAAAAAATAATAAATAATGTCTCCTGTTACCTTCTGCTTCCTGATACTTTACTATTTTGATTGCAACAGTAACAGGGTTGAAACTGTCCAATAGAGCCCCCAAAGAGAACTTGATGTGGCTTTTCAAGAAAGTCTACCTGTGTTGACTGGAAGTCATTAGTGAACTAGCTTCTCATTAGCTGAGTTGATGAGGTTGAATTAAACACTTCACTGGACTCACTTGAGCCCTCTCACTCTGCAGGGGCCTGTCAGTGTTACTTATGCCTCCAGATCTGTATATTCCTCTTTCCCCCTTAACATACCTTTTGGAGGAATGTCGTGGGACATTGACCGTCGGCACTCCATCTCCACTTTTATCTTACTTTGTTCTACTCCATTTCCTTCCATGTTTTGCCAGTTGAAATTGTCTGACATCTTTGATTGTCTATCCCCCTGGAATACAAGCTGTATTATAATAAGCAGCCTGTTTTTCTAGTTCATGTGAAACCCCCAGGATCTGACCTATAATAGAGTGGATGAATGTCTGTTCATGGAATGAACTCCAGGGGCTTTCTCTTGCCTGTGGGGACAAGTGCAGACTTCCACCATATCTCAGATTGCTTTACGATACTTTCTCAGACCATCTTTGTGAAGTATAAGACTCTGAATCCCATAGTGTGCTGCTTCTTTGGGGGAACCCCCTTTCTGTGGAACACCCCTTTTTAAATTGGTCTGAGAAAATATTGAGTCTTTTGGACTAAGCCAATTTTTTGCCTCCACAAAACCATTTCTGATATCCAGTTTAGCTCTATTTGCTTTTTTTTTTGACTCTTTGAAGGTCCTGTTAGTTCTTTTGGAAATGCCTTGTAACTGTGTGTGTGTGTTCATGAAGTTGTCTCTTTGGGTCGATCAGGGACTCAAAACTTTACATTTAAGCAACTGACAGGCTACGGAATCTTTGATTTACAAGTCTCTAAGCATCATACCTGGCCCCACCCCCCAAAATTTTGCCACCATCTCTCATCTTACATCCTAAGTTGTATGCCCTTTTTTTTTGGTCAATAAAATACTTAAAATGTTACAGCTGGTAGGAATCTTGTCCAATATCTAGTCTCATTAGAAGTGTGTCTGTACTGTGATTTTTCCATTAACTTTTGCCCCAGGAGTTTCCAATCAACTTTGGGCTAGTAGCACATGTAGATAATTGTTTCCTGATTAGGAGTCAGATTTGACACTTCCTATTGAAATGTTTTGCTGTCTGGGATATGAAGCAGATGGTCGCTTTTGGCAGAACAGATGTCTGTGTTGAATCAGAGCATTTTAATCTGCTCTTGTACCTTGAAGTGTTTCCCTTGGCAAATACCCACTTCTGACCTGCTTGTTTCAGTTTGAGGCGATTTTTCCCCCGTTGAGGGGCTATGCTGATCCCTACAAAGAAGTCTTACAAGTACAACATAACTAATAAAATATAAATCATTCACGATTGGTTAACTCATATGTTTATTCCAATGCAGGTAAAAGACTTGACTAGGTAAGCAACGACTCATCATTAAATACCCAGATAATGCACACTACGGATTCATAACACACAAAAAAGTAATCAAAATTAAATGCAGCTTTGAAAATAAAGACTGCTCACTCCCTCCACTGCCACCTTGGAGCTCTGGCACTTGGCCCCAGAGCAGTGCAAGTAGCATGGATGGTGGGCATTTTAGTGGCTCCTCTGGGGCTGAGGCTGCAGGCAGAGGCCGTCAGTGATGGCAATGGCAGTGTTTCCCCTACCACGCCACCCCAGGTCTTAATCCATGGCTCAGGCGGTAGGGAGGAGCAGTGGCTCCTCCAGCTGCAGCCATTAGAGACCTTGGATTTGGTGCCTGGATCCTATCATGGACTGATCAAATGTGAGTTAGGAGCTGATGGGTAAATGGTCCAGTCAGCCACAGGCTTGAAAATGGTCCAATCAGGCTTGTAGGAGGGGGCCCTGAGTGAGGGGCAGGGCAGGACGGGGCAGGAACCAGCTTGAGACTGACTCTACAAGGGAGGGACTCTGTTTCAGACTCAGTTCTGAAGACAGAAGCAGCATCCAGCAGACAGCTTCCAAAGGAAGAAGAGATGCCCGAAGAGCTTTCAGGGGTCTAGTGGGCTGCACCTGCCTCTGGCCTGCCTCTCACAGCACTTGAAAGGAAGACCTATTGCCCTGAGCCTGGTGTCTCAAAGGGCTGTTTGTTCTTTGGGACAGCAACTCACAAAGAGCTGTTGACAAGGTCACTGCTGCCTTCTACTGACTAGTGCTGAACTAGACTACTTGCTGGCACTGCCCAGCACTGTGGGTGGTCACCAGCACTCTGTGTCCAGGTCACCTTTGAGATCGTTGATCATCCAGCATTGCTTCCTGGTGTTGCAGCCTGTGTTGCTGTCTGTTGCAGTGTCCCGTGCTGTCCATCCCGACCTTCGGACTTGCGGTGGCTGCTGCTGCGGAGTCATCGCTGCAGCTCCACCTGTGAATGCCTCTCGTTGCAGGCAGTGGGATCCTGGCCCACTGCTAGCTTGCATGCCATGAGCTCCAGCGCCATCTTGGATGAATGGCTTTTGTTTAGGACTTTTGGGCACTGTGGACACTTTCAAGGGTGAAATGCCTGGCCACCTGTGGCCTTAAGAACTGTCTTCCCCATTTGTTAAATAAATCCTGTTGCTGTTTCCTGAACTTGAGTGGTCTTGCAATTGTGTGCACAGGTGAGAACCCACACTGACCTGTTCTCTGCCTGGCCACTGTCCTGGAAGGCTGTAGCACCCTATAACCTCTTTATAGCATTGTCTCAGTTTGATTCTTCAGATTAGCTGTCGACTAATGCTACCAGTGGTTAAAACATAGACTGTGGAGGCTGCCTGGGTTTGAAACTCAACTCTGTATATCAATACACAAGTCACATAAGACTTGTGTACTCTGTAGGGAAGTTATTTAAATTGCTGTGCTTTAGTTTTCTCTCATCTGTAAAATGGGAGTGGTGGTTGTGTAATTTTGTACTTAGTTTTTAGGGTTGAATGAGGTTTATGAGTTGATAGATAAAAGGTGCTGAGAATACATCGTAGCTCATAATGACTACAAATTCTAACTGTTATGAATATTATTAATGTTTCATTGTTATCTGAGAAATCTGACCTCTTACTACCATATATGTTTGGCACAATACCAACTTTTAAGGCTACCTGTTTTGACTTTGCAAGTCTACCTGTTTTGTCTACCTGTTTTGACTTTGCTTTTCTATGAAGGTGCTGGTTAAGACAGCTTTTCCATGGGATGTATGTACGCAGTTTTCATGCTGTTGATGATACCAGGAGTACTTACCCCGCTTCCCAAACTTCAGCTTAATTGGAAGATGAATTATCGATAATGCAGGCTATTTATACAGATAGTGTTTTATTATCTGTTAGCACTTTTGCTGTGCGCTGGGCTAATGGAAAACATAGTGCTCAGATAGAAGTGTCTCCAGTCAGAAAAATGTAGAAAAGAGTCAACATGAGAAGGAAAACCCCACTTTCAGGCTGTTTTGCTTTCATTTTTTTCCAGTAGTAATTCCCCTCATTTATCGATTCACTATATACTATCCTCAAATATATGAGACTTCAACTCACCCCAAGATACACACACACACACACACACACATACACACACATATACATAAACAAATATATATTCATACATGGCATACACACAAATATTTACCTGCATTTTAGAGTGCAATAGGATTAAGCACTTACACTCACTGCTTCTCAATTCAATAGAATCTCTGGACAGATATTCAAACAAAATCCAAGTATCAGAACATACTGTATCTTATAGACACCTGTCCTGATTCAGAAGGGGGACGCTAAATATTGGTGGTAACTTTTAATTTTAGAAAGTTTCAAATGCATGTAAGTAGAGAATAGACTGAGTTCTTGCAACCAATCACCCAACTTGAACAGCTATCAACAAAAGTTTAATTTGTTGACTTATCAATTAATGTTTAATTTTTGTTTGTAAATAATTCCTTTTTCCACTT